>NC_140483.1:51835000-52417500 GCF_964271855.1 Acomys minous
CAAAGGAACAGCCTGGAATTCCCAGTTACGTCTCATGGGAACCAACTGCGGGATTGCTCTCTGATACTAGCACCCCAAGAGAGAGAGAGTGACACTAATTCACTGTGGCTGGGGTTTCCTCACAAAGGCTTCCTACCTGCCATTACATCATATAGTATTAGACTCCTAAAAGGTATGCGTGCATGTGTGCGTGTGCAACTGTGTGTGTATATGAATGTGTACAAGTGTGTGTGTGCAATATGAGTATGTAGTGAGTGTTTGAGTGTGTATGAATGTGTATGAGAGTTTATGTGTGTGTGTGAGTGCAAGAGCGTGCATATGGATGTGTATGAGTGTGTGTGTGTGTGCGTGTTTGGATGTCTGTGAGCGCGGGTTTGTGTAAGAGTGTGTGGGCGAGTGTGTATGTGAGTGTGCGTGAGTGTGAATGTATATCAGTGTGTGTGTGTGAACGTGTGTGAGTCCCACATCCCCACATGAGGTCATCTTCTCTGATGCAAATCTTCCAACACTATAAAGTCCTTGCGTAACTAACAGGCTGAGGATTACAGCAGCAGCAGCGTCTCTGTGTCTAATCTATCTCTTGCTACTTGGAGACTTGATCAGGCCTTCCCTGTAAGAATATTTAGGTATCTACGGGATGGCAGGATGAGTCCATGGAACACTAGTGACACTCCTCTTTGGGTGACTTTAGAGACAGAAGAGTCACTTGGGGCAAAGTACAATGGTAAATAAAGATGAAGGATGATGTGGAGTTTAGAGAAGTCTGTGTTCAAGCTACTGTGCGTACCTAGAATTGTCACCATGGTGTGACTTCTGGGAGGTCCCCTGTAACCGAGTGTCTGTCTCCTGCTGTCTCAGGATTGCTTATTGTTTCTCTGTTGTACTGAAGACCAATAGAAGTTGTGCCTCAGTATGCTGACAAATAAGTCTTTTTTGTAAGTATTAAAAAAAAATTACATTTTACCAGCTCAAGTATCTCCATAGCTTAGAAAATAGCAAAAATGGGTGAAAAGGAGGTGATAAAGTATTAATTGGTGACAGCTCCAAAACACATGGACAACACACTGCACTGAACCCACTCAGGTTTGCTTACTTAACTCTAGCCTGCACAGCCCACTGGCAGCCTGCTCATTTGCATTGCTGGTCTTTTGTGACCCTGCTGCTGTCTTTTCCCTGGGGGGGGGGGGGGAGGGTTGTGTGAGTATGTGAGGAGGCTGTTTTCTATGTGCTTGTTTCTTTGCTCTGTGTGAGGAAGAAAGGCATAGTGTCTCCTCCTCAAGGAAACTGCTTGTTTTTTTGCTACTCTGTGCTTTGTTGGCAACCCCCCTTTAAAATGTGTGAGGCTCATTTTCTGGGTGTCACACTTGGCTGGAGTTTCTACTTAACCTTGGTTTTTGCTCATGTGATTTGCTCTTACCGTGTGATTCCCCGCATCTAAGGTAATTATCCCAGGAGATCTCAAAGTATTCCTTAAGGTAAAGCTTCCTGGCAAGGGGAGATGGGCATCTCTGTGTCTGTAGGTTTTGATTTCCACAGACTCCACAGCATTCTGAGAGCCACAGGCTGGCAATGCAATGCAATGCAAATAGCAAGCCTCAGGCAAGACCCAAGTCTCCTGTTTGCCCTTGAATCCAAAAACACATTTGAGCTATTTTTTATTTATTTATTTATTTATTTATTTGTTTACTTCATGTTCACAATGTGAACAAGTTTGAGGGGAGCAGACTTACAAGGAAATGTGACTCCTCGGCCACGGTTTCAGCTGTCACTTTGGTCAAGTGTTTGTGGTCTGCAGGCATCTTAACAGGATCAATCAGTCTGTCCTTGTGACCTGTATTGATTTCAGACTCACTACTGCGTGCCCTTGGCCTCTGAGTTATAGATCGCGGAACACATAGGCTGCATCGCAGAGCTTCTCGTCTTCACTGGGTATGCGGAGGGCTCACTCTACCTTCCTCGGGCTGCAGGATGGATGTGCCCCCCGGAAGGTGGACTGGTCTCTGAGGTCTGATTGTTTCCCTATTTCCCTATTAGCTTCGCTCTCTCTATCACTCTCTCTGGTCACAACTTCAGGACAAGATACAAAAGTGGCCTCGAGTTTTTCATACAAACACTTTTTCTGTTTTTTCAGAGTGGTCCTGTCTCTGGTGCTTAAAACTCTGCTTCAGCTGTAAGGACCTTATGCCTGGATGCCACTGGCAGCTGACACTGGTTCTTTCCCTACCTCTGAGTCTGTACATTCACTGCCCCTCGGCTCAGCTGGTTGGCTTCACAGTTTCCTTCCCTCAGCCAGTTCTCCACTCCTAGCTCCATGCACTAGCATCTTTCTTGCTTAAAAAAATCTTTCATATAAAAATTTTATCTAGCATACTTTGATCATGTCCTCCTCCAAGTTCTCCCGGCTCCCTCCTCTCTCCCCACCCAACTCTTGTATTTGAGAAAGAGAGAGAGAGAGAGAGAGAGAGAGAGAGAGAGAGAGAGAGAGAGAGAGAAGACAAAAGGACCACAACAAAATAAAACCTGACAAAACAAACCACAGAGTCCGGTCCTTGACCTCACGTGGAGCCTCCATCTTGTCTTGTCTTTCCAGGACTACCTCCTCAGACCTTGCTTCCACTACGGAATAGCTGATCTTTCACTGACTTCCCGGATCCCCAGCCCCAGCATCCACCTGGATCTCACTTCTTCTAACAGTTAGCTGTGCTGATGGCACTGAAACGACTATGCGGTGCACTGGCTCCTGACCTCTCTATTGTTTTTCATCTGAAAAATAAATCCAGCACAGTAATGATTCCATTTATTTTCCTCTCTGCTCTGGCCAAAGGCTCCCATTTGACGTGTCAGTAAGAAGGAAATGCCCGTACCTTGCTCATCTCTTCCCCGTCGCAGGGACTCTGGAGGACACAGGCGCTTCTGCCTCCAGCTCTGAGCACTCATTAAGAGTAATTTATATTAATGCACCTTCTAATGGGAAAATCAGTCAGGTGGCATAAAATTTATTAAGCAAAAGAATATATAAGGTGATTCTATGTCCTTAGGATTTTTTTTTTCCAAATGGGTCCAACAACCCAGGTTCTTTCAAAAAGAACTGCATGCAAGTAATGGTTTTTAAAAGAATGGAAGTGAGGCATTTTACATGTATAACCATAATTTTAAAGGCTTATTGATTTTTTTCCTCTTGTACATATAAGACTTTTCTATCTATATTACTGAGATACACATGCATTGATTGAGAGAAGCTGTCTGACTTTACCTCTCACCTTTGACTAGAAATATAAATAAATAAAGAGTTACTCCAGTCTTTTCATGGATTTTTCTTTTATCCTAAGTACTGTATTGACTAGCTTGTTACCCAACAGTACCCCACACAAGACAGAAAAAAAAAAAAATCAGAGAGGGAGAAGCCTGCTGTTTTGTCTGCTTTTGTGACTCACAGTAACTAATCAGATGAAACCGCGCTCCGCGTGTTCATTTCACAAACTAAACACGCCGCCTAGGAGTCATCTCGGCATCTTCCCTTTCACCAAGTTTATTTAAGGTCCTTTGGCAGGAGCCAGTGCTGGAACGGGCAGCTCCTTGAATGTTCTGCTCGTGCAACTTGACACTTAATGGTTTTCCCTTGGCTGAGAAACTTAGCAAGCAGAACTCAGGGAGAAATCCAGTGAACCGAACTCAGGCGCTGGACTTTGGGTCTTTGGGAGGGAAGGAGGGGTAGGGAGCCGTGTGGGGGAGTGACAAGACTGCGGCTGGGCTGGCTGCTCTGTTGAAGAAGCGTCAAGCAACAAAAACATCCTCTGCAGGAGGATGAAGGTCCTGCCCTTCCAGTACAGCCAGGCCCTTTGAAAGGTGGGTGGGCAGCAGATGCCCCAGCTTGCCCGAGGCTGAAGCTCCCAAAGACCTGGATTCCCTGGCTTTGCAAGGCAGACTCTAGAGGTGGGTGAATCAACCTTATGGAATTAATTTTTCGAGACTTGTCCTGTTGACACAGTTGCATGACTTGAGAAAAATTCCTTAGCTGCTCTGACCTTCATTTTTCTCATCTCTAAAATTGAGACGGTATTACTAATTTTTGAGGGCAGCACTTGTCACGTTCACACCTTCTCATTTAATGTTAAACCCAAAGGCAGTGTAGCTGTTGAATTTGTGGCCCTATTTTCTGAACTGTATTCTTTTTGAGCCAGGGTCTCATTATGTGGCTGTGGCTGGCCAGGAACTCACAGAGATTCATCTGCCTTTGTTTCCCAAGCACTGAGATTAAAAGTATGAGCCACCATGCCTACCCTTATTTTATGGCGTTTTAAGCCTTAATTCTCTTATGAGTCATTACTGCTCAGGGCTGGCATAAAACCTGAGTGAAACAATGTAAAAAAATATCTATTACAAAAATTATTGATTCAAGGGGCCAGGAAGAATGATTGCCATGCAAACATTAGGAAGGATGTTTGGGATCCATATAACAAGGCAAGGATGTTATAAATCTAGCCATGGTAAGATGGGATGCAGCAAGAGGTAGTTCCCTGGCCAGCTTATCTAACCTACCGGGTAAAAGTCTAGTGCAGTGAGAGATACTTTTACAAATAAAAGTTGGAAGATGCCTGAAGAATGATGCCTGATGTATTCTTCTGACCTCCACAAACACGTTAACACAGATGTAAACATACTCACACAAGACTATACACACACACACACACACACACACACACACACACACACACACCCCACTAGCAGCAGCAATAAGAAAACAATGACAGATCACATTGGGAATCCTGAATGAGTCCTACAGTTAGCTGCCTTGACCAGGTAGCTAATACCCCAGTCAGAAGATACAGAGTTTGGTACCAATAAAAGCTGCGAAACATCAGGCTGTGGATTCAGGCTTTGGTGCCTTCCTTCTTAACTCAGCTTGACCACGAGGCTAGTAAGAGCTCATGCTATCAGAACCCAACTTGCTCGCTCTATTTGTCTCTTTTCCCATCCACCTTTGATCTCAGCGTATGACACAGGCTTAGTTCTCACTGACTGGTTCCCAGGCCAATCCCCACTTCAGAGAGGAAGTTTCAAAGCAGACTCAGCTTCTCCATCCTTACAGGCAGGATGTTGAGTCACTCTTCCTGTTACTGTTGATTCAGGACAAAGAGTCCCTGCATTAACCACAGACTCCTGTCTTATTCACAAGGAACCCCCCAAGGTGGCCTCAAGAAGATGAGCCTGACGATTCTGGCTATTGCATCTGCTGGCCACTCCCTTAGTCATGTCTCTGCCTCTGTTTTCTGGTCTTTTGTATTCAGACGTTTAGAAAAACAGGCGCGGCGCTGCTTGGTATGAAAGTGAGGTCACCGGCGATCAGAATTTTATATACAACCCCTCCAGTATTTATTATATCTCTCATGGAAACTTCTAGGGCCTTCCTTGCCTGTGAGTTGTGAAGGAAATCTAGAACATTACATAAAGTGCCCCAGGTCACACAAACATTTACGTTGATAATGAAAATGCTCATCTTGGCCATTTATTACTCATTGGCCTGTCTGACTCCACTATACACAGGCTTTCTCTACCCCAGCAAATGTGAGAGAGAGAGGTAGTGGGAGAGACCCCACTCTCTCCTTTTTCATGGTAGCAGTTGCATGCATAAACACACCCACTCCTTACCGCCATTCTTATAATACTAGCCAGAATTTAAAATATGACCACATCTGGCTACAAGAAAGGCTGAGACAGTGGTGTTCCTACAAATATCAAAGATTCCATTATTATAAAAGACAAAAATAAAAATCACTTTTTTTATCAGAGTGCTTCAAGATGCTTTCATGAATATTAATTACATTAAAATGTATGAGTTTGGGCTAGAAAGATGGCTCCATAGTTAAGCACAATCCTCTTGCAGAAGATCCAAGTTCAATTTCCAGCACTCAGTTCAGGTTACTTACAACTAGCTGCAATTCTGATACCCTATTCTGGCTTCAGAGAGAACCTATGACAGACAGACAGACAGACAGACAGACAGACAGACACACACACACACACACACACACACACACACACACACACACACGCATGCGCGCGCTCACACACACACACAGAGGGAGAGAGAGGCGTACACAGAGGAATACACACGTGTATAAATAAAAAATAATTATTTTAAATGTTTTTGTGAATGTCTTAAATAAACTCTGAACTAGCATTCTTGGACATATTTTTAGGGAAACCTTTGTGTCACACAGGTCTGGATATTTTACCTGCCTGTGTAGGCACCTCTGTATAGCAGCAAGCACAGCACACAGGCTAAGTTTCCCTGGGTGCAGGCTGAATCTCCCTGGGTGCCTGGTGCTGCTGGAGCTGAGCGTTTGGTTTCGGCTGTTGAGTAAATCACAAAATGGTCTCAGAAATCATGGACTTGACAGATTTGGCCATTAGCTGTCCTGTCCTTTAGCTTTATCTTCCTGTTTCTCACCTTTGTAAAGACTGAAGCTAAAGAGCAACAACAAATCCTTCCCGTTTGCAGTGGGTCTCCTCTTAGCGCAGCCACCAAAGTAGGCTGCAGATTAGAACTCATCGCAAAGGGCCTTGGATTTGAGGATTCTGTCTGTCAGGTATTACACTAATCTGCTTTGACAAAGCCAAATTTTACGTGCAGTCTTCACTTTCCACATCTGCAAAACTAAGAGGAGGGATGAGGCAGTCTCCAAATCCTACATTGTAGCAGCAGTGGCTCTAAGGCTTGCTTTTCAGAGTCGCGCATACAAGTCAGGACGGGAAGCTGGGATCCTTCTCAGGGATCTGAATAATCTTCTGTGGACTGCACAGCAGCCAGCCCCAGCCTGGCACTCTTGGTTTAGCTGAGGTCCAGGCATAACAGGTCCACCCCGCTACCTCAGACCAGGCGCATTGAGGAGAACATATGTGGATGTTTACACAGGACCAGTGAGCTTGGGCCTGGCTCAAGCTGTGCTTGGCTTCTCACTTCTCTGAGAACTGGAATTCCCCAGAATTTCCCCCCAAATTGAAAGCGCCAACAAACTGTATTACAAATACAAACAGAATTTGTTTTTTCTTTTAACAACTAAAAGCGAATTTATGCTAAAGCTTTGTTGCCTGAGTCAAACCAAGCCCGTGATCGACTGCCAATGCTTCTCTGTGTTAACGTCTCAAGTTCGTCAGGATTAAACACTGCTGGAAAAAGTATATGGTTTTCAAGCCACTAATTGGCCTAAAATGCTCCTCTATTTTATATAAATACATGAGATAGTACCAAAAATAGAGTTGTGTTTGCTAGTCTGAAAGTTCAGCTTCCATGTGAGGTCACTTCTTTTTATTCCTCAATATGTAGGTCTGCCTGTAGAGTGAAGGGGTAACTTGTCTTTTGAAAGTGTACACTATAATTTCACATAAATAAAGAGGCAGCTTTGATTTCTATTTTTGACTGTTAAAAAATATTTTCTAGGTAGTAAGGCAGAAAATAAAAGTCAGCCCCTCAACTATTCATTTCATTTCATATATATATACATATATATATGTATATATATATGTGTGTGTGTGTTTATACTCATATATGTATATATATATGTGTGTGTGTGTTTGTATCACACACACACACACACACACACACACACACACACACACACAAATATATGAAACTAGGCAGGACTGTGACCATGACAATGACAAGAATAATCCAGATTTATTCACTCATGGTTGGCAAAAAGGGAACATGGTGTGCATGGAACATATATTGCCAATATTTTTGCATCCCTGGTTGCATCCTCAGGCTTCTGTTTATCTCATCACTGCCAAGCCAAGATATTGAGGGAATGGCAGGAGGCTCAGCCTGGTGGTAGGGTAACAAGGGAGGATCTGTACTTTCGGTGTCTTACACTGCAGGAATAAGGCATTGATAACTTTGAAAAAGCCGGCAGTTATTACGAAACACGGGAAGAATAGCCACAGTAAAGAGTTTGGAGTTCTACCATAGATTTTTAAAGACCTAACAGGAAAGCAATGCTTGGAGAAATATAGACAGCTTATTTACAGTATCATTTTCAGGGAAATGCCAACAATTTGGAGTTGACAAGGAGCATGAAGAAACAAGAAGTTGAGAGTAATGGCAATAGCTTGAATTTGGGAAGGGAAAATAGTCTGTGGAGCTCTGAAAGGTCACGAGAAGCGACAAAATCGGTGACGTAGCAGCTGACAGCTTTGAGGAGTGGATAAACTACTGTGGGGTAAAAGCACAGTTGGAAAGGACACACTTGCAGCCAGAATGATGCCTCACACGCAGTGTGGTGGTTTTCATGAGAATGTCCTCCATAGGCTCCAGCATTTGACACCTGTGCCCAGTTGGTGCCAGTGTTGGGGAGGTTTAGGAGTGATGGCCTTGCTGGAGGGAGTATGTCACCAGTGGTAGCTTTTGAGAGCTCAAGGCCTTGTTTTACCTCTCTCTGCTTCCTACTCACATTTCAAGATGTCAGCCCTCAGCTTTCTGCCACCAAACCTGCTGTTTGCCACATGCCTCCCTGCCATGCCAAACCCTTATCCCCCTAGAACCATTAGTCCAATTACACTCTCTCTTCTGTAAGGTTCCTCGATCTTAGGGTTTTATCATAGCAACAGAAAAGTATGTAATATATGGGGGCAGAGGAGAGAAACAGAGCCAAGAAATTAGGATGCAGAGGAGTGTATAGGTAAGAAAAGCCCTGCCGTGGAGATACAGTAAAACAGAAGGAAGAATCTTTTACTGAGAGTGATGAGAGTACGAGATTCTTGCTGTCTTGGCCCCAGAACAAGTCCTAAATACTTCTTACCTGAACCAGGACCATTTCATGGCCCCTGAACTCAATTGCTTTCTTCTAGGGCACATAAAACATTTGACTGTTGATATGTCTACTTCCACTGTCCAGCGGCCCACAAGGGAACACCATGAAAGCCTCTTAGTTTTGCTGAAGGAAGCTTCTCCCCACGTGTGCTCTATGCACCCACTGAACTGTTTACACTAAGAAGCTTTTGTGTTGTTGTGTTCTTAGAACTTCTGACAGCCTGTACCTCCTACTTGGAAGACCTTGACCTTGGAGTTGGGCACTCTAAATTCTTGTTCTTTTAAGTCCCAGTGAAGATAACTATCTCTTCCAGGAAGCATTTCAGGATCCCTGTTCAACTCCTCTTCGGATTTTTCCCTCGTAGGAGTGAGGTTTTCTGAATTGAAATCTCACATGTTTGTCTCACACTCACCTACAGTTTATCTGAGAGTTAAGCACTTCTTAGTCATTTCAAAAATACATCCATGGGTAGGGATTCTGAAAGTTAAGTTTGGAAAGAGAAATGGGAGGTAAAGAAATGCATCGAGGGTAAGAAAGCAGAGCTGTATTGGAAAAGGGAAGGACAAATGTTACACAGAGTATCAGTAAACTCGGAGGAAGGAGCAGGACTGTGGGAGGACAAAGGCCTCACAGGACAAGGTGTGCCAATAGACCTTACAATACGGATCAACAGGGAAAGCTGCTGGAACAGCTGACAGATGGAGAGAAGTGCAATAGAACAAATTTATATGATTACAAACACGACTTTCTCCTTTTTAAAAAGGAGGAGAGGGTTGGAGAGATGACTCAGCCCTTAAAGGCTAGGCTCACAACCAAAAACATAAAAGGGATGAGAAATTTGAAAATAATATACATTTAACACAATTAGTAATGGAAACTTTTTTTTATCCATTCCATTATTTTAAAAGTACAAATTTCTACTTATTGAAAAATAGAATATTAGGAATAAAATATAGGCTGTAAATTTGGAATCCATACTTTTAGCATACAAAACAAAATAAAATCAATATATAACTACAAACATATACATATTACATTTTAAGAAAATTATTTCAATAAAAACCCATAAAAGGACATGGTGTGATTGATACATGGATTCCAGTCAGTAAAATAAAAATTTTAAAGAAAGAAACAGAACAAGACAGATAATGCTGCTGTGATGGAGAGCACCCCTGACTTATTACTTGGAACAACAGTGGAAAGTATTGTCTTCTGTAGGAGGAGCCAGAGAAGGATCAGGGAGGAGGGAAGGAGAGACGGTGAGAGACTGCAGTCGATGCAGGGAGAAGGCACATTCTCTATGCACAACTAAGGAATAGAGTGCAAAATACAGGAAGCATTTTGTGCAGCTTACTCACAACTATTTTCAATAGTACAATAAATATTATATGTATTAGCTGAAAAATAAATGTAAAATTTACCTAAATGAACCTTCACATACATAGAGATAAAACTCTGTATGGTCTGCTGAGCACAGAATGAATTTTGTGAAACCCTGATGCTTTCATTACAACATTCTTGCAAAAGTCGATGATAGTCTAATTTGTACATAGACAACCTTGGAATTCAACAACATCATGGAGCTTCAGCCAAACCCAAGCAGCCAACTTCCAGCCGCTCTCCCATAGCCAGCAGATGAGACATGCTCCCCCAAGGCAAACGCAGAGCTGTAACTCATCACGGCTGTTTCTGTACTTCTCTCGTCCACATTGAAGGTGCTCCTCACTGGCGTGGCCCACTGGAGCTCTAAACTGTCCCATAGTTCCAAACTGCTCTTTGTTCAAACCAATTGTGTAAAATTTAATTTGTTCAAAGTCCTTCTTTTAACAGAAAGACATTACTCACCCAAGCAAAGAAAAAATAGCAAAAGAAAGCTGTGGGTTGTTATCATCTAGTCAATGGACAGGACATTCTCCACAGTTGAGTGGACAGTGGGGTCTGACTTTCACATGAACTCTGGTGCCCCATAATTGACCACATCCCCTGGATAGGGAGACCTGGTGGCACTCAGAGGAAGGATAGCAGGCTACCAAGAAGAGACTTGATACCTTATGAGTGTGTACAGGGGGAAATGGGAGGGAGGAAGGAATGGGAGGACACAAGAGATGGGATAACCATTGAAATGAGATGTAATATGAATAAATTAATAAAAGAAAAAAAGAAAAAAGAAAAGAAAAGAAAGTTGTGGGACATAGCTATGAAAAGTAAAACTCGGAAGAAGTACATGGGTCATGATCCAGGATTTTTCTCCAAACTCATAGGACTTTAATGAAAATTTCAGTAAGAGATCTTTTTTTGACATTTCTATTAATTCATTGAAAATTTCATACAATATGTTTCAACATATTGTCCTGCCTCCCCAACTCTTCCCTGTTTCACTCTTTCATTACATACCCAATTTGTCTCTCCAGCTTTTTTAATTCTTAAAGACCAGTTTGTGCTGTCCAAATATTCTTGGGTGTGTTGTATTCCACCAGAGAGTGATTGGCTTTCCAGGGACGGCACTCTTAGAGAAAATTGTTATTCCCTCTCCCAGAAGCTAACAATTGCAATGACTTCATGGCTTCACGTGGCCTTGTGTGCCCAACTACACCCTTCCTCTTGTCGCAGCCATTGTGACTACATATTTATGCTCAGCTGTTCTGCTTTGTACAAAATATAATGTTACCTCTTCTCACTCTCACTCAATGTGAGGAGATTATTACGGAAGAGGTGGAGCAAAGTGTGTGTGTGTGTGTGTGTGTGTGTGTGTGTGTGTGTGTGTGTGGGTGTGTATGTTAAGAGGTTTATTTATTTTCATTTTGTGTGCATGGGTGTCCTTGTCTGTTCTCCCTCTGTGCACTCCATTGGAAGGCTCTTAAAGACTGAGGACAGTTTCAGTTTACACTTATAAATAAAAATATTGTCAACAGGAAGGTTTCAAGAACTTAATGAACTACTTTTCTCCCATGTTCTTACTTTTCTTTTCAAGTCTTAATTAATTGCCTTATTCTCTCTAGGGATAAGTATAGATACATACATGCATATACATATGCTCACACACACATATTGATTCACACCCACTCAGATTATATGTTCATTCAAGAAACAATCACATCCAATAATTCTTTATTTATTTACAATATCACCTATGTATTGATGATTCTCAGGCTTGAATAAGCATATCACCCTTTTTAATATTACAAGCTCACCTAGTCAATTGCTCAGTAGACATTACCTACTTGTTAAATACAAGGCCTTGGGTATGTCACTGCACTCAATCCACATTATCCCTTAAGCCTTTTCCCAATGAGATGCTGGTGAAGTGTAACAGAGAATGTAACACAACAAAACTAATAAAGCCCAAACACACTCCTGGGACTCAAGATAGAGAGCGTCTGTTGGCTTGAGGTTGTTTTAATTACTTAGTTTAACTTATTTATATTAACATAAAAGATTTCAGCATTTTCTGAACTGATATTAACCTGAACTATAACCAGTTTCTTATTTTAAGGGCCTTTGTAGGTATTTCCAGAAAAAAAAATGTTCATTTTGACTTTTTTTTTTTGAGCCAGTGTTTCTCTGTGTAGCCATGGCTATTATGGACTCACTTTGCACACCAGGCTAGCCTTGAACTCACAGTGATACACCTGCTTCTGCCCCCTGAGTGTTGGCATTAAAGGCTTGCACCAATGCACCCGGCCCTTTTAATAATCACTTATGTCCAGTGCACTTGCTCACTGTCCATGACTGAATCATTTTTGTTCAAGTAGATCTGCTGAAGACCTGTCAATATTTTTTTATTTTTTACATATTTATATTATTACACATATGTACAATAAACTACCTATAGCAAGAAGAAGCATGACACAATCAGGAATTATGTAAGTGTTACATTCTTAGTGTTTTGGTTATTTGTATTTGGCAGCCTTGAAGAGAACATCTTTCCTATCTTGGTGCATCTAAAATTCTGAATGTAGATCAATCTCCATCACATATTGTCATTATTAACTTAAAACATCTATTTAGTCATAAAAACATCTTAACCCCTAAACAACTAAGCTTAATTGTAAAACTAAACTATCTGGTCTTCAACCCTATCAAAGACTTGAAAAGGAATAAAATTAATTACCTGAGTATGGGGGGGGGGTTGCAGGTTAGTGGCTTCCCAAATGAGAAGATGACAGAGACAATTTGCTACCTGAGCAGTCACCAGAAAATCTCTATAATATTGGAGCATCTTCTTCAGGCTTCTGGCCCATTATATCTGACAGACATATTTGTGAGGCAGAAACTATTGAGGACTTGCTTACCCTGTCTTGGCAGGTTTGGCTGTCAACTCTGCCTGCATCCAAGCTTGCCCTTTGTTAGCCAGAATTCTGTCTGTGGCAGAAATGAGGACATTTTTCCCAGTGGCTTGTTTGCCACATTTGAAGTCATCTCCATAAAGAAGTTCTTTGATGTTCATCATCCTCTTTGAGGTAGGCTCGGTGTTGCCAGGAGTTAACCTGTCTCATTGTCAATGAATCTTTAAAATAATAAAAACATTTTTAAATGCCTCGTTCTATATGTCTCTGAGGTTTTTGAAGACCTTATTTAACTATTTTACCTTATCTTTCTATAGAATCATATCTATCTGTTGCACCTAAGATGTATATTCTTGTGATAAAAACAGACTAATAATTGATATGACCATGATTTGATCAACTAATAATTAACCTATATAACTTACTTATCCTAAACAGTCTGCAATAGCACTTTCAAAGTATTGGAAATAAACCTTGTATTATAATTGAGTTATATGGGTACAATATCACATATAGAAATATATGAAATATATATATAATGTGTGTGAAGAATAATCTTAAATTTGAATTCTACATCACTGTATCTAAAATCAAACTTATTTTGCATCTATATACAGAATTCTATACCAGTGAATTAAAAATAACCTTGTGAGTGACAGTTAAGGCCTTGGGTTGAGTAGTAGATTCACTAATCAACTTTTTGTTCTATCTTTCCTATGTATTTCTCTATCCCCCTTATTTCTTTTCAACCCCTATCTCCAAACCTAAGAATGGAAGATAAAGGTAAAGAGTGACACCACATGGCGAGGATGTGGAGAAAGAGGAACACTTGTTCATTGCTGGTGGGAATGCAAAGTGGTACAACCACTTTGGAAATCTTTCTGGTGCTTTCTCAGAAAACTGGGAATAGGGCGTCCTCAAGACCAAGCTATTCCACTCCTTGGAATATATTCAGAAAATGCTCCTCCACACAACAAGGACATATGCTCAACCATGTTCATAGCTGCCTTATTCATAGTAGCCAGAACCTGGAAACAACCTAAATATCCCTGCCTTTGCTTTTCATCTTTTGACTACGCAGATTCCTGACGGGTTCCACTTCATTTGAAATGGGTTTTGCTTTGTCTTAGCTTTTCAGGGAGAATTAATGTGGACCTGAGATTAAGAGGCATAGGTGTGAGGAGACTGGGCATTTGCAGCCCCATCGAGTTTGAAGGACTTGCTTCCTGTTTGCAGTTTGGAGTGAAGGTTAGTGAGGGTGTAAAGTACAAAGTGGCTCTTCTGAGGTCACACAGGGGAAGGAGGACCACGGAAATCAAGGAAGAAGCAACATTTGGAGTACATTTAGAATTTTCCCAGAAACAGATAAAAAGGTCACCGGGGATGCCCTTAGCCCTCGCAGTAGCTGTGGCTTTCCTCCGGTTGCCAGGGTGATGTATTGAAGGCAAACACAAGTCTGGCTGCAAGATCTTCAGAAACTTTACTGACCTCCTGATATACACTGGCCACACGCTAGGAAGCAGTGTAACAGCTCGAGCTCATCACAAAGGAAGCCATTTTCACAAAAGTTTACAGGGGTTAAGGGCTCCTGACACTGCAACAGCTGTCACAGTTCCCGCCCTGCTCAGAAGCCCCCTGTTATAACCATAGCAACCTGCAAGCCACAGTCAGCTGCTGGCTGGTCTCGGCAGAAAGTCAGCACCACCAGTTCTCCAGGCAAATCCAGCTCCTTCTTGTAGAGGTTTTCCTCTAAGGCTGTACACAAGAGTTAATGACAATAAAGTGGGAATCACTGAATACACAGCTCATGTCGTGCTTGTGTCTTTTGTACCTAGGAACACACTTCTGCCCTATGTAGTCTTGTCCCAAATGCAGGAGAAGTTTTTAACATGGCGACTTGTTCAAAGAAACAGTTCGGACTCCGTTGGACACCTAGCTCTCCGGAGAAAGCTATGCAGAAAACATTCCCCAGTATTTCCCCGTGTCAAGCCTGGATCTTTCTGCTTTTCCTCTTCTCCTCAGCTGTTTTCCAATATGCACAGACAGCTTTCTGAAATTCTTGAAGGCCTCTCAAGGAATGCTGAGGGTGCAGGAGGGAGCTGAGAAACGAGTGAGGCAGCAACTAGGAAAGTGGGTGAATCTACAAAGCCAGGTGAAACTGAAATGAAGACGATGCTTGCCACACAACAGAAAAGAATGAGTTCGGCTTCTTTAATTCTGGTCACTGAGCTTGATGATTTCCGAATAAGAAGCATACCCACCCAGAGTTCTGTATGGCTCGTGGTCTTCAACTATCAGGTTTGATCAGCACTAGAAGTCTCTGTCTTCTTTGATGAATAAGTCTGATTTGTACTTATGCCTTCAGATGTAAAATTCTTCAAACTAAGCCTCACCCTGCTAGGCCATCCTACCATCCACCAACAGAAGTGACAGGTCCATGCTTTAAAAAGAAAAGAAAATCAAGGTAATATAAGAGAAACGTGGAGTGAATCAATAGGAGACTAAAAAAAAAATCAATAATACTAAGAAGAAATGACTGCCCAGATGTAATACCTACTCAAGAAACGACTATTTAGCATAAGCTTGTCTTAGAAGAGTATATACTTGCTTTAGAATCAACAAACTATAATAACAGGTCTCTAACTAAACAGTCTGCCCAGTAGAGGAAAAAAAAAAAAAAAAGGAATATTACTGGCTTTACTTTTATTTCCCAAACTTTTTTGCATTTGTTCCTGAAAAGTTTGTGAACCGATTTTTCATGATTTGGGGATGTGCCTCATCACGTGATCAACTTATCAAAAACTCCAGTTATTTGTGTTTCCCTGGAGAACTACATATCACATGGGTAATCTGGTCCTCTTATAGAATTTCTTAAAGTGTCTCAAGCTCTTCTGATTCTCATACTGTTTTCCTCATCATTGGCTGAGATAGGATAATTTCCGATTAACCCTCCTTCCTCCTCTGCCCAAATTCACAGCTGCAGCATGGTTTACCACCTTCCCACCTCTGGCACTGTTAGGCGTTACCTGTTTGACTGTATACTTGGGTTTTCCCATCTGAGTCTTGTGTAAGTGACATGCTCAGCTTAGAGGCTGCTTCTGTATATCTTTCTTTCCCCTTCCTTGTGCTCATCCTGAGGCTGTTGAGCTACTATTCACAGTGGTGAGCTTGTTGGCAACCACCGACACAGAACACTTGTCTGGAACTCTGTGTGAGTAAAAAATGAATGCCAATGTTAACACCAAAACCTCAAAAATTTATGTCTTAAAGAAAACATGTATTGCTTTAGCCACAAAGCAACTCCAACTTGGGTTTTGGTATATAGACTTACGTTTCTCAAAATCTACTTAGGGAATTTATAATCATGCCAAGTATACTGTATTTAAATCTGAAGAGTCTCTCAATCTCCAAACATGTCTCTGGTGGTTTGAAAGAGAAATGTCCCCCATAAGCTCATGTATTTGAACTCTTAGTGTCCAGTTGGTGGCGCTGTTTAGGAAAGTTAGGAGCCTCTAGTAGGTGGAGACTTGCTGGAGAAACTGAGGGTTGTGTTTTGAGCGTTGATAGCCTCATCCTGCTTTCTCTTCTCTCTCTGCTCCTCATGTGTAGATGAAAATGTGATCACCTTCCTATTCCTGTTGCTATGCTTTATCTGTCTGTTGCTATGCCTCCCCCAGCGTGGTGAACACCACATCTCTGGGACTGTAAGACTCTTTCTAGCATAGGTTGCTTTGTGTTGGGGTATTTTATTACAATAACAGAAAAGTAGCTGATGTGATTGATGGGCTGTTTTTCTTTTTAATCACCATCAATTCTGCATTGCCCTTCACAGCACTGCCTCTATAACTCTGACAGCTATCGCAATAGTCTGGTGGATTTCTCACAATGTGGATGGAGCTTTTTCTGGTTTTGCTTATCCCTTACTTCATTGCCTAGTGACTGGTTTGTGAAATCTGGGGTAGAACCTAGTATTCTCAGGTGATGTTGACCACTCTTTGAGTCACTCCTATTGTTTGCCACTATCTCAAATCCATTTTGCTCTTTAGTTGGCTACCACATGCTAAGGAACCTTCTTCACTTTTGTTCTAAAATCTGTTTTCTTTTCCAATTGACCTAATTGGTTAATTGCTGACTGGGTAAGTGGTCTGTTCTCCTCAAGCCATCCTTCCGCTAGCTGTCTGAATTATGTAAAAGCAACTACGATTTAACCAACTCAAAAATCTTTTCTCTATGGATTTTCTGCTTTAAAATGGTATGTGTTATGATGTCTAAACTCCTTCCTTTGTTTGTTTATTTATTTTTCCTTGAACAAAGCAACTCTTTCTGTGGTGGTGTCTTGTACATTAATGAAGCTGGGCAACTGTCTAAAATCAAGAGTGAGACTAGAGTTCCAGAACTTGCCTTCCTTCTCAACTCAACACTAGAGTCTCTGAGGAGCCCTCAGGTAAACCCCAGAACCTCTACTGGGTTGAAAATTATGTGTCCACTAGACATTTTGATATGAGAGGGGGGGGGACTGGTTGCAAATATGATCATGAGTCAATGAGGTCTTTGTAACCCAGGTGTAGTTAAGGGTCTTGTTGCAATTCTCATGATTTTAGGGATAGAAATGCTAGGATAGAGTCCCAGAGCCTGCTCAGGATTATCTAAATTATGCCTGCTTATGTGTTCCTTTATGTAGAATGCTTTCCACACACTGCTGAGCTTAGCACAAGCGTCTCCTCTTCCGTAGGCACTTTTCATAGACTCATTCTCTGCTGCTCTAAGACAGAAGTGAATATAGCCATGTGCCTCGTAACAGTTCTTTGGACAGTGATGAGCAGCATATATGGTGGTAGCCCTGCATTGTGGAGATCGATGCTTGTGATGTCATAGCCATTGTGATATAGCCAAAACTGTTAGTGGTACTGCTAGGGTAGACAAGCCTAGGTTGTGGGCAGCTGAACAAAACTGCACATGTTATTTTGTAAATTACATAATTTATTTATTGTATTTTATTCTTAATAATTTAGAGTGTGCTCATATTTATTATTATATACACACAGGCAAATATGTGTGTGCATGAGAGACAGAGAGGTATATAAAACAACAGTTTACTGAAAAGCATTCTGTGTTCTACCTCATGTTCTCTGTGTCTCTTTGTAGCATCAGGAGAGCACATGAAGTGTCTGGCTTAGCTCCTTGGCTTTGTGTAAGTACACTCTATAGTTCTGACATAGTGACAGAATCTCCTGACAATGCATTCCTCACGAGGCATCCCTATCATTAAGCAGCACACAATTATGTTTTATCCTTCTAATTTCCATTTGCACCTTGGTAGGTGCTGCTCGATGGCTGTTCTCTGGTTGAAGTCTTAGGAAGCAAGGACTGTGCATTTATAAATTTTGTTGTATCATCATTTTGAATGCTGGGTATTTAAATATAAATACGAACACATATGTCTTCCATAAATGTGTGTGATACTCCAGAGCAGGACATGATGGTTCACAATCATAATTTTGCTCATAAATCTTGTAAGATACAATCTATAGTCATTACAGAAAAGAATTTCTTATGATAATAAAGAAAATAACCATGTGTATTCGATAAATCAGTTGTTTTGTTGTATAGGACAGATTTTTCCAGAAGTCCATATCTTCAAAGGGAAATCAAATAGTTTTATTGCCATTATACATGAAGCATCATCACTGCCATAGTCTTGATTGATATGACACTGGCTGAAAGACCCTGCTATCTCCTTTGGTATAGTAATAAATGCTATTTTATCTCCAAAGGTTGCATGCAAGTTGCACTTTCTTTGACTCTTGATGGACACCAGTGATTTTTCTTTGCCCACTTTTCGACAAATGGTTGATGAGTTAAGAAAGATCTTGTGTTGGGGGAAAATACATTTCCCCCCTTGTGTTTGAAACAACATACCATACTTCAGTGAAAGAATTTTTAGTGTGTCACCATTACATTTAAGTGCAGAAAGGTAAATGACACAGACTTGACGAGCGTTCCCCAAGAATGCTTGTAGCTAATTCAAACCGTGAGTGCCTTGTCCCCACTGTCTTTAAGAAGGCAAATCTCTGATGCTCTTATCCCATGCAGATCATTAATTTCAAATAGCCTCAGTGGGAGTTGTAGATACTTAAGATGGGGCCTCAAAACTTCGGTATTTATTGTGACTAAATCATCTGATGTCTTTGTGTTTTCCTGGCTTCCATGGGTATGGACGTCTTTAAAATATTTTTAATACACTCCGTATCACACTAAATGTATCAGTTTGAATACATGTCACAACCTGTGCTGTTTTCATCAGGCTTCCAAACACATGGGACCATTTAAGCTTTCATAGTGCAGCACTTTACACATGAATAGTGTTTACTCGGTGCTTGGTAGAGTTTTGCCTCTTTAAATTTTGAATTGGTTGCCAGTACCAAGCTGGTGCATTCTAAGCAATAACTTTCCATCAGCCGATCCAACAGCATTCTTTCTCCCTTTTGAAAATCACGGCTGATTAAAAGTCTAATGCAACAGCTGTTAGTGATCATGTGATTGATCTGTTTTTAAAGGCAGATGTTGACTATTAAAAGCAGAGCACTTGGATTTCTCTGTAGTAGATGAATATTTTTGAATGGCTGCTGCTGTTTCCCCCACTTCACTTTTTCTTATTTTCCCCTTTCCTGTCTCTTTTTTCTCTTCCTTTTACTGTTAAACAGGATATATTTTAAAGAAAACAGCTTATTTTAAACATGCAATACCTTGTGCACTACATTTTTCAAAACAAGTGCTGAGAAATGTTCCATGTTTGATGGTGAGAAGTTTTATAAATTTTTACTTTGAAAACCTAGAGATTCTCTTTCAGCTCTGTGCGATAAACGCAAACATGGCAAAATTCCGCAGAGTTGAAAAGTTTTCACATGGCCCGAGTTGTTTTAAGACAGTATATATTTTGACTAGAAACCAAAATTTCCACTCGTTCTGGTTTCCATTGTTAGGGACTTCTCAAAGTGTTCTCATGTTAGAGAAAGTCTTAAAGGGCACCGCACACGCATTCTGTTGAATTCTCCTCGGACATTCAAAACCATTGTACTTTTATGCCTTGTGGACACTCCTTCTTTGAAACTCTCACCAGTAGATCCTGTCCTGAAGTTTTGGGTCTGGAATTTATGATAACACAGTAGCTTCTGAGTCGATGGGGAAGATATCGCAGGAAATGGTTCATCTGCTGCTGGTTACTAGAAGGAATAAAAGACTGCGCTCTAAGAAAGAGAAGCAGTGCAGTGTACAGGGAATGGTAGTGGTTTTTTTAGAACCACAAAGGCCCTGTCAATCACCGGAGAAAGAGAGCATTTAAGACCCTCCCCATTCGGTGTAAAGGCTCGGGAGTAAAAGGCGATTAATCAGCCAGAGCCACAGAACCCTCTGAAGGATTCGGGCACAGCCAGCACATTTACTCCTGCGGTTGGAACCTTTCGGCTTGTTCCAGTTTGGGTGGTCCTCAAGGATCTACACTTCTGCTAGTTACCCAGAAAGGATGGAAAAGCCATTAGCCGAGCCCCAGTGAAATCAGAATATAAGCTGCAAGGCTCAGTCTCTTGGTAAATACTAAGCATTTATGTAGTACCTTTAACCCTAGAATTAACTGGAGACAGCCATGATATAATTCCCACTTCACACGGAAAGAGCAAGACAGTAATTCGTCAGAGTGACTGAACAACCTAAGCTTTCTGTGAATAAAAATATATCATCGGAAAGCAAGTTATCCATTTAGCTCAGTCTTTAGGAAAGAGCCTCTCAAAGGACTAGGAAGACATGCACACTCAGCCTGAGAGAAAACACACACGTGCTTCTTGCTCTTGCCTCATCAGCATTCATGGGCTGCATGCATGCAATTCCCATGGACTTCATGTCTCTCCTCCTCTCGTTATTATCATCCCCGGCCTCAAAATCAGTATTCATTCAGTCTGTATGCATTTAAGGCTGCTTTCAAAATCTCCACCACCATTTTACATTCGTGGGCTTTGTTTTGACATGCACAATATTTGGTCTGAGGCGTAATAGCTTATTGTTGTCGCTCTTGAAGATACAAGGAGCTGTGCTCATCAGCAACACCCCCCCCCATGTTCACCCACAGACGCTGACTGCGGAGGACTTTGCCCAGAGCACCACCGTGTCAAAGATACACTCGGGGTGGCGTCTGAGTCCAGAGCAGTCTTTGCCAAAAACACATCACAAACTTTAAAAGAGAGATTCGTGTGTGTGTGTGTGTGTGTGTGTGTGTGTGTGTGTGTGTGTGTGTGTGTGTTTGAAAGTAAGACTCCTGAGTAAAAGATAATGGTGGGTGGGTACGAGTGCCCTTGAATATCTGGAGAAGGCAGACGTTAGATCCCAGAAGCTTGTCTTAAAGGCAATTGTTAGCCACCTGACTCCAGGCTTCAGGAGGAAGAGCTCTTCACTGTGGAACCATCTCTTTAGAACCTGTTGTATTAATTTCAATGAGTGTTTTGTTTTAGGATTACTTCCTGCATATCAGTTTCTCAACATGCCTTGATGAGATTGTGACATCACCCACTGCTTTAGTCTTATTAGTTGGGAAAGTATCAGATGCATAAGATTTTGATTTACTTGGAAAGACCTGGATAAAGCCCAAAAATACTAGGCTTCAGTGAAGTTTTAAGTGAGCTTAAATCCCTGCATTTGTGCATTTGTGGGTTATCCAAGGCTGAGTGTTTTGTTAACACAACACATGATGGATCAATGTACATGCTAATAGTTTACATGAACAAATTTTAAAGTAGTCACTATCAAGCCAATTTAATTCTCTTTCATATTGACACTTGGAGTTTGATAACTCTTGGTTGCCCTGTGTATAACAGGCTATTAATTACTATTACAGGCTCTAGTCATGAGGTGTATTTTCAAACTGTCATTGAAAAATGGCTCCTGGTGTTGCCAAAGTATCTTTAGAGCAGATTCATGCATTGGCTGATGCCACTGGTTCAGTATGTGAGGTTGTGTTTATTTTTTGTTTGTATTTGTGTTGCCTTGAATGACCTGAAACTCTCTTCATAGACCAGTTACTTGAACCCTACCAAGGGTACCACACTGAGTCCCCTCTTGAGTTCTTAGCATTGTTAATAAAAGAATTTAAAAAACAGATTCAGAAGGAACTTTGTAGACAATCTTATCAGAGTTTGAAGTAAAACCCCCAGAGCCAGTAAGCTATACATTTAGCAACTTTCTAGAGGAGAGAGACAGGGAAAAAAGAGAAAGCCGTGTCTATGTCGTTTTTGATCTAGGACACTTGGCGGAGGGAAAATGGCTTTGGATAAAGAATGAAAAAGGCCTACATACTAGTGAAAGCATACTTAGTCTCTAGCCAATATGCACCCAAAAGAAAGCCACAAAAGAAAAAAGAAAAGTTGAGCCCTTCTCAGTGGAGACTCAGAAAAGGCCAGCATGACCTAACAGAGCCTCACGGTGGTTCCATCATGAGTACACCCAGTGTGGACTTACAGGGAAGGAAAACACCTGATCTCATTAAGGGTGTAATTATTCCTCCCATCTCTGTAGCAAGGCTTTTCTGAGGGGTGATCTCTTAGCTAGGTGGTTAACAGGCCCAGGTGCATAAGCGCTGTAGCTTAGAATGTTAGGTGTCTTCCCAGGCCAATGAAATAGCTTTTCTTTGACAGAAAGTAACCCTAAAAGCATTCATGAGAGGGACTGAAATCAGGGTATAGCTATAACTCATTGCCAGCATGAAAATATAGAGGTCCAACTATAGAGCTGTTTGTCAGGTGGATTCACTGTCTGGACTAGAGTGTCAGTCCCACCCTCACATACACCTCCAGACAGGAGGAAGATAAGAAACAGAGCTCCCTTCTGGCATTCCTGTCCAGAAAGCCGAGGACATTCCTAACAGCACTACTTTCTGGGTCCCTGCCTCTAAAATGCCCAGCCATTTCCTATCTCATATTCTCATCAACCTGCTGACCTTGAAATTCTGGTGAGCTTCCTGCCTCTGCCTCTGGGGTTTTGAGATCATAGGTGTGCACCCCAACACGGGGACTGGAACAATTTCTTATAGTACTGATTTTATCAGAATCCTCCAGCTCTATTAGCTCCAAGGGCCGAGTGGATTTCCAACGTGAATAATCAGACTTTTAATTTCACTGTGGCCAAAAGCCACAAAGTCTCTGAGTATCTCCAGAGAGAGAATATTTCAAGCATGGCCATAGAATGATTTTCTTTTCCTAGGCTTACACTTGAATGTTGTGCTTGCTGTTTTTTTTTTCTTTTCTTTTTTAAATTTAACTTTATGTCCCAAAGATAATGCAATATGTTTATAAAAATTATTTCTTTCCCCACCTCTGTTCCCCTCCCCATACCATCTCCAACCCATTTCCGTCTCTTCACCCACTTCTGTTGTCTATTCTATTTCCCCTTCTGAGAGAGATTCAAGCATCCGAGCTTAGGCCCTCTTTGCTACTTAGCTTCTTTGGGTCTGTGGATTGTACTGTACCCTGTACTATATGGTTAATGTTTGCTTCTAAGTGAGTACATATCATGTGTGTCTTTCTGGGTCTAGGCTACCTCACTCAGGATGATCTTTTCTAGTTCCATTGGCCTGCATATTTCATGGTTTCCTTGTTTTTAATATCTGAATAGCACTCCAGTGTACCATAGTTTCTTTATCCATTATTGAGTAAAGGGACATCTGGGTTGTTTCCAGTTTCTGGCAATTATGAATAAAGCTGCTATGAACATAGCTGGGCAGTTGTCCTTGTTGTATGGTGGAACATCTTTCACCTATATGCTCAGGACTGGTAAGCTGGGTTTTGAGGTAGCAGTATTCCCAATTTTTTGGGAAACTGCCAGATTGATTTCTAAACTGGTTGTACAAGTTTGCACTCCCACCAGAAATGAGGGAGTGTTCCCCTTTCTCCACATCCTCCACAGCATGTGCTGTCACTTGAGGTTTTGATTTTAGCCATTCTGATGGGTGTAAGGTAGAATCTGAGAGTCATTTTTGTTTGTGTTTCTCTGATGATAAAAAACATTGAGATTTAAAAAGTATTTTTTATTTCTTGGCCATTCGAGATTCCTCTGCTGAGAATCCTTGATTTAGCTCTATACCCACTTTTTATTATTATTTGGTTTGTTGGTGTTTAATTTTTAAGTTAGATATTTTTATGATTTTATATGTATTTATACCATGGATCTCATATTTTACAAATTTTGTTTAAAACAACAATTAATAAAACCTTGATAAATTTATGGAACTCTTATGTACACTGGACACAAAGAGATATTTTAAATGAATAGATATTATGACTTATAGGGTTTCTATTCAGTTTTAGTTGTATGATTCTTCCCTTAAAATGGCACTGTATTTTCCACCGTGATGAACAGTGTTTCTAATTCTTACCATTGTAATCAAATAAGAAATTAATAAACCTTCTAGATTTTTCACACATTCTACCTCACACTAAAACTCCACTCAATATGTTTTGCCAGAACCTATAAAAGGCTATACACCATGAGCTTTGTGTGTTGGTGAAACCTCCCAGTAACAGATGCAAATGTGCTCTGGATGAAAACCAAGCCTTTCATAAATCTGAATTTACCCAGGTGCTTTGCTGGGAGCCAGTGCATTTCTGAGAAACCTGAATTGTACTGCTTCATGTGAAATTAATCTTGGTTTTTCCATCTGTGAAATGGTAAAAATATCTGCCTTGGAAACGTCTGGGGAGGGTAATGTAATGTTGTAATGTGTGCACTATTCTAGAAACTCTTTCAGAGAGGTATGCTGGTCATTTGGGTGCATGGGACACACTGTGGGGATATACCAAATACCTCTGCAGGCTGCTGTTGATCAAAAACACTGTATAGACTTGCTTAATAAACATGCTTCTGTGATAAAACCTTTTGAATCAATTTAGTATATCAAACACCAATGCACTTATATTACTATAAAGATCACACATCACTAAAACATTAGTTGATGTTTCTCCATTTATAATTTTAGAGTGGAGGAGGAAAACTGACTCTGTGCATTTGGGAGAATAATCATGAAATTCAGGCTATACCTCCAGAACTCCCAATCTGCTCACTTAGAGATATTAGCTGCTTCTTTATCTGGTGTAGCTACAGTTCCTCTGTTGCATCCTAGTTCGAGTCAGCCCTCTCAGACTAACTGCATATGGTGAATACTCAAAATGACTATGTACACACATAATTATAAATTTTATATTTTTGAGAACTTAGTATTTATATCACTGCCATTCCTTCTCTATTCAAACTCTTGTAATGTCTCCATTAATAAATTTATGATCTTGTCTTTAATGGTCATTGTTTTACACATACACATATGTGCATATAAGTGTGTGCATATATACACACATGTGTATACAAGTTTGTGATTCTATTTAGCATTGCTTATATGTACTTGTATCTAGGGCTGACCACTTGCCATTAGACAGAGAAAGTAATTGAAAGATATTGTAGGTAGGCAGCAGACTGTGATAAGACTGCCAAATCTTGGTTTGGATCCTGGCTTTAGAGGTTAGCCTTGTCTCCAGACAGCGGACTTTACTTTTAGAGTGTAATCTGTTTCAAGCCTCGGAGGAACACCTGAGGTGTCCAGCGTGCCTTCTTTGGCCTCAGATGAAGGATAAATGCCAAGTCTCCTTTCCTAAGAAACAGCTGATACTGGCATCTGCCCTGAGTGTGTGTGTGTGTGTGTGTGTGTGTGTGTGTGTGTGTGTGTGTGTGTGTGTGTGTGTGTGTAGTCCTGCATGTGACAGACTACTTCTATGCCAAAGCAGTAGAGGGAATTCTATGTAGACCTCAGAAGCCTCCTATGTGCATAGTCCCTTCCTTTCTGACAGCTTCCTTGGCTGTCATCGGCCTACATCCTTACCTCGGCCTCCTTCCAGGCCTGGGTCTCTGCCTCCCTCCTGTGCTCCATGTCTCTACTCTTCAGTCTGCAGTCACTCCTGCAAAACTGGCCCACACGTGGCTTCATTCTGTGCTTCCTTCTTTCTAGGGCTACAGCCTTCAGGGCTTTGTTGCCTACTTCACTTAAGTGAGTTATTGTGTATTCAGTTCAATTTTACAATTGTTTTCTGGAGCAGAAGATAGGTGAGTGGGTAAATCCAATAACATTTCCTCTACCATGTTGTGGGTGGAACATAAGAGGATATACTGATATTGTTACTTGTATGCATGATATTGTGAGCCACTAATATTCCTATCGACTTGAAAATATCAGTGGGGACTGATTCAGTACAGTTCATGTAGCTGCATATCACTCAGTGTCTAAGAGCTGTTTCTCTGCTTGTACTTTTCTAAATCATTCAAGTTGATCATTTGCGTTTATGTGAAATAACGAAGTATGACCTTTCAGGATAAAAATTGAAACAATAAGGCTTAAAAAAATCAAATGCAAATTAAGGAAGCCAAAGCACTCATGAGAGACCTGGTTACACACACACACACACACACACACACACACACACACACACACACACACACAATTACATAAGTTCTACCTGATAAAAAGGAGCAAAATGGTCAGTGCAATAAAGTAAGCCTCAGAGATTTCTTAAATTAACCACCAGTATGATGTATTCATAAGGCTGGAGAAAAAGAGGCAGATGTTATGAGAATATAAATTGCATTGAAGGATATGTTCTTTGGGGAGTGTTTTACTTATTTATAAATTCAATTAAAAATAAATATAAGCATGGTATGGTGGCTACATCTGCAAGTCCAGGAAGCAGGAGGCTTAGGTAGAACTGGCCAGAGATTGAGGCCAGCCTGAGCTATTTAATAACTGCCAGGACAGACCAGGCTGCAGAGTAAGAACTTGTGCCACAAATAGAGACCACACTAGTAGAATTCAGAAAGATCTAACTTAGACAATCCCTGCGTCTTCTAACTGCAGTGCTGGGCTTAAAGCAAATAAGATTTATGAATACTTGTTTGGTGACTCTGCATATGGACGCTTTTCTTCTTGGATATCAGATTTTATCAGAATGTCCATTTGAAAGGTTACGTTCTACCTTAGAATCCACCATGTCAGCAGTCGAAAGTCAACTGGAGTTCTGTTGTAGCCATTGCAAAGGTCTGTCTTTCCATTCCACCAGACAGATTCCAACCCTACACATCCTCTCTGCCTGGAACCATAGCCACTTGGCATTTGGCCAATAGAGAAGAACATGACAGGATGGCTGGACAACGACCCGAGAGACACAAAACACAATTCACATACTTTGTGCACAGTGTGAGGGAACAAAATGTCCTTCCCACTGCACTGCAGGTCTGCGCAGTCTTTACCTACAAACTTTACGAAAATGGCATATTGATCCTACTCCTTGCTTTCATACTTAGAAAACTCGGTGACTCCCCCTTTCCCACAAGTCAAATATTAAACAGGAGTCTGAATTTGTAGGCATACTTAGTTTTGCTTAAAATGCCTACTTGCAAATCTGGCTTCTTCTTTTTTTTAAATTAATTTATTCTTGTTACATCTCAATGGTTATCCCATCCCTTGTATCCTCCCATCTTCCCTCCCTCCCATTTTCCCCTTATTCCCCTCCCCTATGACTGTGCCTGAGGGGGATTTCCTCCCCCTGTATATGCTCATAGGGTATCAAGTCTCTTCTTGGTAACCTGCTATCCTTCCTCTGAGTGCCACCAGGTCTCCCCCTCCAGGGGACATGGTCAAATATGAGGCACCAGAGTACATGAGAAAGTCATATCCCATTCTTGAGCTAGAAATGATCATAATGAGTGAGTTAAGCCAGAAGCAGAAAGACTTAAATGGTATATACTCACTTATATCTGCATACTAGCCCAAGGGGCATGTACCACGAAAGCCTTCATTTACCAGGAAACTGAGACAGAGGGGAGGACATCCTATTGGGATTCTAGATGAGAGAAGCATGGGAGAATAGCAAAGTAGAAGGATCCAGAGGGTCCTAGAAACCTACAAGTACAACATTATGATAGGCAGATTTGGCCCAGGGGTCCTGCTCAAACTAAGGCACCAGCCAAGGACAATACAGGTGGTAAACTTTAAACCCCTACCCAGATCTAGCAAATCTGGCTTCTTTGAGGTGTCAAAATATGTATCTTGAGTCACTGAGGATACTGGCTTGAAGGCTGCCAAATATTACAGTGCATTTAGCCCAATTTCTTTTTTTTTTTCTAATTTGATTAAAAAATTTTTTTAAATTCATTCATTTTACATCTCAATAGTTATCCCATCCCTTATATCCTCCCATTCCTCCCTCCCTCCCATTTTCCCCTTACTCCCTTCCCCTATGACTGTGACTGAGGGGGACCTCCTCCCCTTGTATATGCTCATAGGGTATCAAGTCTCTTCTTTGTAGCCTGCTATCTTTCCTTTGAGTGCCACCAGGCCTCCCCATCCAGGGGATGTGGTCAAATATGGGGCACCAGGGTTTGTGTGAAAGTCAGTCCCCATTCTCCACTCAACTGTAGAGAATGTCCTGACCATTGGCTAGATCTGGGTCAGGGTTTGATGTTTACTGCACATCCTTGGCTGGTGTCATAGTTTGAGCAGGATCCCTGGGCCCAGATCTGTCCGTCATAATGTTCTTCTTGTAGGTTTCTAGGACCCTCTGGATCCTTCTATTTCCTCATTCTCCCATACTTCTCTTGCCCAAAGTCCCAACAGGATGTTCTCCCCTCCATCCCACTTTCCTGATAAGTGAAGCCTTTAATGGGACATGTCCCTTGGGCTAGTGCCCAGATATAAGTGAGTATATACCATTTGACTCTTTCTGCTTCTGGGTTAACTCACTCATTATGATCATTTCTAGTTCAATCCATTTGTCCACAAATTCCTGGAATTCCTTGTTTTTAATAGCTGAATAGTATTCCATAGTGTAAATGTACCACAATTTCTTTATCTATTCTTCTACTGAGGGACACTTAGGCTGTTTTCATGTTCTGGCTATTATGAATAAGGCCGCTATGAACATGGTAGAGCATATGTCCCTGTTGTGTGCTAGAGCTTCTTCTGGGTATATTCCAAGGAGTTTAGCCCAATTTGTTATCTGTCTGAAATTATAAAAGTAGTGGCAGAGGAGTTGAAGTTACATAATTTGTATTAAACTCTGATCTATTTATTGTGAAACTGTTAGCTTTGTCAGTTTATAATCATAAGATTTTCTTTCACCTCAGAGAGCACTGGTACATAATCTCCCACAAAACACAGACACCTCAAAGAAAAATGACCACATAAGAAAGAAGAATGAGCAAAGCACAAATAAGCTCACTAAGCCACATGGCAAATGTAGGTTCAATGCAAATTCAGAAACGTGTGGGTTCATGGAGATTCTAGGAAACAGATTCCACATTAAGAGCCATCAGATACGTTGGGCCAGAAGGCTGAGGAAGATGCTCCAACATTATAGAGAGTATTATGTGACTATTCATGTAGCACAAGGTCTCTGTCATCATTTCATTTGGAAAGCTACTAACCTGCACTCTTGGCATACTCGGGTAATCAAGTTTATTCCTTTTTCAGTCTCTGGAGGAGTTGAAGACCAGGTATCTTAGTTTCACAATGAAGCCCAGTTGTTTAGGGGTTAAGACGTTTTTATGTCTAGATAGATGTTTTAAGTTGATAATAACAAGGTGTGATGGAGATTGATTTACATTCAGAGTTTTAGGAACACCAAGATAGGAAAGATGTTTTCTTCAAGGCTGCCTAACACAAATAGCCAAAACACTAAGAATGTATCAATTATAGAATTCCTGATTATGTCATGGTTCTTCTTGCTATAGGTAGTCTATTGTATATATGTGTATTAATATAAGTGTATATGTAAAAAATAAAAAGTGTTTAATAAAAAAAAGAAAAAATAAAAAGCCTGGATTTCTGGATTTAAAAAAAAAAGAAAGAAATGAAACTGTCTTTTGGGAATTGGCACCTTTGTGTATGTTTTCCATCACCAGGGTCCGATGGCAAAGCCTTTTGTTTGCCATGAACTCTGGGACCCCTGAGTTACACAGCCAGCAAGAAAATCAGTGGGAGTGTGAAGTAATTAATTAATGTAGTACACTGCAGAGAGACACCAAGATCCTTGGCTCCCATCCCATGAAGGAACATTGATGGGAGAATCTGAAAGCTTTAAGGAACTCACAGGTGTGGACGATCAGACATTGGTCAGCTGTAAAGCCAGTGTGTTGGGTTCAGAAGATGGGTGTGTATCTCATATTGCAGCCAAATGGTGCTTCCATTCCAGGTGGATTCCAGGGCGTGGACAGACTTCTTTAATGATAATGAACTTAGTATCATCTCACAGCTCACTGAGGAGTTTAGAAAGCGACAGGGGAAAGCACCTTGTAGTAAGTTACATGCTTTAGGAAGAAAACTAAGGAGAGTTCAGAACCTGTGGTCTAATCTAAATATTATTGGCTCGTTTTCTCAAGACATCAAATGGATTTAACCAAGGCTGCTTCTTCAGACTTTTGCACTATTTCTCAGAAGATTTAATGAGAAAGCCACATCACCTCCTCCTATGTATGAGATAAACACTAATGATGGCACGCAAGCTCGGAGGCATGTTAAGAATCTTTCTGCATCTCATTGCTGGGTGTAGTGTGTGTGTGTGTGTGTGTGTGTGTGTGTGTGTGTGTGTGTGTGTGTGTGTATGTGTGTGTGTGTGTGTGTGTGTGTGTGTGTAGTGGGGGGGGGGCAGTTGACCATCAAACCAATGCCCTTAGCCTATACTCTTCCTCCCTGTTTGAAAGGAGCTTGTAGTGCTTCTAAATTCTTCAACAGCCTGCTCCTATTATTATTTATCCTTTGCTTAAAAAACAACCACAAATCCTGGCTCAGTGTGTTTGATACATGGCTCACTGCATACACAAGGAGGAGGCAAAACGCTTGACATGCCCATTTCAGTGTTTCCCTCTTGAGGCCAAGGTCACTATAAGCTCTAAATTTTTGTTCACGTTTCTGTACAATTAGTCACAATACTATGCTGCCAGTCCTGGAGCCCATGCGTGCCTCATATAGGTGAACATGCTTCCTATAGACAGTTACAATAGCACTCAACTCATGGGACGGTCATGTGGATCAAATCTGATAAATTTCATGGTTAGAAGTGACTGTGGCAGAGCTCATATTTGGTTACTGCTAGTGAGACTTCCATTTCCCTGCCTTAAGCACAAAATGCTCAAGGGGTGCCCAAATGGAACAGGAGGAAGATGGCATTCCTGTCCGGATTTCTCCTACAGCAGGTGGGTATTTATAATAGTCCTACAAGATTCCACCTTCCTGCAACTTTGAGTGCTCTTGCTACGACTTACCCGGTACCAAGAAGCTATAAGGCAATAAGCATACAGTTTATGAAAACAGTACGTTCTGGGAGAAAGTGCTCTTTGACAGCCTTGAATTTCCTGGGTTCACAGACAAATCAGTAGACTTAAGAAACTTTCAGGTGATGTACAGTTAACTTGTTAACATAAGAGGCATTAGTCCTCAATCCCTTTGAAAAGTTATCCAGCAGAGTCATGTTTCTCTGGACTGGGGAATTGCGTCTAGGACCAACTCCTAAGATCCCAGTCACATCATTTAGAGATAATTCTTCTATTTCCTGTTCAGTGCATGGTAACTCATTAGCCACATTTGTTTTTTTCTTAATCATAATATGTTTATATCTCCATGTTCGTCTAGAAGGACTTGGTTTCTGATGGCAGTCGGTGGCCCGGCTCTAAGAACAGCTTTTGCTGTGCCAATTCTCCTTTTCCTTTTTGCCTCCTTAAAGGGACACAACTTATTGAGTAGTTCAGGCATTCTAAGATTAAACTGATGAGATCAGGCAAGCCTAACCGCGCTGTTTTCTAGAAGTCAAACAGACTACAAATTTACAGCATACAAGTAGTTCTGTTAGACAGGGAGGCACCACCGTGGAGACTGATGCTTATTAAGTTCATGGATTAGGGCAGGAGGAGCAAATGGAAGGCTGCTTCCAGGGCCCAGCTCTCAGCAGTTTGTTCTGGGCCCCACATCTGCCCTGGCTGTAACAAGGTGGCCAAGTAGAGCCCGTTCCAGGGCAATCGGCAAAACCCTCCAAATCAGTTTCCTTTCTGTTGCTTATTTGCAGTTTACCGTAATGTTGGTTTAAGAAAAACACTTTATTTCACCAGTTCTTTTGGGCTACTTAAGATCTTGGCAAATTAAAAAGTGATTTTAAATAAGATTGTAAAAAAATATCTTGGCAAAAGGGATCTGACTGTTCTAGCTAAGGTTGCAAGCACTATACGGAATAAGTAGGGAGAGAGTGAACAACCTGATCCTGTTCCTGAGTCTAGTGGGAAGGCCTTGAGTTTATCTTCCTGTAAGTTGATGTTGACTGTGTGCTTGCTGTAAATCTCCTTTATTGTGTTGAGCTATGTCCTCTGTATCTTTAGTGTCTTGAGGGCTTGTATCCTGAAGACAGGTTGGATTTTGTCAAAGGAGATTGGCTTACTAATACAATACATTCTTTAGTATGTTTAACGTAACCTTTAAAAATATACTCTGGGTTCTGGAGAGATGGCTCAGCTATTAAAGACTAGGTTCACAACCAAAAGTACAAGCATATATACTATGAAGTCATATGGGAGTACTTCTGTGCCACAGCAGCTCACCCCTCCCGTCACTTCTCCTTTCACGCCCCCCCTTCACTTAAGAGCTTTTAAATAATTTCACCTTTCATCTATGTTTATTTTGATATTGATTATTTGCCTTTGTTCAAGACTTTCTGTCTCTGACTTTTGAAGAGGAATTGCTAAAGGAGCATGGATATTTGGGTCAACAGTTAGAAGCCAATTAGCTGCTCTTCCAGAGGACCTGGCTTTAATTCCCAGCACTCAACATGGCGGCTTACAATCCTCTGTAACTTTCGTCCACAGGATTCTCTTTTGGTCTCTGTGGGCACAAGCCACAGCATAAACACAGGTAAAACAAACAAACATATATACATACATGTGTGTGTGTGTGTTTTAAAAATAGCTACAAGCTTTTGTCTTTGTCCAGTTTTGTCAAATATTTGCCTACCCGTGTCCCTGATAGCCATACGGAACTCATTGGATTCTACATTCATACTGGGTACTAGTGGTGTTGGCTGCACTGTATTTGCCTAAAATGTATAGTCTGAAGACTTATTCTTCGAGAGTTTTCATGGGACTTTATAGAGAGACAGGGCCTTTAAAGAGGTAGTTAAATTTATCATGACATACCTGCAGTAGACACTTAACCAATATAAACAATGTCTTTAGAAAGAGGAAAGTGAGTTGCAGATGAGACTTGAAGACAAGAAGAAGGTGGCCATCTGCACACAATGAGAGAGGAATCAGAAGAAAGCAACCTTGTCCATATCGGATTAGAGAATCAAGGACAGGCCAAAGTAACTGTCACATCAAAGTCAAACTTGGCAAATCTATGAGTGTATTGCGGTTTTTACAGGAGCATAGGTGAGTGGTTACTGGCAGAAGCAGGCATGACTCAAAGACAGGCAAGTCACTGAGAAATCACACAGCACTGTGGGCGATGACTCAGGAGGGCTGAGTCCTTGGAGCTCTCTGCATGAACATGCAGTACACACCCTTGTACTGGTTGGAGACTCTTCCCTCAGCAGCTGTTTCATGCTCTGTAGTCTTCGTGAATTCTGCTTCAGCATTCCCACACGTAAGAATCTTGTTGACTTTCTTCATCCCGTGTTCCTCCCACCTCTTCCTGGAGGGAATGTTTCAACTTTGCAACTTCTTGGCCCTCAGGGGAGCCACCCTCTAGGATGGAACACTTCAACTCTGAAGACATTGTTGTACCACAGGAGAAAATGAAGCATGGGCTTGTTGGGGATTGTAGAACAATTGAGGACAGACCAGCATGCAAAGTATTTTTTAATTGTTTTTGTTAATATATAGTTTATCTTATAGCTATACAACAAAGCAGTCAATAATGTTGCTTTATGAAGAATGTCAGCCACTAACAATGAAAGAATCCATTTGCAAATGTGGTGCATAATATATCACGGGCCTGGTAGCTGAGTAAAGGACTTGAAAAAGATTTAAAATTGTAAAGAGTTTGTGAACGTTAAATTACCAAAAATTAATTCAATAGCAAAGACCTAATGAATTATAGGTGTTTCTGGCAATGTGCTTCAGTGTTGTATGCCACATCTTTACCACAGCCATGGATCCAAGCACACAGAAGTTTCTCTCTGCACTGTGCATGCCATCATGAAATGCCAATAGAAACAAAGGGGTTAGTTACAGAACATGAAATCTTTTAATTATTTCCTATTATCGTTCTTAAATATATAAGTATCAAATTAGGGTGCATTTGCTTTGTATTGTGTTAGAATGCTTAATTTTTAATAAATCACTGTTTGAGTTTCTGACTTAAATTTCAATTTAAAGAAATTAAATTAGTTTGTCTTGGGCTTAAGAAAAAAATTTCAATTTGTGAAATGGCCCTCGACATGCTTCTATAGTTTTGTACTTTGTATTTATGCAAATCAATATCATCTGTCTTGGTTATCATAAAATCAAAACATTGATCAACCCTGAAAGTGTTGAGGGTGCTTTCTGCAGTATCAAACCCTCACGCAAGGTCCGGTGCTTTGTGTAAAGCCAAACAAGTACACATACCACTGTCTGAGAATGTGTCTCATCTTTAATAAGTAGTAAGATGACATACATATTAAAGAATTGTTTAGAAGAGTTTTGTGATTTCTTCTGCACATTTTTGCATACTTACTATAGTTTTATATTTTCTGTTGCTGTGATAAAGTACTGTGGCCAATGAGAATTTAAACAAAGTAGAGTCCCTAGTGGTAGGGGAGGCATGGCAGCAGGCAGCCAGAGAAGAAAGCTGAGGGATTACATGTTCAACCACAAACAGGAAGTCCAGAGACTTCACAGGAAGAGGGATAAGGCAACGGATTCTCAACTCTCACCTCCATGATATATTTCCTCCAGCCAACTGAGGACCATATTGGTATTCAAATACCAGACCTATGAGAGACATTTCTCGTTTAAACTACTTCACTTACATACCATGCTCCTAGACACTTTTTTTCCAGGGTAGAAAGGAGTGGGGAATAGAAAAATGTAAGTGACTTCTAGCCTAGATTAGGATTTGACATGTTTCTAGGACACTAGTGCTTAGAGGGCTTGCTTTCTTTGTGGGAGCACTGAACACTTCTATTGGCTCTATGAGACTCTCACCATGACAGTCACATTATGGTTCCTAGTTGTTACTGCTGTCCTTGTGCAGGGACTATTCTTCCTGCCCCATTAAGTTCAAGTCTGGCCCAGTGATTTGCTCTGGCAGTAGTGGGAGTGGAATGGGCCCTTAATCATTAGAAGCCTGATGGACCCTCCTATATCACACCTTGATCTTTTGCTTTTAATTCCTAATGGCATCTCCCTAATAGAGGCTACTTTTAAGCTGGAACCCTGGGAGAAACTAAATGAAAAACAAGACCCACATTAAACCACACTAGAAGAATATGCATGGCAAATTACAGATAATTGCACTGCATTGATAATTTTGGATTATTGGTTGCTGCTGCAAAATCTACTGCAATCTAATTGATATGACATCCAAAGTGAAATTTATTTATTTTTTTCTAAGATACAGTTAAAATATGAAGATGAGTCACATGACTCCAAGTCAGCATTTATTTTCCCCCTACACCTTCTTTGTCTATAGTTTATTTTCATCAATAGTTCTGCAATAAAAATCATTGTTTAAGCATGAGTACCATTCCTGAGTACCTCTGGCAGTATTAAATATGGGCTTCCATCTCCACACTAAAAACAAATCATGGAAATTTGACTGGAGGTCTCTGGTCCAGTGCTGTCACTGTGCATAGCCCAGAAAACTTAAGCCCAGAGACACACATGGCCTTGTCCAAGTTCTTGCAGCCAAGAAATGGCAGAGTGAGCCACAGGGCTAATACTACGGGGGAAGTTTCCATTATAGACATCAGCTCCATCAAGGAATTTCAGTAGGCTACAATGAGCTCTGACACAATATTTTTGCCTTTGAAACATTTGGAAAATGACTCATGTATATAACAGGCACACCACAGGAAGACAGACACGAAGCATTTAGAGAACTAAATTATAACTTCTTAGTCTGTTTCCAAGAACTGAGAGGAGACACTGAAGAGACAGGAAGTCAAACGGCACTGGCTATCTACCCTTACTGGATCAAAGAATAAATGCTCATCAGAACAAACAATGTGGATCCCATGGGCACATGAACTCCCAAATCAAAGTTATTTCGTAACCACAGAAGATGATGTGTGTGTGTGGGGGGGGAAGACAGTACAAACTCACAGGCGAAATTTCTCTGGCTCTCTTCACTTGGGAAAACGAATCTTTTCCCTCTGGCTTTCAGAATAAGTGAGTAGGTGTCACCATTACTTTGTTCAACTCCTTTAGGGCCTTCCTTCTATAGGCAGCTATAGGGAACTGTCCTTACATTTTTCCTTTCTTCTCAAATCCAGAAACACAGAGATGAGTTTAGATTTATGACAACTCAGTGGCCATGATTTACTAACTCTGTCAGGAAAGAAGAAGGTCTTGATTCATCCAGGGTTCAGAGGCCTTGACTTTCAGGGTCTCATATGGAGGTAAAATAAAATAACTTTTCAGGAGTTATTCAGTCACTTCCCTTTGATTCCCTTCACGAACCCTGGCCCACACTGTTGCTTCCCCCATCTGTGCATTGTGGAGATACTTGCTTAGCTTGTACAGATGACACAGGGCTGATTTTTATCTTCAAATGATTTACCTTATTTAAGTGTAGTATAAGGTAATATCAGGCAGGTTAGAATAAGAATACTTTAAAAACTAGGTGAGGTGGCACGTGCCTGCAATCTCATCACTCAGCAAGGCAGGGCAGGTGAATCTCTGTAAGTTTGAGGCCAGCCTGGTCTACGAAACAACTCCAGGACAGGCAAAGCTACACAGAGAAACCTTGTCTCAAAAAACCAAGAACAACCAAAAACCAAAACCCAAACAAAACAAAAGAAGAACTTACGAAAAGCATAGACTTGATAGTCTTTAGTATTTATGGATATGATGAAGTATGTGCTTATGTCTTAATGACAGCCTATCATGTCATTTCACTCCCAGACTGTTAATAACTCTACTTGCCTATAATAACTACCAGAGCATTTATGTTCTGATTCCCTGTAATTTCCAAGGTACAGCGTACGAATATCTTTATATTAACAGGATGTAATTCTTGTCTCCGAGGCTTACTGCCTCCATCTGCTAACCTATGCTTAGTCCTGAAAGCTTCAGGTATAATCTTACCCAGGTCTAGGGTGTTTTCATCCTCAAAGACGTACTGCTGAGTAAGCTCATCCCTTCTAGTGCTTCCTGAACTCTGGCTGGCAACTCAACTCAACTGTTCTGGCTCAAAACTCTCCTCCAAGCTGATTCAAACTGGCTTCTCTCGGCTTCTGTCTAAACTGTTCTGCATGGCCTCTGACTAACTTTGGCAATATGTTCTGATATTCTGGGTCTTTCCCATTCTCTGTCTCATTCTGTCTCCAGATGTGTCTAGTTTGTTCTCTCTCTCTCTAGAGCCTATCTCCATAAAACTGTCCTGGTAAAACTGCCTCCTCTCTTTTTCTCCCTGTTCTCCCTGTTGCTCCCTCTTAAGTCACCTCTCTTCCCTCCCTGTTCTCTTGGGCATTTCCTATTCTGTCAACTATTTCTCTGATTCATCACTATGTTTCTCAATTAGGCATCACTTTCAGACATAGCTAGCTGCTTCCTTCTACAAACTAACCTTACCTATATTGTTTGGGATTAAACATATGTAGTAAGGGCATGTCTCTATGCCAGCCATAGCATACTGCAACCCAGGGCGTGTCTGCATTCCAGCCAGATCACATAGACCTAGAAGGTCTTTAGGTGTGATCCCTTGCCTGAACAGCAATGTTGCTGGACTAAAATTCCTCTATCTTATTTCTATATACTTTGTAGCCTGTTTTTTGAGGCTATCCCGTGTTTAATGCCTCCTCTTAGCATCTGTGTACTGAAGCACCAAACAAATCTACCCCTGTTTTTTCCCTTGCTCCATTTCATGTAACACTTATAGTTCTGCAAAATTTACTAGACTTGGAAACTTATTTCTCAATCACTTAGAATAACCTCACTTTCCAATGTACACCCAGTGCCTACATTCATCTTTTGATGATGTCATTCCACCCGTGCTAGCCTTCCAATAAACCATAACTGATGAGGTACCTCAAAGTGATATTTAAGCACTGACCTCATAACCTCTGTCTCAATATGCAGCTTTGTTTCTTCTTTCTTCTACATTCTACCAATACTGGATTTCTCTTAAATCTTCAAACAATGTTTTTTTTCATGAACTAAGACTGCTATAAATTAATCTCTTTGGTGGTAAAATGTCTTCAATCTGCTGCTCTTTCTTCTTATTTTGGGTCTCAATTTCCTATACTCATCTCAGCCAAATGTTTCACATAATAGAAACTTACATGTTTATAGCATTTCCTATATGCACACATGTTTGTTTAATAATATGGAGACATCAGTTGTTCCCATAGCAGCCAAGAAGATGCAAATTATTATCCACTCAAAGGAATATCTGATTCTGACTATTCTTTTAAGTTGTCATCATTTTCTTCATATTTCACTATAAATAATTGCTACTCAGGAACCATTGGGACCCATTAGATAAAGGTGTGATTGGGATGTGAAGGGAAGACAGAGTGTATATTGTGTTGAGAATTAATAGTGTTGTGGACAGGGAACAAGAACACAGCACAATCCAATGAAAGGGATACTTATAATAAGTAAGCCTCTGAGAAGGAGAAGAAAATATTTTAAAATGTTGTGTAGAGCCCAAGAAAACAGAGGTGAGAGAAAGAATGCAATAAATAACAAGAAGAAAATCATAGCAGACAGAAAACAGCTTTTAGTGGCTCTTGCTTTCTCTAGGAAATATGAGAGATACCCAGAAATCAATCTGTAAAGAAACGCAATGTTCCAGGCCACTAACTAGAGGTTCTAGGGGTTTAAGTATCTGCTATTCCTCATGTCCCAGGCCAGAAAATACACACACACACACACACACACACACACACACACACACACCTGGCTCTTCAGTTCATCAGGCATAAAATGGCTGGCAGCTCTCAGGGGCTCACCGAACCGACAGGCAGAACAACCTGGCTTGTCAGATAACATCATTATGCCTGGCCTGGGAGGAACTTTGTCTGGCCCCATGCTGTTTCGTGGGCAGTGCAGGTGATGCATCCTTCCACCAAGCTTTGCTGTGAACCATGTTTTTTATCTACACGTATCACTGAACGCCATGTACATATTCTACGGTTGAAGATTATTTTAAAATTCCAGTCTTTGAGCAACAACAACAACAAAAAATGACAGTGGAAAAAGTCTATCTTAGGCTAGAGGATGTAATATTGTTGTGTTTTGTGTTTATGTAGCTGATACGATGCTGAACACATTTATATTTAAAGGGAAAATACCAGATAGTAATTGTTTAAAACACTAAAGCTTATGTATTTGTTTTCATCTTAAGCCAAGATCATTGATATTTTATATTGATATTATACTTTAGTATAAAATGTCTAAAATAAATTTTTAAAAGTACAAAATTGGAGGATTTATGCTTCCTAATTTCAAAATACATTACTACCAACAGTAACTAAGGCAGTATAATATTGGCATAAAGTTAGATAAGTAGATTGATGAAAATTCCAGGGCTGGGCCTAATTCAAGCAGTTTATGATCAAAGAAATTGCCAAGCTGCATGGAAAAAAAATCCACATAGAAGGGAGGCTGACAAGCTGAGGGCTTTTCTTAACACCAACATGCAAGATTTACTCTTCCCACTGCTGTTATTCCCGTCTGTCGCACATACGCACTCCCCTCACCCTTCCGCCATATTCCCAGGGTTTGCCAATTGCACCAGGACCTTAAGAATCACGATGTTACAAAGAGGCATTGGGCGCTCTTTGAGATTTGGATATAGTTGCTTTTAACCTAGACATTTCCTGACAGACATGGCAAGCTCTCAGTCTCTACATCCCACGGGGGTTCTCTCGGAGTAGAAAACAAGCGGAAGAACCGCACAAAAGGAAGGGTGAGGAGAGGCAGTCTGTACTAAACCACAACGTGGGAACTCTGCAGAGCAAATGCTGCCAGGACACCGACTCGGAAGTAAGTGTCCTTGGCTCTGTTCAGAGCCGGCTTCTTCTACCTGGGAACTGTTCATGGGTGAGTTGTGGTTTTGTTATTTGGGTCCCTTCACTTTTCCCATGGAGCTCTGGCTTTGCCCTATGAGACTCGCTCTCTTTTCTCCCTTCTTTTATTGTTTCTGATAAAAATCACTGCAAGACTCCCCATCTGGGGCCCTTCTCAGTCCTTTCTTGCTTCTAAAAAGCTGAAAATCCCGGAAGAAATGTAAGATCTTCAGATGGTCCTGTTTGTAGTCATGTGGCAGCTTCGCGGATTTATCTCCTTTAAAAGTGTTCTAGGAGCCTGCTAGATGGTTCCAGGGACCGAGGCACATGCTTGCTAAGCCTCATGACAGGGGTTCAATCCCAAGGGACTCACAGAGTGGAAGCTGAGAACTGAGCCTGGTGGCTCGTCCTCTGACCTCCTGATGTGTGCTCCACGTGTGTGCTGTAGTATTCCTGCCCCTGACACATACATAAAATAATGTGTTTAGCAAGTATTCTATCTAAATTTTCTAGATTTTACTCACTTATATTATAAACGCCTTGCTTTAAAGGCAAGCTTCTGTCTCCGGATTTACAGAGAAAGTCCAGGTGGGATCATAAATTTAGGATTTCTTGGTCCCATTATTTGTTCTAGCTAAACGGGTCTGCCTGCTAGGAAACACATTTGTTCTTCTTCCTTAATCTAAGTTGTGCAGTTATACTTAGTACTGGGGTACAACTCAGATTTTGATAGATACAAACCCCCTTAGCTAGGGTTTCTATGGCTGTAATAAAACACCATCATTCAAACAAAATGAGAAGAAAAATGTTCGTTTGGCTTATACTTCCATATTACTGTTCATCACTGAAGGGAGTGAGAGCAGGAACTTAAACAGGGCTAGAACTTGGGGCTGGGCCAGGAACTGATGCAAAAGCCACAAAGGGGTTACCGCTTGCTTGCTTCCCATGGCTTACTCAGCCTGCTTTCTTATAGAACCTAGGACCATCTACTAAGGGTTGGGCCCTCCCACATAAATCACTAATTAAGAAAATGCTCTACAGGCCTGCTTAGAGCCACATCTTATTGAGGAATGCTCTTAACTGAGGCTCCCTCCTCTCCAATGACTCTAGCTTGTGTCAAGTTGACATAAAACTAGCCAGCACAACTGACCCCTTGTCAATTTGACAGAAACACATCACTATTAAGACCCAACTTTTCCATTTTTATTCATCCCTAAGATTTCACATTTATAGGAATATCACAATATAAAATATTCAAAGTTTTTAAAAAGTCCCACAGTCTTTTACACTTCAAACACCTAAAAAAAATTCAGTCTCCTTTTAAACAGCCAATCTCTTTTAAAATCCAAAGTCTATCAACCATGGGCACCTGTGGAAAAAAAACCACCATTTTTACTTTAAGGGGAAGAATTAGGGCACAGTCACAAACAAATCAAAACAAAACCAAATTCCAAAGTGTAAATAACTCAATGTCTAATTTTAGGGATGCATGCAGGATCTTCATGGGTCCTCCAAGGGGCTTGGGTCACTTCTCTGGTTCTGCCCTCTGAACACACACAGCTTGTCTTCCAGGGTCAGGCTGGCTCCACTCCATGGCTGCTGCTTTTGGTGGTTACCCATGGTTCTAGCATCTCCAAAATACTGAGGTCTTCTGCTGTAAGTGGGCTGCATGTTAAACAATAGCCTCTCATAGTCTTTCTTCATGGTGGCAAGCCTCAAGTCCTCTACAATACCCCCTTTAATCCAGGGCCTTCAACTGCCCCCAAGGCTGCACCTTCACCACTGGCCTCTCCTGTGTGCCAAAGCTCAGCTGCTCTCCATGACCCCTTCATGCCTTCAAGGACAGTACCTCCTAAGTGACTCTTACACCACCAAGTCAGTGGGGCTGTCAGTGTGAGGAACAATCTAAAATCTGGGTTGCTTCTGGAACACACATTCTGTTTTGCTGACTCTGGAATATCACTTCCCAGATTTCAGCTAAACGATCCTGGTCTCTTCCTTTAAAAAGTAAAATTAATTAATTAATTTTTTTTTGAGACAGGGTTTCTCTGTATAAGACCCCTTGATATCTTGGAACTCATTCAATAGACCAGGCTGGCTGGCTTCGAACTCAGATTCCTCTGCCTCTGCCCCCTGAGAGCTAGGATCAAAGGCATGCACCACCATGCCTGGAGCTGCTATCTTCTTAATCACTGCTAATTTCTCAGCTCCAGACAAGCAGCATTGAGTATCAAGCAAAGCAAAGTGTTTGCTCTAGTACTTCCAGCATCTTGTTTTTGTTTTGTTTTGTTTTGTTTTTTGAGATAGGGTCTCTCTGTGTTAGCCTTGGCTGTCCTGGACTTGCTTTGTAGACTAGGCTGGCCTCAAACTCAGTGATCCACCTACCTTTGCCTACCAAGGGCTGGGATTAAAGGTGTGCGCCACCGCACCTGGTACTTCTGGCATCTTGTAAGTCACAGCTGATCCTTTCAGCCCCAGCTAACCAGAACTACCAAATCTTAATTAAAAATAACAAATTGCCTAAATAAAGTCTTTGATCTTCCCTCCGACACTTCAGTAGGCAGGCCTTCATTGTCTGCATTGCCCTCAACACTCTTATCATCCACTCTCCTACAGAGCAGCTTTCCATGCATTGACCCCTCAATGGCTTTTCTATCCCAAAGTCCTTCCACAATCTCTCCTAGAACATCATGGTCAGGTCCGTCACAGCAATACGCCACTATCCTATCTTAGTTAAGGTTTCTATTGCTGTGATGAAACACATGACCAAAGCAATTTAGGGAGGAAAGGAATTATTTCACTTACACTTTTACACCATAGTCCATCACTGAAGGAAGTCAGGACAGGAACTTAAACAGGGCAGGAACCTGGAGTCTGGAGCTCATGCAGAGGCCATGGAAGAGTGCTACTTACTGGCTTGCTCCTGTGGCTTGCTCAGCCTGCTTTCTTTCTTTCTTTTTTTTTTTCATTCTTTCTTTCTTTCCTTTAAGAATTTTTATTATAATTTATTTACATTATATCTTGATTATAATCCCCTTGCTCTTTTTAAAATATGTTATTAAGTATTCATATTACATCTCAATTGTTATCGCATCCCTTGCATCCTCCCATTCCTCCATCCTTCTCATTTTCCCCTTACTCCCTTCCCCTATGACTGTGACTGAGGGGGCCTTCCTGTTCCACCCTCCCTCTACTGCCCTATTTCCCCTCCCCTAGATCTCTGACCAGTGGAATCCTCCTGCCCCACCACCTGACCATAGCCTATTAGGTCTCATCTGGATAGGCTTCATCCCCTTCCTCTGTGTTCCCTCAGAGCTTCTCTACCAAGGGGTAGCAATCAAACCGGAGGCATCAGACTTCTTGTCAGAAGCAGTGCCCAGCTCTCCCCTCCCCTTCTCCATGTGGAGAATGAGCTGTCCGTGGGCTACATCTGAACAAGGGGTCTAGGTTCTCTGCTTCCATCGTCCTTGTTTGGTGCATCAGCTTGTGCAGGCCCCCTGACTCCAGATCCGCCAGCCTTAATAGTCACCTTGTGGAGCTTCTGACTGTGCCCCACCCCCATCTTTCCATCTGCCATCTCTTCCATGCAACTAACAGCTCTTAACCAAGAGTCTGGCTGCTTGTCCCAGTATCTGTCCTAATCCCCCACTGGGTGGAATCTCTCAGAGGACATCTATGTTGGGCTAATATCTACTTATAAGTGAGTATATACCATGCGTGTCTTTCTGGGTCTGGGTTACCTCACTCAGGATGATCATTTCTATTTCCATCCATTTGCCTGTAAATGTCAAGATTTCCTTGATTTTGATAGCTCAGTAGTATTCCATTGTGTAAATGCACCATAGTTTCTTTATCCATTCTTCAGTTGAGGGACATCTAGGTTGTTTCCAGGTTCTGGCCATTAAGAATAAGGCTGCTATGAACATAGTTGAGCCAGCCTGCTTTCTTAGAGAACCCAGGACCAACTGTCCAGGGCTTGCCACACCTATCATGGAATGGACTCTTGCAATCAATCCCTAATTAAGGAAATACCATAAAGGCCTGCTGATGACTTCATTTTATTGCACATTTTCTGAATTGAGGCTCCGTCTTCTCCAATGACTCTAACTTGTATCAAGTTGACATAAAACTAGCCAGCAAAAAAACAAAACAGAACAAAAACCAAACCAAAACAAAAACTAGACAGCACACTGACATCATGCAATGTTTAATGCAGTTTTAACATGTCTATCTCCTGGAATGTTTATCATTTATTTATGACAAAGTACCCAGAAATCCTTTCTGTGGCCCTTTGAAATATCTGGCACTTTATTTTTGTCCACAGTGCCACAGCTCATTGCTCAACCTCTCTTTCCCTTCCATTCTTCTGCTCTCCTCTGGTTCTAGCAACCACAAGTCTCTCAACTTGTACAGTACCTATAATGTCACATGGACACACCACTGGGATCATTCCATCTCTATTTTTCTGTGCCTGCTTATTTCACTTAACATAATGATGTCCAGCTCAACCCCTATTATGCACATAATAGAATTCCATTCCCTTAATGGTTGGGTAGCCTTCTATTGTATGTATGGACATACATGTTTTCTTTTCTATTCACCAGTTAATGCACTGTTATGCTGTATTAATATGAGCAGTGCTGCAATGACCATGTCCTTTCAATATACTGAAATAATTTTCTCTGGGTATGTGCCCAGTAGAAGGAAGGCCTGATCATATATAATTTCTATTTTTAATTCTTTGAGAAAAACCACTTCTATCATTATGGAAGTCTTATAAACATTGTACAAGCATACACTGTATTTAATTTCTTCCCTAAGTCATATTTTATTTTTATGACCTTCGGCTGGAAGACCAACTTAAAATAATTATTGTCCAACTCAATAAGTTCTTTTTTATACTTCACCTATTTTCTTCTTGAAAATTAATCAATTCAGCCCTTAGGTCCTCTCTTTCTTGTCTTCTGTTACACTCATTCAGCAGCTACTGGCTAGTGTGTTCAATATTTTATTGGAAGTCAGATTTGGTTAACAGATTTTTCTCCTATGACATACCCTATCTCAGTTTTCTCTTGTCTTATACTTATTGACTCACCATTTCTTCCTCAGCCTTGCTATTAGCTGTCTGTGTTTTTAGCTTCCTCCTGTCACATATTTCTGAAGCCAACATAACATCATACCTTTTAGATTTTGTCATGGCTATCATTTCAAACTTTGGTCCTAATTCTTGTAGGAAGATTATGTTTTCACGAGGACTCTCTGAAAACATACCTGGCTAAATATCAAGTTTTGTTTACTTTAGGAGCCTGGTGACTTTGCCTGGGCTTATATGGTGATGCACATGTGTCTGTAAGCAACAAGTAGTTCATCAGGACACCTAATTCCAGGGAAGATCCACCTACAAGTATGACAGCAGATAGTTTTAGCTAGGGTGACAATGACAAGCATGGTCTTGGCTTTAAAATTATCTATCAACCAGTATAATGATTGAAGATCAGTATTTCTGGTAAGTTTAATTTTTCACTTAACTCAGTTAAATGTTTTAAATTGTTTCTGCACACAAAATGACTATATTAGCAATCATTATTAATTGTTATATCACCTTTATATTACATAATGATGTATTTTCATATCTGCTAATCAGAAAAATTCCAATTCATGAAACCATTTAGTAAAAAATATTTATTGAGTATGTATGTATGTATGTATGTATGTATGTATGTATGTATGTATGTATGTATCTCAAAGGATGAGTCTTATGGTGTGCCTAGTTTGTTCTGGTTGTGTTGATGTTCCTTTCAGAGATGATAGCGTCCAAGTTCATACAGTTCTTTCTCATTCAGAACAGCAAGGCCTTCAGCTACATTTCATTGGTAGCCTTAGGCACCTGAGCCCTGAAAAGACCAAGAAAAAGAAGAAGAAGGAGGAGGAAGAGGAGGAGGAAGAAGAAGTGGAGGTGGAAGATTATACCCAACTCAACAGCGTAACAGCTCAAATTGTGTCTTCCAGTGCTTCTTCTGAAAGGTCTTAGAATTCATGTTTACAATTACTCTGAGTGTTAGAAACCCTAAGAAGTCTAGACAAAATTGCTGAGCTGGCAATAAAGTATCCAATACTTTCAGTTTAAACTGGTAGATTATGATTTTCTAGTAAAACCTAAGGTGTAAAACAATATAGAATTGTAATAAAGATGAGACCATAGTGATGGTCACAATAGACTCAACCTTTTGCCTGTAACTGAAGTGAGTTGATGAGCTTAACTTGGCTTCATTCCTTCCTTCCAAAGCTTTTCATGTTTTCTGATCTCTCCCAACTCAGAATACTGGCTGGGTCCCAGCAAATTATTTATCTGCCACCAGTACCTACTTTCCTGTAATTGCCGTGAGCCCAGAATAATCCAGGACTTCATTTTCACTGAAACCACATAGGAGGCTCTTCTCTTGCACACTCAAATACAGCTGCTGTTCCCAGACCATGGAGAGTGTTCTGAGTGAAGGGCTGAACTCAGCCCAAACATGTTGCTTGGGGAAGTCTGTGCTCATCCTAAGAATCTAATAAGAAACTAGAAGTAGGGTAAGCAACTAAGTAAAGCTCCTGGGACATTCAAAATTAATGCAGGGCACAGAGAGATGAGCCCCATGTGTTTTCAATTTTCCATCTGTCTAATAACTTTTACATCATGTTCATGAGATTAAAATCATTACAAAGACTCTTAATTCACTTCGCTCTAGCTTGGTCATTATTTCTACATAAGGTGGATATAATGTCAGCTCCTTCCAGTAAGTAAGATAGTTTCAGAGGACTTCCTTTACTAATGGTTTACAGAGATTTGTACAACATGGAAAAAAAAAACAATCACAGTGAACACTATTGCTGTCTCTATAATTTTTGCCACCATATCAGACTCAGTGGGCTCAAACAAACATCCTACAGTCCTGTTAGGAGGGAAAAGGCAGGCAAGGGAATTATACACAAAAGAAAGATAATTAGAATATTCAGGCAATGGAGGTGAAATTTCCATGTGGCTTAGCACACCCATATCCACTTATAGAGTTCAGCCCTGGCAAGAAGCTGAGGGCGTGATTGCTAGGTGACAACTTTGGAGCTTTTGAAATCATTAAATAACAATTTAGAAAGTATGTGTGTTAGAATGTTGATATTTATTTTTAAACATAAATGAATACAAAGTATGTCATCATTTGTGTCTCCTGGGTTTTTTCCTAACAAACAAAAATCTACATGAGATCAAACTCTGTTGCATGGCATTAATAAACGACATCCCATTTTCATTCAGTGGGAGTTTTTCTGGAGGACACTTATGGCTGATGACTAATTGGTGTTTGAAAGCTTATCTAGTGCCATTTTATTTAATTATGATAGTGCAAAATGGAAGAATTGCCCTATTTTGCAGGTAAACAGATTAAAATTATAAGGAGCCATCATGAGCGTGGATGTCGCCTGTGAGCCTGGCAACCTAGAGCCCATGTGGTGAAAGGAGAGAATCTGTTCTCTGGCCGACACACACACACACACACACACACACACACACACACACACCCCACTCATATACACATACATATATGCACACACCACATAAAGCACACCACATACACACATGCATGCACACATACACACTACACACACATATACACACAACACACATATACATATATACACACATACATACACGAGGCACCACACACACACACACACACTACACACATACATAGATAACACGCACACACAGCTAAATGAGTAAATAAATGTAAACAAAAATAAAATTACAAGACGAATAGAAAACAGACATTTGTCTGCTGAAGTGCACAGCACAGGTTCTAACTACAAACAGAATGATGACTCCTCGGTAATGGTAAGGCTTCCAGTCATGGATTCCTATAACTGACTTAGTGAGAGAAGCCCCCCAAATTTACCATATTCTTACCGTGAATCCTTTTGAGAAGAGAGACATGGGTGGGCCGGCAAGATGACTCAGCAGGTAAAGGGGCTTGCCTTCAAGCCTGATGATCTGAGTTCAAGTCTCAGGATACACACACTAAAAAGAGAACCAGCTGCTTTAGGTTGTCCTCTGACCTCCACGTGTACATTGTGGTACTTGTGAAACCATGGAAACACACACACTCTCTCTCACACAGACACCTACATGTACATACACTCACACACACTCACCGACACACACACACACAGACACACACTCACACACGTACACACACACATGCACACACTCACAGACACACACTCACACACACATACACACACTCTCACAAACATACATACACTCACACACACATACACACACATACACACACACTCACACACACACAAGGAATTTAAAAACTAAAGACAAAGGTGTGCAGAGGCGAGGGAGCTTTCTCAGGCACAGACTCAGCCCATGCTCCTCTGATCCTGCCAGGTGGTCTCAGCACCATGTGAAAACAGCAACAGGAACAGCTTTCTTTGGTCCCAGGCCATCACTGCAGCTTTTTGTTATTTGTTAACTGTTATCATTGCTTTTCATCCTCTACTTCTTTTGATGGCTTTTTAAAAAATGTCTTCCCACACACAGTGGTATAAGACAGTACTTATCATCTCTCATGGCCTCCTATATGTATGTGTCTCCTTCTCAGATGTGTCTGGATTTTATGCTACTCAGCCTGTCCGCATTCTTTTATGCTTAATGCCTCTATATAATTGTCCCCTGTCATGAGAGTACTTTGTCCCCTGATCTGAAGCTCTGGGATCCAGAAGGTAAACATGGGCCCTAGCTAAAATCAAGGTGTCAGCAGAATTTCTTCTAGAAGCTCCAGGACAACATCTGTTTCTAGGAGCCACCTGTCTTTCTTGGCTCGCGGACTTATAGATTCCTTTCTCTGTCTTCAAAGCCAGATGTGTGACATCTTCAAAGCTTTTGTTCTGACTCTGACCTCCTTTTTACTTTATAAGAACCTGTGGGATTACATTGGGACCACCCAGATAATGCAGAATAACCTCTCCATGTCAGGGTCCCTTTCCAATGTAGAATGACTTGTACAGAAAGGACATGAACAGATCTTAGGAAAGGCAATATTCAGGCCCCGTAACACCTCTGGGAATGTTTCACAGTCCTCTTAGAGCAGTGTAATTAGAAAGCATTGTAGAAAAGTGGCTGTTGTAATTCCTACTAAGATGACACATGACAAAACCTAGGTTTTGTACTTTATTGTGCTTGCATCCTCATTTTTATTATCAAATGTCCTCCCGCAAATTAGCCTCGACTTTGTAACTTGATGTGCCAACAACTATATTCCACATACAGTATGTATGCAAAACAGGTCTGTCTGATGCAAGACCCATTCTAACTGGAAGATTGACTATGAATTCCATCTGCTGCCATTATTTAACCAGGAAACATTAGAACACCATTTAAAAGCCATGACAATAGAAGCTAGTGATTATGAAAGCAAGGTTTCGAAAGACAAGAAAATACTCAGAGCTTACCTTGATAAAACGGAGGAGACCCTCCGGCTTTTCTCTCGTCAGTGCGCAACAGGAGTAGGCAGTTATGGAGCAGTGCAATGAACAAGACCTCACATGGAGGGCAGCAGAGCCAGGACCTCTCAAAGTGTCTCCACAGCTGACAACGACCAACAGCACTTGTTCTTACCAAACCTGAGATGTGAAGCCACAATCCAGGGCACTTGCTCAGACTTTTTTTTCCCCACGGTGCCTGAATCTAAATAATAAATACCTCCATAGTATAATTTTATTTCATGCAGTTTAGCAAAAGTAGATTCAGCATATTTTATGTGCATAGTCAATCTAAAGTATGCTTCTTAAGGAACATGCAAGAGACATAGTTCTGAAATATATCTCCTTTAAATGGGCAGGGGTTTGGGTATTGTGCACGGGCAGCGGTTGCACAAGTGCAGCCTGAGAGCTGCAATGGCCCATCTGGTTAAGCTTCTGTATTCACGTCCTTGCAGCTGATGCCAAGAAACAGCTGTGCTGCATGCAGCTTGCATGCGGACTGCAGGCTTTCCTGCGTGTGCTCCTTTTCATCATCGCCTCTGTTCTCGATGCTCAGCCTCTGGCTGCATGTCTTGGACTAGACGTTTTATTAGCTCAGTAGATTATTTTAGACCCATAGCTCCTTAATTTATTTCAAATAAAAGGTTAGTGGGTTGTAAAGAGAATTGAGCTACTGAGAGAGAGAGAGAGAGAGAGAGAGAGAGAGAGAAGATAGGTTTTTATTGTACCCTTTAAGCTTTAAGGCCTATGGTAAAGTTGTTTTTAGTGTTGGCTGGTCAGATTGGGGTTGCTGTACCATAGTACTTGAGATAATCAACCTAAAAAAAAGGATAGGTTTAACCTGCCCTGCCAGTTCTTAAGTTGGAAGAATTCAGAGTTGACAGTTCTGAATTCTTCAGGGTCCACTGCTCCTTTGCTTCTGGGCTTATGGCAAGAAACATCATGGAGAGAGAGAGCGAGAGCCAATGGTGGAGCACGCTGCTTATTTCAGGGCTTCTGGGAGTCAGAGAGAAAACACAGGGGTCCCATGACGTCCTTCAAATGCATCCCTACAATGACCTAAGTTCTTTCACTAGGCTCTCCTAAGGGGTCTACCACCCCCAACAGTGCCATAGGCTATAGACCCAGACTATAAGGTGGGGAGCTCTACGGATGTCGAAGGGGTAACAACTGTGGCACAAACTGGAGTGATAGTAGTCATGGATCATATAATCATGTCATATAATACGCGTGTTCCCTGTTTCTTAGCTTTTATCACTGAAGTTTGCTTCCCCTCCATCTCCCACACTGCTCCCTTAGGCGATCCTGTCATAGGAATGGTGAGCAAGCCTGAGGTGGGACTTGTCTCCCAGGCTTTGAGTTACTGTTTACACTTTCTATTGTCCCCTTTTCCTGTTGATGCTGCCTCATGTAAGCCTTGGATCTGGGCCTGCGTGAAGGAAATCACAAAAATAATTGATTTATACCTCAATCATACCTTGAAATATAACAACCATATATTTTTAATAATTTTATTTGTGGAAAAATACCAGAAGAAAGCACCCTTATGAAAGAAAGGGTTTATATTGGCTCTCACTTTGATCTACATCACTATGGTGAAGACACATGACAGGAGGCAGAGAGAGGTGGGTGCTGATGTTCAGCTGCCTGTATCTTTTTTATTCTGTTCAGACTCCTCCTCATGGAATGATGATGCCCACATTTTGAGTGAAGCTCCCTTCTTCAACTGGGAACTCCCTGATAGACATGCCCAGATGTCTGTTTCCATGGTGATTATAGATTTTTATCAAGTTGACAATCAAGACTGAAACAGCAGCTTTATCACTTATCCTTTTAGAGATTTAAGGTGATGATAGCAGTAATTATAACAGTGATTTTTCTGTGAGTTAATTCTTGTAGGAATTTATAGATGCTGTCATTGTTTCTACATTATACACCAAACACTGAGGCAGAAACATTGTAAAGAGATGTGCAAAGCATGTGCAAAGCTTTGTGTTTGGTCTGTCTTAGCACCATATTTAAAAGGCACTAAAGAAGCATGGCATTGTGATTCTCTAAAATCTATAACTGTATATTAACAGTTTTTAATTTAAATTTCTATTCTCTATAGCTGACCAAAGCCAAGGCTTAATTCAGTGCCCCAGGTCCTTATCCTCCAGAAGGGCTACTGAGCAGCATGTGGCATAGGCAATAGGCCTTGAGACATGTACTGCTCTCAAAATCCTAGGCCAAAAGTCACATCACTGGTAATGGCCTGATGACAGTAGATCCTTATAGTTTCTGATGACCAGTATCCTTATCTGGGAAATAGTTCACAGTACTCAATTTACCTTGTTTCTGTGTGTTGTGTTAAATTAAAACATATGACAGTTTTTTAAGAATGAAAATCTTCTAAGGCAAATGTGCTCAATTATAGAAAAACTCTCTGAAGTGGCAGGGCAATTGTTTTATTAGTGGGATGAGTCTTATAGTCATCTTTGTCAAATTGATTGACTTAGTTTTTTTTTTTGTTAATCAAGGAAGTAAAAGCCAATGATGCAAAAATAGAGTTCCTGCATAAGTAAAATTGATTTTCAAAATAAATTCCGAAATAAAACATACAACTCAGGGTTAACATGCCTCCTCAAATTTATATAAAATAACTCAATCAAATCCTCTTTAGACATGCGATGCTCATAGGACTTTATGATTTGATTTTCAAACTAATTTCCATTCTGGAAGGGATTCTCAAATTGTCACCCTCAACATCTGCCATGCTGACTAGATGAAGAGAGGCTATTTTAAATGCTCTAGAACATGACTGTGTTATCAACTACAGGCACCAGTTAGGAGATCAAGTCAGGTTAGGGCAGATTTTAACATTCACAACATGTGGCGAAACACTTGTGGTAAGTTTTTGCTAGTCCTGGGGCTGTAGTGTGTCATTCTGTCAAGCTAGGGCAGCCCTGCGGTGTCTACTCTGGGTCACTGGGAAGGCAGTTGGGTCTAAATAAGATATCCAGGCTTAGTGAGAGAACAATTCATTTTGCCTTGTGATAATTGCCATTAAGGTATTGTTGGACTAAAAGAAAATGTTAGTGAGGTGTCATCATATGCAAGGGTTGTCCTGAGCTTTGTCTTTCATAGTTCTTAACAACTGTGCCTACTCACTGTCTTATTACTCTAAAGGTCACAGCTGGTATGATCCCTTTATGTGAGTCTTGGAATATCAGCTCTTTAAAACAGTGTTTGCATTTGAGCAGTATATTTAATACCATTGGGTAATATTTAATGCCCTCCATCCTCAAGGCACAAGTATGCATGGGCACACATATGGACACACATACACTATAAGCAATACTGTGATATGTACATATGGGAAACATAAAAATCTTGGAAGATACGTTAGATCTGAAAGGAAGGCTTTTTTTTCCCCAATAAATAATGCCTGCTTTTGGCTGCCTTCTAGTTGCAATACTGTACTAATTGCCTCTTCCATATAAATGCCACTAAGTTATGCTAAATAAGTCCTTCAGTGTTGCCAACCACGAGGTGTCAGTACTACTGTTAGACAGCTATTGTCACATTACGAGTTATCTAAATTAAACATCATCGATGTTCCCCAGGCCTCACAGATCTAAGAATGTGGAGAGCTATTTCTGCCTCAAGAACTGTGGTTCAGGCCCACATCATGGAGTCTGCACATGATGAAGGCAGGAAAGGACAGACAGTTAGCCACCCTTCTATAAATCACAGTCCATTGACACCCTGGTAGTATTGTCAATGCCTAACGATTTTTGTGTGGTTCTGCAAGGCCACACAGACCAGTTAGAACATAGATAAATCAGAGCACATGTAAGTCAGCCCTGCTCGCCTGAGAGGCTGGGACTCTACAACATAATGGATGGTCTTCCTGGGAGTTTGAGCCTATATACACAATTAGTATGCAGGAGATGGGTCACTGTTCCTCTAGGAGTTGCTTTCTAACTTCTGACTACCCCAAAATAGAATTTTGGGTCACTACCTGATCACATGCAAGCTGACTTTATACACAAAGCTCACGCTAATCTCAAGACAGTATGATGGCTTTAGGATTTGTTAAGTAATAATTGTTAATAATCGGTAGTTGTTTGCAAGAACCTTATCTAATGTAAAACTCTCAATCTTCGTTCAAGCAGTCCAAAAAGCAAGCACTGAACTTAGTTGACAAGCCTTTTAGTTAGCAGTGGGAGAATGCTAGGCCAGACACCCCACTCCACCCCACTGGCCCTGCCCCCACCCCCATAAAAGGAGATTGCCCCTGCAGTCTATTGATGGAGTTGAAGAAACAGGTTAGAACAGAAGCCCCCTCAGGATAGGACATGCCCACCATGTTCCCACTGCCTTCTCTACTGGGTCATTTCCATACAGAGTCTGGGACCTCGGTCATGCCTTACTGTTTAAAAATATCTTTCTGGGCACTCACTCACTAGTGTATTACAAGAGGAAGCCCCTTTGTGAGTAACAAATGCAGCACACATCTGTCACTTAAAACAACAGAAAGCAGTGAAAAAAATTCCAACTTTCTCCCTTAGTTTTGCCTCAATATCTATGAATACTATCAACCACTTGTAAATATTTTCTAGAATTGTCTAATCAGCAGTAAAACATTCTTTAAAAATATGCCAAAAGAGGACAAGGAACTCTCCCAAATAACTTTATTATAAAGCAACAATATGTTCACTTCAAAGGGCCCATCTTTTCAAGCTAAAGAAGTAAGAAGAAAAAGAACGTAACGTTCTTAGATTCCCTAGGTCAAGTTTATTGAACACCTTGACTCTTAAGCAAACCTGAAAACAAACCTCATAAAATAATTCTACCATTTTACATTCAAACAGGGGAGGCCTGCTACTCTGCAGGAAAATTGTTAGATTGAATGATCACCCTTGGTACCCCATAGACACAAAGAACTTGCTTTGTGTGAGGGCATCCCTGCAACTTCTAGCACCTCTAAATAACATAGATGTGGTCAGTTATCAGATGTTCAGTGCCAATTGTGTCAGGATTGCCTATCTTCTTGTCAACCTTGTCTTTCCATCTTTGATGTAGCTCCAGAGCTCAATCGTGCCTCATTGTTTCCAAGGCTACTCGAAAAGTGTAGAAAACCCAATAAGAGCACAAAAGTCATGTTTTCCATTTCTCAAAACTTGATTTTTTTTCAATGTAAGCTTATGCAGGAATGTTGTACAGGGAACTCTGCAGTCTTAATCCACTTTAGTCACTGAGGGTGTCCCTGACCACCACCAACTTTCCCAGCTTATCAAAATGATCCCTTGACAGAAGTCAGGTGAAAGGCCTCAGAAAGAAGAGCGTTGCCTGAAAACCCATGCATTTACAACCATTATCCCATACATGGAGTGATGCATGCATCCTTACAACTAAGTATGTCTTTTGCTTTTCAGAGTGAGGCTCAGCAATGCTGAACTACAGGCATGGCCCCAGAAGGTAGGGCTTTGAGCATGTTAGCAAAACCACTGTTCTCCCATTGGCTCCCTGAGAGGAGGAACGGCAGCAGGGATGGTAAGTCAGATGAAATGATTGTGTTGTAACAAAATGTGGGTTTGTTGGCTTCTCAAACTTAAAAACCTTGCTCTAGCCTCAGAATCAGCTTATTTTTGCTATAACTGTGGTTGTGTTTTCACATGCTACTTAAAATATAGCCAGGTAAAGACATAAAAATGTTGGCAGTCAATTTCTGTTCTCTAAATAAAACACTCCTCTTTGGCAAATGCAGTCAAACTGCATATAGAAGAGTTTCTCGGAGTTGAGGCATTTCCTGGCTTGAGGCCAAGGGGGTACACTCAGGTCCCTTCTTAAGTGTTTTAAGCCATCTCATGATGACCTGTAACTTACTACTTTTGTCAACCACAGAATGTCAACTTAATGAAAAAAAAAAATCTAATAGACATGATAGTTTAAGGTGGTTGACAGAGAGTTTGACATTTCCTGTATTGATTTCACCCAGTCTCACTTACAAGCTAATTTATTTGTTCAGTAGATGGTTTTTCATGTATCTGGTTTTGGTCACAACTGACCAAAGTGTAGAGAATAAGTGACTGGAGCGTGCTCAGCTTAAAAATGGGATGTTTATATCACATCCCTTCTCTCTAAGGTTCAGAGACCAATATGGAAAAGGGGGTAAAAAGCTTGTAAGCGCCAAAGGCAGAGATCCTGAGCAAAATAGTATCTATTAGAAGTAGAAGGGCCATGGCACACATGAACTCATGGCAGCCACATACGCCTGTATAAGACCTGCACAGGATCTAGCCTGCCAACAGTGTAGTGTGGAGAGTAGAGGGGACAATGAAATTCAACCCCAACTGGGAAGCTATTCATAGTAGAGGGCTTCTCGCGGAGGTAGAATCAAAATGTTTAAGTCCCCTGGTAGGATGACTCTGCTCCAGGGAATGGCCCTGAACCAATGGATATATGGAAAGCACAAACTAGACACTGGGTTATGGGGGAAAAAAAAAGAGAAAATAATGTTGGGAGGGGTGGAAAAGTGGGAGTGTGTCTGGAATGAGTGGAGGAGTGTGGAATGAAAGTTGTCAAAGTCCGTTGTATACATGTGCACAATTCTCAAATAATCGATAAAAATATATTCAAAATAACTTAAAGAACAGATCTTATGGTCTAAAGAGATTGCTAATAACACTTTCTGCTTTATAGGGAACCTGGGTTCAGTTCCCATCACCTGCTTGGTGTCTCGAAACCATCAGTACTAGCAATTCCAGGGACCCCAATACCTTTTGAGGGCACAGGGCACATATATGGTGTGTGTTTTGTGTAGGTATAGCTTTAGAGTGGCATCCGTGTCATTCCGTAGGCATTATCCACCTTGGTTATTCCTTCTGGGAGGTGGTGTCAGGTTCTTATTGGTCTGTAGGTCACTTATGAGGTAGACTGGTTGGCTGGCTACCCAGCAAGCATCAAGGATCCACCTGTCCTTCTCTCCCAATGCTAGGACTATAAGCTCAACTCTTTTTTTCACAGGTGTTTGGGAGATCTAGCTCAAGTCTGTGCACTTGTAAGCCAAAACCAGATGGCAAACCTGTTGCCAAAGAAAGTATTCATTTGGTTGTAGGACATAGAGGTTGATCTCAAACTGACTATAAGAGCCTGCTGTCTAGCTGTCATCGTGCTGGGAGGTGCTAAGCAGGCTGCTGGGAGAGAAAGACATCAGTGTTCTTCTCCACACTGGGCCCTGCATGCTTTCACGCTGACCTGCCAGGCAAGATGTACCCTTGCTAATCTCAGACTTTTCCAGTTTGGAATGGGGCCATTTACTCCATGTCACTATATATTCAGAAGCAAACAACTTACTTAAAATTTTTATATATATTTAAACAAATTTGGTCTATGGCCATAACAATCTGAAGGCACCCCATCTTGTCTGATCTCAGAAGCTAGACAGGATCAGGCCATATCAGTCCTTGGATAGAAGACTGTTCAGGAATCCTTTGAGTTTTATAGGTGCTCACAGTTAAAAGATTGCCTCAGTAAATGTGGTCTTTGGAGTTTTACATGGTTGGAACTGCTAAAGACTGAGCAAATTAGAAGTTGGGTTGCACTTTGCATTATGAGATGAGCAAGAAACTTGGAGAGAAAGAGATTGATTGAAATTATGTACTGGAGTGTTGTGATCTTGGCAATAGATAGGGTTGTGACAGCTAATCTCCATTGTCAATTTAAGGGCCAGAATCACCTGGGAGATGAGCCTTTGGGCAGAAGATTATCTTGATTCGATTAACTCAGGAGGCAAGAGTGGCTCCTTTCCTGGACTGGGATCCTGGGTTTATAAGAAGGAGAAAGTGAGCCAAGCACAGGTGGCCATTGTTCTTTGCCTCTTGACTGTTGGCATAATATGGCCAGGTGCTTCTGGCTCCTGCTGCCTTGACTTCTCTACAGTGGCTGTCCTTAAACCATTATTAACCTTGAACCCAAATCAACTCTTTCTCTTGTATGTCACTTTGTTGGGGTGTTTTGCTTGTTTGTTTGTTTTCTGTTTTTTTTTTCCACAAGAACATGAAAAGCAACCTAGACAACCAGGATTTATTTTTTGCTTATAATGAAATGCAGGGTTTCACAAGAAGAAAGAAAACCAGGCTGTGTTAGTCCAAATCCTCAAAAAGGCAGACTTGGAGATAGGATCCAACTTGCAAAGGTTTTATTAGGGGAAATGCCTGAGGGAGAGAACATGTGGTATGGAGAGAGCCAAGAAAGGTTGGGAGAGTAGTCAGACTATGAATCAAGTCTGTACTCCATAAAAGAGAGATGGAAGAAAGACCTAGTAGAATCCTCTAGATGACTTACTGCTGTAGAAAAGCTCAATGGAGCTGCAAGGGACACTTCAAGCCCAGAGAGGTGACTGCTGCTGAGCAGTGGGTATGCCTTAGTCACCAAGATGCCTGTGGTGATTGTGCTGAAGTAATGAACAAAAGCATTGCTGATTTTAAAGAACAGCTTAGGGATACCTTCAGCGCAATTCCAGGTAGCTGAAGGTTGAAAGGCAGATCTTCACAGCTGTCACGCCAGCCAATAGGATATCAGAATTCCCATGCTACCCACTCAGGGCATCATGGAAGTACTGACCTGTAAATGCTATACCTTGAGGTCCAAATCCAGGCTTCTTGGACTTATCCCTTTAATAGCTGTCATCAGGTATTCATGTCATTGACTAATGATAGACAGTACTCTTCAGACTTCTTATGCATACAATTTTTTTCTGTAAATAAGTTACCTTATTTTTTACTGTCTAAAGCACTGGAATATTATTATTTCATATACATGCAGGTTACAATCCTAGGTTTCTTCAACTGGGTCGACTGTAAAAAGACTGAAATCAAAATTTTCTTGGGGGCAGGGAAATTACCCATTTATTTGAAATTTCTGGCAACGAATTCACTTCCAGGATCATTAGAAGTGTTAGTGAAATTTAGTTTCTTTTGGTTGTGGCACCAGGGTGCCAGTGTCTTTAGTGGCTGCCAACCACAGGTCATTGATGTTTCTGTAAGAGGTCCTTCCACATTTTGTCTACCACTCCTTCCTTTTTTGTGCATAATGTATGTGTACTTTTTGTGCATGCACATATACATATAGGTATCTATCTATCTATTTATCTATCTCTATCTGTGTGTTTCTGTGTGTGTGTGTGTGTGTGTGTAAATGTGTACCTAACTGATCTCTACAGATCATATAATCCAAACACAAAATAATATACCTTCTTTGCAGCACCACAAGGAACCTTCTCCAAAACTGACCATAAAGTAGGTCACAAAGCAAGCCCAACAGATACAGGAAGATGGAAATAACCCCTTGTATCTTATCAGACCACCATGGATTGAAGCTGGACCTCAACAACAACAACAACAACAGAAACAACAGAAAGCCTTATGGAAAATGAACAACACCCTCCCTACTCAATAATCTCTGGGTCAGGGACAAAAAAAAAAAAAAAGAAATTAAAGACTTCCTAAAATTCAATGAAAATGGAGTCACAACATAACCAAACTTAGGGGACATAATGAAAACAGTGCTAAGAGGAAAGATCATAGCAACTTAACAGCACAGCTGAAAGCTCTAGAACAAAAGAAGCAGGCATGCCCAAGAAGTAGTAGACAGCTGGAAATCATCAAACTCAAGGATGAAATAAATAAATTAGAAACAAGGAGAACAATACAAAGAATAAACAAAACCAGGTGCTGGTTCTTTGAGAAAATTGGCAAGATAGAAGTTAGCCAAACTAACAAAAAAGCAAAGGGAGAGTATCTAAATTAACAAAATCAGAAATGAAAAGGGGGACATAATAACAGACACTACAGAAATCCAAAAAATCATTACATCTTACTTCAGTAACCTGTATTTAACAAAATTAGAAAATCTAAAGGAAATGGATGCTTTCCTTGATAGCCTTCACTTACCAAAGTTAAATCAAGATCAGGTAAACAGTTTAAAAAGTCCTATAACCCCTAAGGAAATATAAGTAGTCTCCAAAAGTCTTCCCCCCCCCCAAAACAGCCCAGGACCAGATAGTTTTAGCACAGAATTCTACCAGACTTTCAAAGAAGTGCTAAGGCCAATACTCCTCAAACTATTCCACAAAATAGAAACAGAAGGAACATTGCTAAACTCATACTATGAAGCCACAGTCACCCTGCTACATAAAACACAGAAAGACTCAAAAAAGAAATAGAATTACAGGCCAATTTTACTTATGAAAATTGATGCAAAAATACTCAATAAAACACTCACAAACCAAATCCAAGAACATATCAATTTTATTATCCACCATGATGACATGGGCTTCATCTCAGGGATGCAACGATGGCTCAACATATGAAAATCCATCTATGTAATCCACCACATAAACAAACTGAAAGAAAAAAGTCAGGTGATCATTTCATTAGATGCAGAAAATAAAACCTTTGAAAAGATCCAACACCCCTTCATGATGAAAGTCTTGGATAGATCAGTGATACAAGGCCAGTACCTAAACACAATAAAGGCTATGTACATCAAGCTGAGAGCCAACATCAAATTAAATGGAGAACACAAAACAATCCCACTAAACTCAGGGACAAGACAAGGTTGCCTCTCTCCATACTTCTTCAATATAGTACTTGAAGTTCTAGGTAGAGCAATAAAACAATTAAAGGAGATCAAGGGGCATACAAATCAGAAGGGGAGAAGTCAAAGCATCACTATTCTCAGATAGTATGATAGTATACATAAGTGACCCAAAAAATTCCTCCTGAGAACTCCTACAGTTGTAAACACCTTCAGTAAAGTGACTGAGTACAAGACTAATTTTAAAAATCAGTAGCCATGCTATATATAATCAACAAATGAACTAGGAAAGCAATTAGGGAAACCACACCCTTCACAATAGCCACAGATAATATAAAGTATCTTGCTGTAACTCTAGCCAAGCAAGTCAAAGACCTATATGACAAAAACTTCAACTCTCTGGAGAAAGAAATTAAAGAAGATATCAGAAGATGAAAAGGTCTTCCATGCTTGTGGATAGGTAGATTAACATAGTAAAAATGGTCAACTTACCAAAAGCAATCTATAGATTCAATACAATCCCCATCAAAGTACTAAAACAATTCTTTACAGACCTTGAAAAAACAATTCTCAACTTTATATGGAAAAACAAAAAACCTCGAATAGCTAAAACAATTATATGTAATCAAAGACTTCTGGAATTATCTCCATCTCTGACTTCAAACTATACTACAGAGCAATTGTAATAAAAACTGTGTGGTACTGGCATAGAAGTAGACTGGTTGATCAATAGAATTGAATTGAAAACTCAGAAATAAACCCTCACATCTGCAGACACTTGATTTTTGACAAAAAAGCCAAAAACATACAATGAAAAAAAAAAGAAAGCATATTCAATAAATGATGCTGGTCTAACTGGATGTCTACTTGTATAAAAATGCAAATAGATCTGTATGTATCAATGTGCACAAAACTCCAATCCAAGTGTATCAAAGACCTCAACATAACACCAGATACACTAACCCTATTGGAAGAGAAAGTGAGAAAAGCCTTGAACTCATTGGCACAGGAGACAACTCCCTGAACAGAACATGAACAACTCAGGCTCTAAGATCAACAATTAATAAATGGGACCTCTTGAAATTGAGAAGCTACTGTAAGGAAAATGACACTGTCAATAGAACAAAACAACAGTCTACAGATTGAGAAAAGATCTTCACCAACCCTACATCCAACAAAGGGCTAATATCCAAAATATATTTTAAAAGCTCAAGACATTTAAACACCAACAAACAATATAACCTGATTAAGAAATGGGGCATAGAGCTAAATAGAGAATTCTCAACAGAGGAGAAGCACTTAAAGAAATGCTCAACTTTCTGATTCATCAGAGAAATGAAAATCAAAATGACTCTGAGATTCCATCTTATGCAAGTCAGAAATGCTAAGATCAAAATCACAAGTGACAGCACATGGTGTCAAGGATATGTAAAAGGGAGAACTTTCCTCCATTGTTGGTGGGAGTGCAAATTTTACAACCACTTTGGAAATTACTCTGGAGCTTTCTAACAAAAAATCGAAACAGTGCTACCTCAAGACCCATCTATACCACTCCTGGACATATACCCAAGGAAGCTCCATCATACAACAAGGACATTTGCTGAACTATGTTCATAGAAGCTTTATCCATAATAGCCATAATCTGGAAACATCCTAGATGCCCTCAACCATTTACTGTCTAAAGAAACTGTGGTACATTTAAAAATGAAATCCTATTCAGTTATTAATAACAAAGAAATCATGAAATTTACTGGCAAATGGATGGAACTAAAAAAGATCATCCTTAGTGAGGTCACCCAGACCTAGAAAGACACACATGGCATGTACGCACTTTATAAGTGGATTTTAGTCATATAGTATAGGGTAAACATGCTATAATGTATAGAGCCAGAAAAGAAAAGTAACAAGGGGGATCCAAGGGAGGATGCTTACATCTTGCTCAGAAGGGGACATAGAATAGGTTGAGGTAGTTGCTGAAGAGAGGGAACAAGGTAGGAGAGGAAACAAAGAGATATTAGGGTGGAGGTCAGACCTGGGGAGAGTGGGGACTGGAGGACAGGACAGGAGGCCTGTAGAGAAAAGAGAAACTGTAGGGGGCATGGTAGGCTCCTGGGGGGATATGAGGGGGACTCTAGCAGAGAGTCCTAGTAGCAGGGGCCATAAATACTGAAGAAGACACCCTCTAACTAGGAGACAAAACTCCTAGTAGTGGGAAGGTAATACTAACTTACCCACAAAAACTTTGACCCAAAATTTACCATTTACAAGATGTGCAGGGATAAAGATAGAGCATAGATTGAGGGAATGTCCAACCAAAGCATGGCCCAGCCCAAGACACACCCATGGAAGAGAGCCAACCACTGACACTACTAATGATACTCTGCTGTGCTTGCAGACAGAAGCCAAGCAGAGTTGTCCTCTGAGAGGTTCTACTCAACAGACTTTTGAAACAGATGCTGAAACTCACAGCCAAGCGTTGGACATTATATAGAGAGTCTTGTGGAAAATCAAGTAGAAGGAGAAAAGGACCAGTAGGTGACTGAAACTCCACAAGAAGATCGGCAGAGCCAAATAACGAGAGCCTAGAGGGGCTTGCTGACACTGAAGCACCATCTAAGGATCCTGCATGGACTGGACCTAGGCCCCCTACACAGATGTAGCCAATGGGCAGCTCAAGCTTCATGTAGGTGCTCTAGTAAAGGAAGTAGGCACCATCTCTGACATGGACTCTGTTGCTAGCTTTTTGATCATTTTCCCACTGGTGGGACTGCCTTGCCAGACCACTGGGGAAGAGGGCAAGCTTAGTCTTGATGTGGCTTGTTGAGCTGGGGTGGATGGGAAGGAGACTCCCCTTTTCTGAGGAATATGGGAGGTGGGATGGGAAGAGGGAAGGAGAGTGGGATTGGCAGGAGGCAAAGGATGGGGCTATGACCAGGACATAAAGTGAATAACTATCTAACCAACTAACTAACTAACTAACTAACTAACTAACTAACTAACCAGGAAAGCGATAAAGTAGTAAAAATATGGAGTTGCATGTGGAATTTGAAGCAGAAATACAAATATAACACAATGAGGTCTAACTGCTTGCTTCAATAAACTTTCTCCATTAGTCATCCATAGCCATCAAATTAATCAACCGAACAGTGCACATTGATAGATCAAAGCTGTCTCATTTCTATGAGTTGCACTTATGATATGAAAGGCACAGGTGTGGGAGACATGGTCCTCAGATTCTAGAGATATTAGGAGGCTGCAGATATTTATATGTAGGGTCCAGTAAGAGAGAGAAGTAAATAATTGATGATGTACACCTGAGGGGGATTGTCGGACTTTGGCAACCCCCTTATTTTCTCTTTTGCTTTCCCGTTGCCTCCACAGCTTCTAACCATCGTATGCTCCCTGTTTTCAGTCCTGAAAGCAATTGGAAACTGGAATCCCAAGTAAACTTTTTCATCACAGAAATTCTGTTGTCCCATTGATAGAAAGCTAATTCAATCACAAATCTGATGTCTTTGGGATGAGGTCTTATTGGCTCAGGGTTTCTCATGAGGCTGACTATAATCAATGATCATGTTAGGGTGGTACATTTCAGTTGTCACAACATGTAGCTGATAGAGAGTCTTTTTGGAAAAAAATACCCATATGGAGGTTAACAGAAGCTAATGCTTGCCTAGCAGACCTCTTCACAAGATTGCTGAATAATATAGAAGTTTATTGACCCAAAGAGAGTAGCTACGAGTAAATAAAAGATAGGAGTCAAGATGGAAGTCTCATTGGCTGCATGGTCTTCAAAATATTGGGAATTGATACATCTACATCCTGAAAGCCAGGTCCCTGGCCCTAAGATGGGAAGTTTGTGTTCAGTGATTGTTCTAATTCGGTTTTGGGTGCTGGGATATAACATTGACACAGTAAGCGGGGGAAGAAAAATATTTATTTAGTTTATAGGTTGCAATCTATCATCTGGGATAACTGAGGCAGGAATCTCTGCAGCCACGGAGGAATGCTGCTTCCTGGCTTCCTTCTCCCAGCTTGCTCAGCTATCTCTCTCACGCAGCCCAGCTCTGCTTGCCCAGGGATGATAACACTCCTAGGGAGCTGAGCCCTATGACATCCATTAGTAGTCAGGAAAATGCCCTACAGACATGCACAGAAGCTGTTCTGATGGAAATAATTCCCCCACTGAGATTCACCTTCTCCGCAAATGTCGAGGTTTGTGTCAAGTTGACAAAAACAAATCGGCATAGTTGTTACATATAATAATGTGTATATATTGTTGAGACATTTAAGCTTTTGGTGCCTGGTGTTCTTCACTTCATTATAGTCATCATGCAGGTGTATTAGAACTCTGTGGTTTTAATTACACCATCTGTCTTCCAGGAAAGGATAATTGCCTCCTAAAGAAAACATCTCAGAAAGCAAACCACTGCTTCCAACCACTGCTCTTGCTCTGTGGCTTAAAATTGTGTGGGAGTTTCTACTGCTCAGGACAATAGATGAAGTTTTAACATGGTTTTTCTTTTCTTTTCTTTTTTTTTCGTAATTTATTTTTAATTCTCTGGGTTTTGTTTTTATTAAAATAGAGTCTCCTCTCACACAAAAAAAATCCTGACCTATTTCCCCTGTGTCTTTTCCTCCCAGATCCCTTAGTTTCTCCTCATCTCCATATTCATTCCCCCTCCATTTTCTTTTCAGAAAGACCAAGCCTCCAAGAGACCACAGCCTGACAGGACAATACAGTAAGACAAGGCAAGAGACCTCACATCAAGGCTAGACAAGGCAACCCTCATATTGAAGCTAGACAAGGCAATTCAATAGGAGGAAAATTACCCAAGAGCAGGCAAGAGAATCAGAAAGATACCTGCTCCCACTGTGAGGAGTCCCCCAATAACAACAAGCAAGCCCCATGATTGCTGCTTCAACGTCTGCGAACCCATAGGAACCCTGTTTAGTCGACTCAGTGGACCACGTTATCCTTGTGTTCTCCATCCCCTGATTCCTACAATCTTTCTTTCTCTCCCTGCATACTGTCTGGCTGTGGGTCTCTGCATCTGTTGCCATCAGCTTCTGCAGGAAGCCCCTCTGATGACTACTGGACAAGGCAGTCATCTACAGATCTCTAAGTATAGTGGAATATCATTAGGGAACATTTCCTTTATTTATTTATTTATTTTTTGTCAGTCATGCTTGGTCTCTGGGCTATCCAGCCTCCTGTCCCTAGTCATCTAGGCAGTATAGAGAATGGGCTCCCTTTTCTGTCATGAGCCTGAGGTTAAAGCAATCATTGGTTGGCCACTCCCATATATTCTGTTCCTCCAGTGTCCCAGCACATCTTGCAGGCAGGACAGATTTTAGGTGGAGGGTTTTATGGCTGGGTTGGTGTCCAGTTTTCTCTTTCCACAGCCTGCAGTGTACCTTCTGGAGCCAAAGAGACTAGGACACAGAGGTTTGTCTGTTCTTGAATGGCCTTGCTGTAGCCCACCTCCACAGGAAGCTCTCTTCTAGTCACTACACTGGCTTCCTTCATCTCCTTGAGTTATATTTCTCTTCCCAGTACTAGGTGCCTGTACTAGTTATTCTCCCTGGCTTGGATGTTTTCTGTATTAGTTCCGGGATCCCATATCCTTAACATTTGAATTTCTCTTTTCCATCTTCAGGAAGAAAATGTTAGAGTAGACCAGCCTGGGCCATCTCAAGACTAAATAACTCTAAACAGGGAAGTGGTTAGAAGACCTTGGACTTAGAATTTTCTTGGTACACCAAACCTGAACTAAATCTGATCACTCTTTACCAACTAATAATCATGACATTTTTATTTCTCACCATGAAAAGAGCTTGGATTCATTCCTTCTGTCTCAGGAAAGGTAGTTTTAGTCCTGAGTACATTGTAAATAATATTCCGGCCTAGTATTGAATATGTTTCACTTTTCTGATGAGTTAAAGACTGTGGTATGTGTTCCTTTGCTTTGCAAATTAATAAGACTTAGCTGCACTTTGACTTTTTCTTCTATTTTGTAGGACCTAGTGGTCTCATTTTCATCCTCTAGCCCTTTCCTTTGGAGTCCTCTAATTACAAGAGTGTGGTTGAGATCTTCCTCTGTAAGTAGACCTTAAGTTCTGAGAGATAATGACTATGTCTGTGCTTGATCTGGTATAGGCCAGCACTTAGCTGTACAAGTAAATGCATGGCTTCCCATGAGTCAGTAACTGTTGACTTCATGACCTCAGGTTCAAAGCCAAGAAAGTGCATGCATGCATACTTTTAATTTTTTTTTCAGTGCTTTAGGACTTTGATTTTCAGGCAATGGTTGATTTATTTTCTACTTAATAAAGATGGATCAGTCTTCACTGCTATCTTAGTTTGTATTTATCAGTTGCAAACATCATCTAACAACCTGGAGAAAGGCAACCTCACCACTTTTGCTTTCTGACATTACAATAACATGCCTGTGCAGCTGTGCAGCACTAGGGCTGCCACAGAAATCCCTCTTAGAAAAGCTGAGGTGATCATGTTACTGTCCAAAGCCTGGGATCTGATTACTCTTGCTATAGAAGCCTGGAAAACTACAAATGTCATTAGTGGCCATTAAATGACTTGGCTTTCAAAGACTATTTCTAACGTTTGCCTCTGTGATCTCTCATGGCTGTAAATTCTAAAAAAATTGAATATGCATTTTACAGGGATGTATATTCTTTGAAAAATTCTATGCATTTTTGCCCCTCTGTAATGAAGTCAGAGGCTGCACCTACAGATGTGAATAAAGATCCAAGTGTTAGAATTAAGTGTGTGTGAGTATGGGCATGCTCAGATTGTCTTCTGCGCCCCACCCACTACTACTCCCTTCTATTTTTTGTGTGTTCAAGCACTTTCTTTCTGCATCTAATTTTAATGTGCAAACCATCTCATCCCCTGTAATTGTAAAGCATGTGTTAGCACTTAAGCAGCTGGAGGGGTTGCCTAAGGTAAGAGGATTGATAGCATGGAGCAGGCATCTTAAAAATGGCTTTGTGTGATCTGGCACTACTAACTAAGGCTTTATGTTCATGGTTCCAAGCTGTCTGTTCGGGGGCTTAGAGAAACTCAGTCATGAGCACACAGGAATATTTTATCCCTGTTACTTAGTGTTGATATTTCAGGATATCTTTGCATGGCAAGTGTCTAGTTAAGGAAATCTGAAGGTATTCACAATCTGCTTTCTTAAAGGAGTTGGAAAGCAGAATAAATTTGTCTAAGAATAACAGAGAAGTGGTTGGAAAATGTGACTAATATCTATCTAAACTGTATTATGTCATGATGGCATTGAGGAAAGCAAAAGGATTTGTGGAAATGCAAATTTGATTGCTACTTTACCCATGCCTCTTCTTACTACGTCTTAGAGATTAAGAAAAACCAGTTTATGTCTACGTGTTTTCCTTACCTTATGGAAAAGGGAGAGTTCACATTTAAAGTCAGCACGTTGGATAAAAATAATCACCAGAATCCAAAATAGTCTTGGAAAATTCTTTAAACACCTGTACCATTAAACTACTGAAAATTACAGCAAGTGCCCCAAACTTTCCATATGTTTTTCATGCATCGCTTTTCCACCCGTGCAATGAAACCAAATAGTGATGTTCTGTGTAGGTACATGCTTTGCTTTTTGATCCTGAGAAACATCCTACCTCCATGTTAGCATCTCCCCAGTTGACGGTATCATAATTGATGAGATTTACAGATTGTAATTCCTTCCTTCTTCCTCTTTTTATCAATGATGGTTTTATTCTGGCAACAATAGTTTCTTAGATTTGAATAAATAGTGCAGTTAGGGCCAACATGATGGTTCAGCAGGTAAATCGACTTGCCACCAAGCCTGATGATCCGAGTTTGATCCCCAGGACTCAGATGGTTAAAGTAGAGAACAGACTCCAGCAAGTTGTGTTTTACTTATTTATTCAGCCAAATATATTACTAATCTATTATGAGCATAAAAAAGAAACACCAAGTAAAGCCCTCTGACTTGTTCAGATTAATTTAACTTAATGAATATGAAAGAAGCACCAGAGTTTGTGTGAAACTTAGATCTCCTTCTCCACTCAACAGTGGAGAATGTCCATCGGCTAGACCGGGTAGGGGTTCAAGGTTTACTGCCTATTTTTTCCTTGGCTGTTGCCACAGTTTGCAGAGGACCCCAGGGCCCAGACTCGCCTGTAGTTTTCCAGGACCCGCTGGATCCTTCTATTTCCTCTTTCTCCCAGGCATCTCCCACCTAAAGTTTCAGTAGGATGTCCTCCCCCCTTACCCACTATCCTGGTAGGTACAGTTTTTCATGGGGACGTACACCTTGGACTAGTGTCTCGATATAAGTGAGTATATACCACTTAGCTCTTTTTGCTTCTGTGTGAACTCACTCATTATGACAATTTCTAGTTCAATCCATTTGTCCACAAATTTTGGAAATTCCTTGTTTTTAATAGCTGAGTAGTATTCCATAGTGTAAATGTACCACAGTTTCTTTATCCATTCTTCTATTGAGGGACACGTAGGTTGTTTCCAAGTTCTGGCTATTATGAATAAGGCAGCTATGAACATGGTTGAGCATATGTCCCTGTTGTGTGGTAGTGCATCCTCTGAAGGAGATCTAACTTTCACACAAACTCTGGTGCCCCATATTTGAACATGTCCCTTGGATGGAGATGCCTGGTGGCACTCAGAGGAAAGATAATAGGTCACCAAGGAGAGACTTGATACCGTATGAGCATATTCAGGGGGAGGAGGTCCCCCTTAGACACAGACTTAGGGGAGGGGAGGGGAGTAGGGGGGAGGGGAGTGGGAGGAAGGGAGGAATGGGAGGATACATGGGATGAGCTAACAACTGAGATGTAATATGAATAAATTAAAAAAAAGAATAGGAAAGAAGAAACATTTTCATTTATTTTTAATATTTTATTAGATATTTGAGAATTTTGCACAATGTATTTTGATCATATTAACTCTCAATTCCCCCAGTAACTCCTGTCAGGTTTACTTTCATCTTCCTACCTTCCTAAAATTCATGATCTCCATTGACTCCAATTTATGCTGTCTATGTACTTTTGGAAGTGGGGCCATCCACTGGAACATGGTTGATCTACCAGGAACCATATCCTTAAAGATAATGCAAATATGCCTTGGAAGAAATATGCTACTATTTGTTTTGTTAGAAACAGTCACTCATCAGAATCTATATCCTCAGTGATGGATTACGACCTCTTCAGAACAGCTCTTAGCCCTCACTTAGTCTGTGCTATGACATCAGGTGTATTCATGTCCTGTCCTATTCATAAAGTAATATCTTACTCCTCAAATGGTTTTGTGAGAATTAAAGGACAAAATGCAACTGTGTTGTGCATTTAATAAAGGTAATTCCATTTAACTTTATTTTTGTAAGTTCATTGAATCTTAAGTGTAATATGTTATTTCTCTCTCTCTCTCTCTCTCTTTCTTTTAAGCCAAATCTTTTAGTGATTAGGACAGCAAAGAAGCAGATACTATGGCTTGAGACAAACACAGCAATGCAAAAAAGAAGCAATGTGTGTTTGTGTGTATGTTTGTGTGTGTGTGTGTGTGTGTGTGTGTGTGTGTGTGTGTGTGTGTGTAGACATGCCACATATGTACAGGTGCCCATGGAAGCCAGAAAAGGATATTGGATTTCCTGGAATTGAAGATGTAGGCTGCTGTGAGCTGCCTGATGTAGGTGGTAGACAGGGATCCACTGGAAGAGCAGCATGCTCTTTACTACGGAGCCATCTCCTCAGCCCCATGAGAAAATTTTTGGAAAACAGCTAAAAACCTTCTAGTCAACAATAAAATAGAGTTCTTAACTAAATGACTTTGCTAGTGACTCTACTTGAGAGAAAACAATTTTTAACTACGGAAAGAAGAAGAAAATATTTATACAATATAACCAAAAAGCATAAGAATTCCTTTGAATTTTGAGAAACATTTTACTTTCCTACATATCTTCATTATCATATCTTGGTGTTACTGTTTGGACAGTGATTACTCAGTATGATGTAAAAGTACATCTTAAGCATGATGTAACAGTGACCCGTGATTCTAGGACTCTGGAGGCTGAGAAGAACAGAGTATGTATGAGACGCATAGGCTTCACACAAGGGGATGGCTTCTCAAAGACAGTCTTTAGAAGCACACCTTTGGATGTGAATTCTGCCCCTGTCCTTCATTTGTAAGTCAGTAAATTTCTAGTTCATAAAATTTCAGAAAAAAATCATTACATAATTAATTCATGCAATAATAACCCATGTACATTATGAAAATATCAACGTCAAGTTAGTAATTAAAATAGTAATGTTTTATTATGTTTTGAATTCAAGCCTATGTACAGGAGCAGCACAATGTTAAGACATTTTTTTTTACAAATGAACTTTATCATTTTGCATCAAACACTCAGATATGACTCCTTTGATGAAACATAAATTATAATAAATAATGTACTTAAAAATTTGAAATACATATACATGAAAAATGCTTGTCATCTCTATATCAGGTAAATGCACATTAAAATCATAGCTTATACCTCACACCTGTGAGAATGGTTATTATCAAACACATAAATGGTAACAAGTGGCAAGAATGGCAAGGCAGTGACAAGGAAGTACAGAAATAAAGAACCATTATAAACATTTGGAGGATGTAAATTAATACAACTATTTTGGGAAACAGGATGAAGGTTCTTTAGAAAAATGAAATAGAATCCTTATACTATATATCCTAGTACTTCTACATTGTGTGTGTGTTTGTTGTGTTGAGATTTCTGTATCAAAGATGTATCTGCACTCTCTTAATTTCAACATTGTTAATAATAGCCAAGCTATGGAAACAAATAGTGTCCTTCAATCGATGATTGGGTAAAGCAAATTTGCTGTATGGTTCCATGGATAGATGTAAACATATTTATGTAATGAAATAGTATACAGGCTTAGGAAATTTTGTTAACATGGATATACCTGGTTGACTTTATGATTAGAGAAATAGAAAGGCATGTGCTTCATGATCTCACTTAAGTGTGGAACTTAAAGATAAGAATTTTGTTGAGGCAGAGTAGAAAGTTTGTCACCAAGGGCTGGATGGAGAACCAAGTCTGGGAAAGAGGTGTCTCACTAAATTTTGGTTTAGCCAGAAGAAGAAGCTTTAGGAACTATTATACTATGTGTTTAACCATACTATATAGACATTTCAAATAAAAGAAAGTGTAGATTTTAACATGACTATAAGAAACAAAGTCGGGGCTGGAGAGATGGCTCAGTGGTTAAGAGCATTCATTGGTTGCTCTTCCAGAGGAACCAGGTTCAGTTCATCAGGCAGATCACTGAGAGTTTGAGGCCAGCCTGGTCTACAAAGTGAGTCAAGGACAGCCAGGGTAACAGGAAGAAACCCTGTCTCAAACCAACCAACCAACCAACAAACAAACAATTAAAAACCAAACAATAAAACAAAAACCCCCAAAACCAACCAACCAAACAAACAAAAAAACTCCAAACCAACAAAAACAAACAAACAAACAAACAAACAAACAAATCCCACCAAAGCTCACAACTGACTGTAACTCAGTTCCAGGGCTTTTCACATGTTCATATAGACATATATGCAGGCAAAGCACCAGTGAAAAATTTCAAAACATATTTAAAAAATTCAGCCAACAGATATATCATATAATTTCAATTCAGAAAGGAAGAGGAAACAATGGTGATAAGGTAATAGATAACTTTATTAGCTTGGTGTACCCTTTCTATAAAAATAAATATATCAAAGACTGGGCTGTATTTTATAACTATGTATAACTATTTAATAATCAAAATAAATAATCCCAGAAATTAAATCACTGATGTCAAATATGTAAACATTTTTGGTTAATAATATCAAATTGTTTCCATAAAGTTTATACTATAGCATAGCTTCTTGAACATTGTATGTTTCTGAAGGCCAAGAACAGAAGGTATTACCTAACAAAAATAATAATTATCAAGAGAGAAGCTAAGTATAAACCATTGCGGATCCTATAGAATCCACAACAAACATCAAGAAGCAAAGTAAATATAGATGGGAGAATCTACTCTGGACCAGAAATCTATACTATCCCTAATTCATTCATGTCTTGAGGATGGATGCTGACAAAACATTTCATTCCTGCTTCCTACTGCTCTTCTTCTCAGCTAATCATTTCTTATTCTGAGATGCTAATGTATCTACAAAGACAAGTGCTACATAATTCCGGCTCTTCATGACTTTTAGCTATGGTACATGTTTCCTGTGCCATGAAGGAGTTAGTAAATTTTAGTTCAAATTCCCAAGAACGAGATGGAATATGTAAGTCAGAGCCAAGCCCCAGGAATGGTTCTCCTGAGGACAGATGTGCTCCTTTGGCTACTACACCATAGTTGAGGAGATGAAGAGCATGTGTTCAAAAAGGAGGCAGAATGAAGGGAGCCAACCTGAGTTTACAGAGAAACCAATATAAAGATGTTACGTGTAGGATGAAAACATTTATGCTGGCATCACACAGTGTTGTCCTTCCTTCCTTAGCCTGCTTTACTAAGTCTTCTCCATCCTATTATTTAGTGCTTGAATTTTCATAAATGATGTAAGATTTCAAGTTATCTTTGTATCACTCATACTTATTCTCAGTCCATTCCATCATTTGCCTTGTGTGTTATCATTTTTCCTCAGCTTCATATGAGAGGTTTGGTATATGCAGCTTCCTAGGCTCTCTTATTTGTTGCCCACATGTCCTTCTTTTCATGGTTGCATTCTTATTAAAGGTGACTTTGACATGTTCCTGTTGAATTCCAGCAATGTTCTCCATCATTTTCTTCTCTCTGTTTTGTTTTGTATGAATATTGAAAAAAATTCCCCATTATTTTGAGAGAGTACATCTTCAATTACATTTATTTTAGACTGTTTAAGAGAATTGCATGTAACTCCTTAAAGGACTAAAATAAATCTTGAGAGTGTTTGAGAAACTTGACATACTATTTCATTTTTCTTTCATTTAGTTGACATTCACACCTCTTGCACAAGGATAACTTACCTATTAAACATATTAGGATATGTTATTTATATCCTCAGGGACCATCGGAAGATTTTACATCATCCTATTAAAATAACTTCCCTTTTGGTGCTGGAGAGATGTCTCTGAGATTAAGGGAACTGGCTGCTCTTACAGAGGTCCTGAGTTCAATTCCCAGCAACCATAAGGTAGCTTACAACCATTTATAATGTGATCTGATGCCCTCTTCTGGTCTGCAGGTATACATGCAGACAGACCACTGCATACACAATAAATAAATAAATCTAAACCAAACAAAATAATTTAAAACAAAACCCAAAAAACCTTCCCTTTTAAGGGCAAGAGAGATTGCTCAACAGTTAAGAACACTTGCTGCACCTCCAGAGGACAAGGTTTGGTTTCCAGAACCCACACCTTGGTTGACAACCACTTGTCACTCTAGTTTCAGGGAATCTTCTTATCTTCATAGACACCAGCCACAAATGTCATATGCATACATACATACATACATACATACATACATACATACATACATACTACATACATGTATACAGACACTCACACACATAAAATAAAAATACTTAAATCTAAAAAATTTTCTTAAAATAATGTGAAGAAAATATAAACAGATGCCTAATAATAGAAATAGTGTTTACTCAAAAATTGGAATAGTTCATATCAGTACAACACATTTTTGGACCAAAGTAGGGGAACTACATAGAAGAATGGGGAGTTTAGTAGGATACCAAGCAGTGAGCACATTCAGATCTTTGTTACTGTGTGCTCAGAAAGAGAGAGGAAACAAGAGGTAGGTACATGAGAAAGTTGCAAGTTGAGTTATTATGTTGTTTAAGGGTGTAGTTCCTGTGGGGAAATATCAATATTAAATGTGGTTATATGGGATTTCTGCCTATGAGCAGAAGACAGCAGGCAGTTTAGGGTATCCTAAATGGAGGCAAAGACTTGGATATCAGCAACATCTAAACAGATGTAAACACCAAGCTTGTGCTGGACACGCCTTTAGTTCATGAAGGATAAGTGAAGAGAATCCCAGTGTGTACCTTACTAGGATACTACCTTTCAGAGTTTAAGTAGGTTATAAAGCAAATACAGGGGCTGAATAGACAGCTAAGTGGATAAAATGCTTGTCCCATAAGCCTTCATGCCCTCAAAACCCTTGTAAAGGACAGTCAGATGTAACAGCCTGTCCCAGAACTCCAGCCAGCAAACTCCAGGGTTAGGCAAAGACCCTGTCTCAATAAACAATGTGAAGAGTGATGGGAGAAGACACCTCATGTCAACTGTGTGTCTCTACATATTCACACACATGCATGTGCACCCACACATACAAACATGCATATACAAATGCACACCACATCTATATAGAAACAAACCAAACAAACAAACAAACAAACAAAAACAAAATAGCAAAGATAGACCATGTACAAACCAATGTTATAGAAACCTAAATGTGGGTGAGGTCAGAAAGGTGAAGGAGGTAATATTTTGGGGGATAACATCCAAAGTACCAAATACTGAGGGAAGAACCAGGAGGGCAGCTGGCAGAAAAGTACAATATTTGCTTGACTATTTGAATAATTTGATTTCATCGAGGCCAGCTTCCATTAAAAAATCTACATCAAAATATGGGTTGGAGGGGAGTAATGGGAAAAGCTACAAATATAAACTCTTGTGCAGGTTACTAACTAAACACCATTTCCAAACTCATAGCTTTTTGAGAGAGAGAGAGAGAGAGAGAGAGAGAGAGAGAGAGAGAGAGAGAGAGAGAGAGAGAGAGTCAGTCTTGTGGCTTGGTTTGTTTGAAAATAGAGAAACTGAGCCTTGTCATATGTTAAATGGAAAAGGCCAGCTTAGGGGGGGAAAGGAATATGATAGACAGAGAAATGTCCTAAGCAAGGCAAGAGCTTGAGAACTAACTACATAAACTACGGTAGGATTAGTCTGAAGACCAGAGCAAGGTCCCAGGAACGAATTTCTGCAGTGGGAGTTGACCCACGTAAGACTGACTAGATGAAGAGAGAGAAAGGACAATGTGTTGACAGATTTTTTTCCAATGAATTAAAAACACAGACACCATTGTGTAGAACTTCTTGTTATAAATAATAACTCTACTTACCATAGTTGGTGATGAACCTCAATGACAAATGTTCTGTTTGAAAATATACAGCCAAACTAAGTAGGAAACGTGCGCGCGCGCGTGCGCACACACACACACACACACACACACACACACGCACGCACGCACGCACGCACACACGCATGCACGCGCGCGCTCACACACACACGTTACTTGAAAAGATAGCCCATAGAATTAAGTCTACCAGTTCACATCAGGTTCTTAAAAGGAGAAAGACAAATAAAGATGGTGAAATATAACCTTAGGTCTGAGGTCTCTGGGGAACTAAGTCTACTGTATGATCACCATGAGTCCTCAGATAACGACTGAGCAATTTATGTGCATTTTTGTTAGCTAATTCATAGAAAGGGCAAGCATTTCCATGATTCCTTATACAGAGTGAAAGAATTAGCTCCTGTATGAAGCCTGTGCTGATGAGAAAATGGCTATTTCCTGTGATGTAGAGATGTGAGTGATAATGGCATGGGAGGTAAGGTATTTCTTTGGCCTTTCCTTTCACCCATACTACGGAGAAGGAAGATGTGCCAACCCCAAGGTACACTGTTGATTTTGAGCACTAAACACTTTAGCATTTATAAGAAGCGTCTCATTTGTAATATGCAGAAGCATAGAAAAGCACTATTCTTGTATAAACTAGTGACTTCTTCACAGATACAGAGTTTGAGCCTTGTGTGGTGCCACATGCCTGTAATCCCAGCACTTGGGAGGCAGAGGCTGGTGGATCTCTGTGAGTTTGAGGCCAGCCTGGTTTACAGAGAGAGTTCTAGGACAGCCAAGGCTGTTACACAGAGAAATCCTGCCTTGTAAAACCAAAAATCAGACAACCACAACCCCCCCAAGACCCCAAAACAACAAAAACAAAGCAAAACAAAAAAGGATTTGAGACATATTGAATAAAGAAAACTGAAAATTCAGACAGCAGAAGTTAAAATGAGCAACAGTGCTAAAACCTCCAGGACCTCTCTTGGGGATGGACCATCTGTTGATCCTGACAGCAAAAAGCGGGGCCACAGTTGCATTCATTGTTCAGTGAGCTTTTCCACACAGTCCAACCCACCGACAGCAATGAATGTTGATTGTGACCTTTGTAAACATCTCTGCACAGGCGAAGAGAGTCCGAGTGGGTCCTGCTTTGGAGTTCTGTCTTCAGCAGACTCAGAGGGCCATGGGGCAGCTGAGGGTTAGCCACAGGGTACAATCAACGGTCGATGGTTTTTATTTGAATTCCAAACTCACCGACAGCGTTGAATGTTCTCTGAAGCAACCTCTAAGGCCGAGTTGTGCTGATTTTTACTGTATCTGTTGGTGTCTGAAGCTGGAGGGAGGCAGGGGAAAGCCCAGTCTTTTAACTAAACATGCCGCACATTCTAAACCATCTCAAAAGAGTAAGGGAAGAAAAGAAGTGGGGTTCTTCCCACACAGTTTGGCAAGGCTCCACGTCATGCTGTATCAAAGGATCTGTTTTTTTTTTCCTCAAATAGAAAAAGAAACAAAGCCTTTTTGGAGGGGGCTTAGTTCCAGGCTGTTAAAGACAGAATTTATCATTCAAAGTAATTTAACATATCAAATAAAAACAGCATCTAAGTATCTCATAATTTAAATATTGATGTGCATATAATAAAGATTGCAAGGAAGCAGTAGAGTATGCAAAACTCAAACAGAAACCACATGGGTTTTCTCAAATTAAGTTTCAAACAATTTTGGCCCTCAGTGTCTACACTATGTACATGGAGTAAGGATTTAGTATACAATAGGGCTTTTTAAGTTAAAATATACCTACTTAGAAAATAATGAACAAATTAACCCAATTCAGCCCATTTTTCTTTGCTTATGAAAAAGATTTCAAACTGCAATAAAAATGAATGCAACCTACGCATGCTACACAAGATTCATCTCTGTCAGTTTGCTTATTAAAGTATTAACATTGTTATTTTTATGATTGAGTGGATCTAGAAGCAACTTCTACTCATTTTTATTTATTTATTTATTTGTTTGTTTGTTTTTTGAGACAGAGTTTTCCCTGTGTATCCTCGGCTGGCCTGGACTCACTTTGTAGTCAGGCTGGCCTCAAACTCACAGCAATCCACGAGCCTCTGCCTCACGAGTGCTGGGATTAAAGGCATGTACCACCACACCCAGCTCTTTATGCAGCTTTTAATTGTTCTGTGAGTATTATTTTAAATGAGCATGAACTGTGTTGAATGTCTCTATAACTTCTTTCAATCATCAATGTAAACAAAACTCCCTTGTATACTTCAAACCCAGGTAGAGAGTTACTATATTATACTTAAGTACAATTTCATGTGGCTTTAATGAGAAAATGGATACAAAATGCAATATGACTTTGAAGCTATTCCTACTTTTATACAAATTACTGCAACTATCAATAAAACAACAGCAAACCATACAGTCAAAATTTTAATACATATTGGCATTTGTTCACTGGGAACAGTGTATGCTAAGACTGTAATTGTTTAGTGTAGTGTACACAAAAAGTTTACAAGTCAACCTTTCCTAACTGGTGCTTTGGGGTAAACAGGGTAACAATCATTGACAGTATGCATTGAGACAGCAGATAGTCAGGGGGCACAAAATTGACTAATGGGAATTTTTCTGTTTATCTCCCTTTGAGTTAAGCAGTTTTCTGCAGAGGACCTTTTTTTTTTTTTTTTTTTTTTTTTTTTTTTTTTTTTTTTTTTTTGTGGCAGGAAAGCATATTCCTCTGGGATCATCTATTTGTGTTATCAATTTCACCTGAATGTCACTCACGCTCCCTTGCTCTGCTGTCATGCTCAAGGCACCATTGCAGTATTTTTACACATACCTGCAATCTCAGTGGACGTCCACGAGCATTTGTCCATGGGTGCTGAGGTGAGGGATTCTAAGTTGGGATCACTGCCTAATCTCAGATACAAAGCACCTGCAATCAAACAACCTTCATCCAAGTTACAACTAAGACCAGCACACAACAAAGTGAGAAGTTTTCAGAAGCTTCTAAAATTCTCTGTAGGAAATCTAAGTCCAAATTTCTCAAATGCTTAAAATAAAAATACAGAGTAAAATAGCTTGAAATTCTTAAGAGATTGAGAGAGATCCATGTTTAATAAGAAATTAGGTTAAATATCGCATCATTTCCATATACGAGAGCAGCAGCTTAGTGAGCAATGATTAACCCTATTCACATGAAACAACAGATGTGCTTTTCATATGGCTATAGTTTGTTGATGAGAAAAATCTCTCAGAACCTCTACAGTTTAAATTCTCTCTCCATGGGGAAAAGGCAGCTCTGTTCTTGCAGCCGCTACCTTATGGGGAGAGAATAGCTTCAGTACTGTATTCTAAAGGCAGAAATGACCACTTGCTGGTTTAACTTATCTTTCCACTAGGTTCTATAATGCTGATTCCAATAACTACAGCTACTAACCAACCTCTTCTACATGGGTAGTTTCCCAGTTTAATCACTGGCTGAAATATTAATGTTGGACGGTATTGAAATGTTTACATTTTCTGTTAAAAGGCATATGTTTCATTTTATTTCATTATTTTTAGAAAATGCTATGATGCCAGGTATTAACCATCTGCCTCCTTGCACAGTTCTTCTTGAATCTAGGGCTGCAAGAAATACATCATTTATGTGAAAGTTTCCACCTATGTCCCCTTCATGATTTTGGAAGGTCTTTAAAACTGATTTGCACCAACCAACACCAAATTTGCTTTAGCTTTTATTTCTCTTCCTGAGGCTTTGGGAGCATTAAGAATTTCAGTTTTACTTAAGGTTAGTGGGTCATAAATAAACCAAAGCAATTTCTTTGCTTTGAGCAAGAGGGTCAGAGAATACATGAAATACCACTTTTAAGCAAAGCAAACTTTAACATGAAATGACAGAGGAGCATAAGAAAGAAGCAGAATGTGCCTCAGTGAAAGGCCACAGGGACTTGGGATGCTGGGTTGTCTGTTTTAGAAATAGACTGCACATCTTGTTTGATGACCTGTATTTAATTTAAGTGACTGCCTCTGCCAGTCCTTCCAGAGGGCAAGTGTGTGAAATAGAGCATCTCAATGTCATTCCACAGCCCTTTCCTCTGCCTGATGCCTTGACCTGAATTGGGCACACGAGCACTGATCTGACAAATGAGAGGGAACGCGATGGCACCACCACACACATTTTACTGTTACTTCAAGTCAGCTGGAAATTGTCTCAGGGGGGAGGCACATACTCAGAAGCATATTTATAAATTCCTTTTCCCTTCTGCCATGAATATGATTCTTCAAAATGCAAGAAATGAAAAACATGCCACACTTGCAATATCAAACATTACGGTCTCCACCCATTCCAAAGTGAGCACATGCCTCCTGTGAAACGCCATGGAGGACATCCCAGAATGACAGGAGTCGGTGGTCTGAAGATGTCTTTATCACACCCACATCTTTTCTCTCTTCAGGATATCTCATGAAATGTCTCAGCACTAGCGATTTTACTTTCTCATTCATACAGGTAAATGCCCAAGGTACAAGAGCTCTCCCTGAGTAACTATCATAACCATAGGCTCCTCTGCCTACCTCAGCAGGAAAGGCAAATGCATCAAAGAGGTCAAAATTGAATAAGTACAGTAGAGTCAAGCAGAGAACATGGCTGTGGGTCCTCACTGCACAAGAAGGGAAATCAGGATTTCCTTGTTTTTCAGTAGCTAAGTAATATTCCATAGGGTAAATGTACCACAGTTTCTTTATCCATTCTTTGACTGAGGGAAGAGAGTGGTATGGAAGAATGAGGAGCTAGAAGGACCCAGAGGGTCCAGGAACCATACAAAAAGACCATCAAAGCTGGTGGATCTGGACTGGGGTGGGGGCCGGTCTGCACACACTGCCGTACCAACCAAGGACAATGAACGCAGAAAACCTAGAACTCCTATTCAGATCTAGCCAATGAACAGCACAGTCTCCACAGTTGTGTGGAGAGCAGGGACTGACTCTGACATGAACTCTGATGCCCCCTATTTGATCACTTCCCCTTTGTGGGGAGGCCTGGTAGCACTCAGAGGAAGGGGAAGTAGGCTACCCAGATGAGACCTGATAGGCTGTGCTTATATGGTGGGGGAGGAGGTCCTCTTCTGTCACAGGTCTAGGGGAGGGGAGTAGGGTGAAAGACGGAGGGAGTGGGTAGCGGGAAGATACAAGTGAACGGATAACAATTGGGATGTAATCTCAATAAATTATTTTAAAATTAAATAAACTAATAAAGGAAATCGGGACACTACCAAAGCTTGGTTGAAAGACAGTCTTCACTTTAGAGATGAGGTCCCAGAGGATAACCTGCTTTTCCAATAGTGTTGTAATGATTAACAATTTACATTAACGACCACATACAATGTCTTATAATTTTGCTTTGGAGAAAGCAAAACTTCCTAGCTGTCTTTGTAATTTGATAAAAATTACCAGTAATTGAAAAGAACCACTGAATTGATTTTTAACATATATATCAGCTATGCTTCCATACAAGAAACCCACACATTTAAGGGCAATACATATACTCCATAAATGTTTTATGCTGTTCAGTTAAAAACTGGACCCAAACCAAAGTGTTTACAGTAATAAAAAAGACTTAGAAATGAACCAGCATAACTCCAAGATGTACTTCACTTTTATTTTCTGATATTTTAAATATAAATGAATCTTTTATTTTTTCTATTACATTTATGATTTATTTGGGGAGAGGGGCACAGGCATGGGAGGGCTTGCATGCAGAGGACAGAGGAAAGCTTTCAGGAGCTGGTTCTCTCCTTTTACCATGCGCTGTCATTAGGCTTGGCAGCAGAGGCTTTACCTGCGGAGCCGTCTCACAGCTGTACCTTCACACTTCTTTAGTCTCTTAAGATGTAGAGCCAGGCTGGCCTCAAATTCTTCATGCCCCTGTCTCAGCCTTCCAAGTGCTGCACTATTTATGCTAGGCGTGTGCCACCTAGTTTAAGTATTGGATATCCCTTTCTGTAATACCCAACAAATATTATTTTGCTTGTATTTCTTGCCTTAGGATAACTGTTTATTATTGGACACTGAATTTTTAACTTTTTGGTGCTCAAAGTGCATATACTACCATCTCTGCATGTAACGTATTTCTGTGTAGTACATTAAGAGAAACACATTTGAGGCAGTATGATAAATCTAGCACAAGGAGAGTACTAGAACTCAGGCTGGACACACACACACACACACACACACACACACACACACACACACCACACACCACACACACACACACACACACACACACACACAGACACACACACACACACACACACACACACACACAGACACACAGACACAGACACACACACACACACACACACACACACACACACACACACACACACACACACACACACACACACACGGGCTTGGTTATATAACCCCTCTGCCTGGATAAAATCTGCATAATAAAACTGTTCTCATTTAGACCACTGGAATTTCTGTAAAACTCCATGTAATAGATACTCTGCAATGCATGGCATTCCAGCCATTACTTAAAGGACAAATTAAGCCCAGGTCTCCTAAGTGTCTAATTCTTTTTTCATAAAAAAGCTCTTTCAAGTTCTAAAGTTGAAATACTCATACACAGACACACATGCACATATATAATATTCTTATGAGTAGCCGCAATATAAATTTAATTTTATCTTTAATTTCGTGTTAGCATTCCCAGCAAACCAGAATGCTCTGCAGCAGGGGTGTTCTTACCTGGCTGGTAGGTGGTGGTGACTGACAGGCAGGAAGAGTTCTTCCTAGACAGGTACTTCTGAGAACGATTGATGTCTACGTAAAAGTTACAATTAAGCTTAAGCTTTTCTAAACTTAGGAGCCCTTGGTTAACCTAATGCATCTCTGTCTTCCGCAGCAGCAGTACTGCAGTGTGGGGATGGGAACACACTCAGGATGATTAGTCCTGATCATCTGTCAAAATGGCTGCTTGTCCTTGGGCTTATGTCCTAAATTGCCTTAATTCAAGCCATTATATGCCACAGAAGGGCACAAATATTTAACCGTGCTTTAGAAATTTATTCAGTCATCATTAAAAAAAAAAAAAAACGGTAGCCACTAGAAAACCCCTCCGGCTCTCCCTCTCTCCCTGCCTAGGATGTGTGTGTTGTAGGTATAACGTTTATAATCTTCCTAAAACAATAGCTAGGGGGAAAAGGAAGAGACAGAACTTTTCATTTTTCTCAAACTCAAGAACTTGTATTTTAGATAAATTAGGTTCATAGTAGCCCAAGTATTTTTAATTTTTATGGAATTATTTTTGAGATTGTAATATGATTACTTCATTTTGTTGTGTGCTCCCTTCCCATTTCTTTTGTCCTTCAAATCATCCTTTGTAGCACCAGTCACTTGGTGTTGGATAACGACTTGGCGTATCGTTCCTGGGGAGGACTGTTTCTCCCACGCTCAGCATTCTTCAGTGGCTTGTATTTCTTGACTCTGTAGTGACAGAGTTAAATAACTCATTGATAATACAATTAACTGGGGTTAGATTATGTTTTTATAGGAATCAGTATAAGGTGAGAATTAGAATAATAAATGTAATAGGCCGATGAAACCACAGCTGAAGTGAGGATGCTGCTGTGAAGAGCTCAGAGTCCTGTGATGTCTATGAACAGTGGCACTGCCATGGGCAGTTCTTATTTTTTATTTTTTATTTTTTTATCAAAGAAATGTCCTGTCCTTGATTCAAGACTCTGTAATGAAAGATTTGACTCCTCTCTTGACTTGGGAAGGACAGATATGCTAACATAGATTCAAACTCATTTTAAAATCAATTCAAAGTAAACAATATAGTGCTTATACAAATATTAACAACATGAATTAATCTTTGAAAACTGAAAGTAATACATGTATTGGAAAAGTCTTTTTACTGGAAAAATATATTACATCTTTGAAAAGAAGCAGACTTGTTATTTATGTGAAAATGTTAAATTTTTCCAGTGAAAAGAGATCCAGTCCACACTCTCAAAAACACTAAACACAAAATGTCATTCTGGGCTCCTGATATTTTGTTTCACTTGAAACAATAGATTTTATTTTTCTATCTAGAATGTTATATTATAAAGCTGGTTGAAATTTTATATTTTAAGAATACAAGTAAATATCTTTCAAATTTTATGTGCTTCACTCAAAATTAATTCTCTAACATAGTTTCCAATGCTTTTTAGTTTTTTTTTTTGAATTGCGTTCTCCACTTACTATGTCATTAAAATACTTTACTGTTTTTATAGCATATTGTGGATGTATTCCTGGCTCCATGAATTGTCCGGGCATCTGTTCTCTCAATCAACAGGGCACCAAATGTTTTGTGCATCACTCTGTGCGAACAATGCATATAATACAATTTATATCCCATGGGATTTTAGTGAGCTGTGATTTTGTTGTCAAAAAATGCTTGAATGACTAAGATTGTGGAAGAGGGTTTAAAAGCAACAATAAATACATTTCAAAGTAAAATCTGTGGGAATTTAAAAAATTATGCTCCTTGAATCATAGCAGTCATGATGTCTTTCCAGGTAACTATTCTACATAGAATAGAAGAACGTGACACTTCTGAAACACAATCCACACCTCTAAAAATACTGATTATGGCATGAATCAAACTAAATGATTATACTTGAAAAGTAAGAAAATTTGTGAATCTTTTTCATTTAGTTCTGGTATATATTACAAATATTGGATGTTGTGTTATTGCCTCGATTAAAATTACTATGTGAAGCACAAACAATCTGAGTAGACTAGGGTATGCACTCACGTGCCATGATGGAACCCGCATGTCAGTTGCCTTCTCTCCATGTGTCACTGGGGCCAGGAAAGGATTTCGCAAACATCAAAACTCCATTTCACCAGTATCCTATTTTCCTGAAAGCTCTACGGCATTATGACACTATGGTTCAAGTTGCATATCAAGTCTGTGGATTACAGAAGGCATGGAGGCATTGGCCTTGGACTCTGATAACTGGCCTCCTGCCTAAAGATTCCAAATTGTCATAACCTCGATTTCTTATTTTCTTAGACAAAGAATAATTCTACAGGACTTAAGTTTACTTCCACCATTAAATATTTTCAAACAGCACACAGTAAAAAAAAGATGGCCTTTGCTAAATAACATGGTATTTCTACTCCTAGAATCTACCAGTCCGTCATTGCAGGGCTTAAACAATAGGATCTTGTGATGGCAGGAATTACTAAAATAATACATTGGAGAAAGAAAAACAACACTTCATCTAGGAATTCTCTGCCTCAATCAAAGTGAAAATGTTCTTTTTAAAAGGCCTGCTGTAATCTAGACAGGTTAGCAATATTAATGTGCTTTGCAACATTTTATTTTTCAAAAACTACTTGAAAATTATATTGAAATATGCTTGCACAGACAGAGAGAAATCAGACAGTTTCTCCACAATAGGAAATGTCCTCATATTATCTATTGGGATGCTTTCTCCATAACTTACATATTTTCAGAAAATTGAGGGGCTTCAGTTTTCAAACACTGCCTGCCATAAAGGAGAGCCTGTCAAGAACAGGAATGAACAGCCTTTTCTATGGATAGCACACAGTGCGGAACTACGGTTTTACCTTATTGTGCACTGCTCTAATAGGATGCATGTGACCATGATAAATCCAGATAGGAAATACTTAACTTTAAGAAAAAAATGTGATGTCATTGTATTGTACTTTTCAAAGGTACTCTGACCTAAACTTGTAATCAATCTTTCTCCTCTCTGACTCATAAATGATTACTGGAGATCAATACAGAGGAAAAGCGACTCCACTGACCTGTTTGTATTACTGTTTTCAACAATTCATTTACCATTAATAATATACAAGCATTTTGTTTCCATTTTTTAAAAAGATCAAACGTGTATTGACTTGGTAATTTTTGGTTCAAATTCAGTTTAGGGACTGAGAAAACACCCCCTCGCAAATGCAAGCAAACTCAGCATTCTTGCTGTCTTAAAACTGGATTTTCGCATTGCCTTGGAGGCTGGTAAGCAGCTGCAACATTCCAGCCCTGTGGTCCTGAGCACAGCACACAAGTGCAGAGACAGCTACATTTCTCCTGGAATAAGGGGCCACGCCCACACTCATTTAAAAAATAATCTTAGCTATAAAATTCAAACATGCACATTATAAACACATCCACAAGTGTGAAGTACTTCATAGAATAAACAGTGGTTACTATACAGAACAACACATCACACAGAGGGTGAAGACAAATCTTTCCTCTAAAAAACCTACTTATTTTATACTTATCGGTTTTAAATAAAAAAAATACTGAATAATTTGGACAAGCTTAAAATAGTGATGAAATCTGGTCACCACTGGCTGTTGAATCCCTCCTCCCATTTATCATTTGATGTTTAAAAATGTATTTACTTCTACTCTCAACACTATTTTATTTGTAAATATTAGCCAAATATATTTTTCCAAAATTGCAAAGGAAATTTATGTAAATAATATGTGGTATATGTATCTTGATAAAGTCTTTTGACATTTCTGCTGACATTTAAACTGAGGAAAGAATAAGTTAGTGCCGTTGGTTGATGACATAGACATAAAAGGGATCCAGAATTCTAACTTTAGTGTTACATATTTCTCTGTGAAATGTTTTTCTAAAAATGAAAGGGATGTCTAAGAACCCTATCCAAGCCAGTCTTTATTGGTCTGTGTCTCTCATGGGACTGTTTAATTCTTGGGGTCATAGACTATTCCTTTCCCAGGGGCCTTGAGGACCTAATACAATGTCTAGAACAGAATAGCTACTCAATATATAATTGCTGCATCATTTTTGATTCTTTGGAACAAGTCAATATCTGAATGCTCAGCCAGCCACAGTCTTTATTCTATCCTCCATACTAACAAGCCTACGCATGAATACTGTTGAAACATCTAACTTAAATATTAGTGTCCTGTGTCTTCTGCCTGCCCTACCCAGGTACACCCTGCCTGCACTGCACTAGTGTACCCAGCATGCACTGTACTGGTGTACCCTGCCTGTACTTCACTGGTGCACCCTGCATGCATTGCACTGGTGTACTGTGCATGCACTGCACTGGTGCACCCTGCCTGCATTGCAATGGTGTAATCTGCATGCACTGCACTGGTGCATCCTGCCTGCATTGCAATGGTGTACTTTGCATGCATTGCACTTGTGCACCCTGCATGCACTGCACTGGGTCTGAGGTTTGTTACCCATTTCAGAAGTTTACACATGGAGAAGCTGAAGCAGGAAACAAAGCACTTGAGACAAATTGTTCCATTAAGGTCAGAATTTTACAATCCTACGTGAATGGACCACACATTTTCTTTAAACAATATGAACAAATTATCACATTAAAAAACTTATACATAAATATTTTAATTGCTCTTTAACTGTCAAAAAGCATTTTTTGACAAATTTTATAATTTTTTAAAATGATACTTTCAGTTCGGAAATAATTCTATAATATTTTTGTTGAGAAAGATGTATATATGAAGAAAGGTATAATAAAACATATCCAAGGAATGTTCTAATTTTTACTTAGGTAAAGGTAAAATGATGCCGAACAGGGAAGTTCTAAAGTGACTAGGCTGAAGAAAATCCTGAGTACCCTTCAACCTGTGCTATCTGGTGTTGTTTGCTTGTTTCTGTAGACTCTCCTACAGCCGACTACAGGCTGCATTGGATGTCACATGTAGCCCAGCTGCCGGGACATGTGGCACCTCTGATTCTGCCCTCTGCCCTGGGATTGCAGGTAAAGAATACTTTGCTTCTTGTTCAAATCTGTCTTTGCCAGTGAGTTTCCCATCACCCCATAGTTTAGCCCTATTCTATTGTCTCATTGAGGTTAATTCTGGTAAGAACTATCCTCGCTTGTCTCAGATTCTTCAGGACTTCATGTAGGCTGTGCTCAGGGTGTACCTTCAGGTAACCCTACTTTGTTCACAGCAACGCCTTTCAGCAGTACTTTCTGTTACACACAGACAAATCCATGTAAACCAAGATGATCACTCACTTTATTTACCAAATTGTACCATTGATTAATAGTATATCTTTCTCTATATGACCATCCTCCAATGCACTTTAACTCTTGAGGTGTGCAACATTGTTCAGATCTATGCTTAGGACCAGTTTATCCTATCCAAAAGGCAATCACATTAGCATAAACACTGAGATTCATTAAAAATTAAAAAATTACTACACAGCCAAATTAAGGCAATCCAAATGCCCCTATACTAATAGTTTAAGATGTTGTAGATTCCAGCTTTCTCAGAAAGTGTTCAAACAATCTCAGTACTTTTTAAATTGAAGCATTTCTGTTAAAAGATGGTTCCCCCAAAGGATACCAATAGAAAAGCCACTGATAACAACATAAAACACCTTATCTTAGAACCTTCATTTCCATTCATTTACTAAGCTCAGTTCATATCAACGTCTAAAAAATTGATGACTAGGTCTAGGGAGATGGCTCGGTGGTGTAAACATGTTTGCTGTGAAAGCAAGAAGACCTGAGCTAAATCCCCAGCATCATGTCAAAGCTGAGTATGATCATATATGCCTGTGACCCCAAGTTACCACAAATATAGGTGGATCCCAGAAATGTGTGGCCAAGCAGCCTAATGAAAATGATATGCTTCAAGTTTGATGAGAATATGCTATATGTCTGTCTTCTTTTAGCTTTCATTTTCAGACAACCCCCCCCAATTTTGGCAATAGCTTTTTAAAAATGTATCTGTTTATAAAGTAAGAAAATGATTACTAAGTAGACATTTGTTAACCTAAATACTCATTTGTAAATAATTTCACATTCTTAGCTCTGCATGGCTTTGCAAGAATTATGACAAAATGAACATTGAGTTGAATTATTAAGTTTTAGGAAATAATCCTGATTTTTGTATCCCTCAAAAGCACACTCTGGTCTTCTGAATTCCAAATGAATGAAATGAACCACGCGATAACTTTTAAGTCATCCTCATTATCCATGCCTTGCTGGAAACATTTGGGGCCATTCCATTATTATTTCTTTGACATTAGATAATTAAGATCAGAGAGCTAAAAATGTCCTCGGAAAGACAGGGTATCAACAAATACGCTCTCACTCCCGCTATGGGAAATAGCTGGAGGCATGTGGAAAAAAGAATGACAAGGAGCTCGATTTCCCTCAGCCTTTAGACGTACATTTTAGTTTAGTGAAAGCATTATTTTAAAAGTATAAATTTTCTAAGCCTTTATAGTTACTAAAGATGTGTTATTGGAATGGACAGTAAAAATTTAAAATTAGAAGTACATTCATTATTATAAATTTGGAATACTTTGGGGGAAGTAATGGAATTAAGATACACACAACATACTGGAAATTAAAAACACATGTCCCCTAAAATTCAGTACATTCACACTCATATAAACAGCATATGTTTCCAAACATGACTTTCTTCTTTAGTACAGTTGAGTGTGTCTACTGCGTGGTGGGGGTGGGAGAGGAAAACTACATTTTATTCAAAGTTTCTCAGTGGATTAAACTACAAAAGCCCGAGCCTTTACAGTCAGTCCAAGTGTGACAGAATGCTTCTATTTGAAGAAAAATATGACTGAACACAGCATAACGATGTTTCCCAGAACTTATGTCCACGCTTTTGTACATGTGATGTAGAATATGTACTTAGACCTCACTCTTTGGTTTTTATATTTTTAAGGATGCTGCAAGACAGCTATATAAAAACAACTGTCCTGAAAGAAATTTTCTGCAGGAACAAAAAGCCGTACTTGGAGGAAGTGGTGTAATTACTCTCTGGTCTTATAATTTGCTTTGGGATGCCCCACATGGTACATGCAGGGAGTTGCCAGAAACCCTTAAAAAGACACAGGAAGTCTTCAGGCACAGGAAGATCAAAACAGGAACACCCCACTTATACTCGGAAGTAAGCATGAAACCCCCAATTACTAATTTCACCAACAGCTCAAGTACATAAGTAAAACACTTGCCACCCTTTGCTTAAAGATGTTTCCTAATGAGAAGACATGACAGAAAGAAGAGAGGAAGGGAGTGGAGACACCAGAAGGAAAGAAGGACAAAAAGGGAGGGGGAGATTAGATAGAAGTTTTCAAAGCTGGCAAGGTGCCAGTGCAAAAGATGGCGATGGCTCCTGTGCTTGTGGAAAAGCTCAGGGGCAGCGAGGGCAGCCTGCCTATAATCCCAGCCTCAGGGAGGCAGAGGCAAAAGGTTCAGGTGGTGGATTAGAGGCTAACCTGGGCTACACAAAAAAGCCCCAAATTAAAGCAACTCATGAAGGGACATGAGGGCTGAAGGAAGAACAGATTTGTAACCACCTGAAAGTGGGTCCTTCGTGAGACGCCAGCTCAGTGGAGAGGAAGGCATTAAGATCTGCTTGTGCGGTGGAATCTCCTCCTCCTCTTCCTCCTCATTTTTTTCTCTAGATATTTGATGCCGAGCTAAGCTGAGCTTGCATTTACCTTTGCAGACACAGAGTTGATTGGAATTGTGTGTGTGTATGTGTGTGTATGTGTGTACACACACATACACACACACATCAACTCCCTGATTATTAGACATTTATTATTCAATAGCATCTCGATTTTAAGATTACAGGAAACTAAAACAACATTGGGCATTATTTCCCTCTATGAAACTCAAAGTTATACAAAGTTTTGCTTTAATTTGAGAAACTATACATGAGGGGTAGATATTTAGCAAAGCCTTTCTTCTTTAGATCGACAGACACCAATTTCAAATGTAGACTTTCAGCTAAACATGGGTAGAAATTTGGATTATTTACCATTAGTTAAAAAATAGAAGCATATTCATCCAATCAGGAAAACTTGAGTAACTACAAAATGAGTAATTATAAGCTAATGACAATCAGATCATAATGAAGGGAGCTCTAGTTAAGATTGAATTTACCATCAAACTACAGGAGTGCTTAGGTTTCAAGTTTTTTCAAATTTTAGCATCATGTGTAGTTTAGTTTTTTTTGTTGTTGTTGTTTGTTTTTGTTTTTGTTTTCTGTGAAGGAAGAAACTGAGACTTAGGCAATATATGCGACTTGCCTAAAATTCCACAAAAATGTAACAGGAATGAGCAGCGACTGCATAATCAAGAGGCACTGCCAATGATGAATCTTGACTTGTCCCTGCTAGGGCTTGGCCCAGTTCGTGGGTTGTGCTGTGTGGTGTTTTCCAGGTTCAAATCCATACTCAAACTCTTCTCCTGCATTTGCCTCTGGTAATTCAGCAAAGAGGTAACACCTAGATTTTGTGTTTTCTTATTGCAGTATGTGCTTCCTCCTCATGTCTAATTGTATTTCTCTCTTTCTTCACAAATGCATTTAAAAATCAGAAGCTTCAGAGTTGCTTTAGATCAATGCCATCACACTGATGCCCCATGGAATGCTAACATCTCTAGCCGGACCTCCCGTGCCTCTCCCAGAGAGCCACGGGCAAATACATTAGCTCTCAAACTGTCATAAAATATCAATGTCCATGTTGTCTCTGTCGTTCTGAAGAGCACATTTGCTTAACGGGTTATTTCTGGGACAAAAGAATTACCGTTCATCCTTAAAAATAAGTGTTTTCTACTTTTTAAAGCCCTGAATATACTCTTTCCTCTTCACTTCCTCATCCTCCTCTCTCTTAATTGAAACCATTACCTTGCTTTTTGATATATGCAATGCAAAAGGTAATTTTTACTCACAGAAATACACGCTGAACCTTAAAATACCTTTTAAAAATTATATGTTTCCATTATTAAATTGATGCCCTGCCTGAACTAATGGGAAAACGTTCACGTTCTACAGGACTACATGAGAGGTCCTGAAGGCATATCTCCAATATCAATTTGGACTTAGCCATGGCCCTGACTATTGCACTGGATTTCACTTTACTTTATGGCTCGGCCTCATGCCCAAGCCGCCACGGCAGCAGCATGCAGCTCAGTGGCTTCTCAGAGCACCCACCTCCGCTGAGTCTGGAGACAGAAAAACAGGCATGAGAAGTGTGGTGCGTGCGTCAAGCAAATTCCTGAAGCTACATCTGCCTGGGCTCAGAGCTCGGAACTGCTCAAGTTTGTGTCTTGTCAGGAATGGAGACCCTGTGTGCCACCCGCAGCCGGGGCATACACTTCCAAAAGGATCGCTGAACACGGGGCCTGGATTTTCATCTCCTACTCTCTGATAAGATGATAAATGAATTTCTAGGCCATAAGTAAATTCGCCTTGTAATCAGGAGGGGAGTGGCTAGCTTTTCCTGTTTAACATATAATTCTTTGCAAATAATGTCTCCCCATCACTGCATCAACCAAATTGGAGAGGTCAGCTGGAATGTTTAACTTTTTCATTTGAAGTGAGGACTAGACAAAGGCATTGCCTTCCACTCCTTGGGGGCAGAACAGTCAGTTTCCCGATAGCCTACTGCAGAGGATGACTGCTGCCTGCCTGTTGTGCTCCTTCGATGAGCTAGCTGGGGTAACCACCGCCACCCCCACACCCAGAGCAGAGCCTGGGGGACAGGGTGCATGGAACCCTGAGGCTGAACAAGGCTGGGCTTAGTGCCTTAGGGCCACTCCAGAGCCTCAGCACTGTGGTGACAGCTTTCAGGCGACGCACTGGAGGACCCAGGCACACAATCTGCCCGAGGCTGTGCTTTGTCTTGGCTGTGCATTCTTCTTATGGAAGACTGGCCCATAAATCAGAGGCCCAAGTCTGTGGAAGTCAGACTCTGGGAGGCCCAGGCAATTGTCTGCACTGGGCCTCTGTGCCAGGTGATTAGGGGCCTTGCAAGGAGGGGCTCAAAGCCTGAATTATATAAGAGCCATTAATTAGGCCAGCCAAAACCCGAAGTAGGGAAATAATGAATGGAATTAATTTATAATGTATAGCAGGCAGTCTGCCCAATCGCTTTGGACAAGGGACATAATTAAAAGCCTACATATTCTCTACTAACTCCTTGCAGATTTCTTTTCTATCAATTTCTGTAACTCTTACTGAACCTAAAAGCAGTATATGAATTTTTTTTTGACAAAATCTGCTGCGTACATTATGCTCTCTGATACAGAAGAACTGAATGATGCATAGGCATGGAGTCCGCTTTAAAACCCCCAAAGAACCACATTTTGAGTATTTTTATGAAGTAGTTTCTCTTTTCTCTGGAAGCCTTGCAGTAGAACAGAAGCTCTGGTCGCCTTGCAGGGAGATAGATACTTTGTGAGTTGAGAACTTTTTCTTTCAAAGTGCCATTATCTTCATTGAAAACAGAGAAGGCAGTTACTGTAGAAAATGATAATATAAAAAAATCTTAAAAAAATAAACATATGTGCTAAATTATAAGTTTTGCATTCATTCTTCTTGCTTAGGGTGGATGAGAAAATACACACAACTTGGATTCAGGTGGCCGAGTAATGCTGGGCATTTATTTGCTCTGAGGCAGCTCCTTTGAAGAGGGAGTGTAAGGGCAGGCTGCTAGTGTATTGCTGTGTTTATATAAGTCAACAACAGGTTAAAACACAATGCCCATGGCAGGAAATCGTTGTCATTTCAATGACTGAACATTCAATGTAGTTCAAAGTGAATAACATTTCACAACCTGGGGTAATGGAATGATCTTTCAGATTATGTGTGGTCTGCTATCACGTACAGTTCACCTTTACACAATAAAATTATAGTCTACCTTTCTACTCAGCTTTGCATACTCTTTTAGCAGACCCTCCCACAGCCCCTTTCTGTCCTGATCACTAGGAAGTCTGTGTGCTTCTGCAGTGGTTGTTAGTCACACAGCGAGGAAGAACATGGCACCTCATTTCTCTTCTCATCACCACCACGCGCCCTTTCTGACAGCCAACTCACGTGATAAATCTCTTGCACTGACTACCTGGAGAAGCTCGCAGTAGCTCCTTCCCTTCTCTTGGGCAGGCTATCCTCTCAAATCAAAGTGTCTGCCTTTGTTTCATCTTGTCCCTTGCCTCTCTGTGATCACTCTGCTTTGTTCACAGGTTGCTCCTCCCATTAACAGAGCCTGCCAGTCAGAGGTCACCCTTGGCCCTTGGCATATGCCATCTTCTGTGCCTAGAAGGCTGGACCATCAGATGGACTCTCTTTTCTCACTCCATTCATGTCTCTGGTCCAGTGGCCCTTTGTGGCTTGTCTTGCTGTATGAAACAGCATCCTATGGCTATGTATTGACTCTGCTCTACTGCGCTCAATCGCATGTATCACCACAGGCCATTATACTAGATATTAACTCAGCCATTGCCAATAAATTATGCACAGATCATTTTATATATAATGTATATTATAACATATATAAAATGATAATGTATGACATACTGTATGTAATTATATATGTAAATATATTGTATAAAATGAGCTGTGTACATTTACACACACACACATTTATCAACCACTTTCTCTCTGGAATCTTGGTACATAAGGAAGCACAAACCAGTAAGAGACACAGAGAGAGATGAAACACACAGTCTGTCTGGCAACAGCAGGGACTAAACATTTCAAGCAACAGTGCAGAGAAGGGTCTATGACATGAGATGAGGGTGGAGTTCAAATCAAAGTAGATGAGTTTCCAGTATGAACGTGACACATATAAGGAACTCACACCGACACATTTGTGGAAAGAAAACTAGAAGAGTATGGATACCCACCAAGACCTGGGGCCTGGAGAAGGCTGGAGTCATTAGTCTGTCAGTTGACTGTCTGTGTGTCCTGTTAGAAGGGAGCCTCTATCACAGCAGGGGCTTTACTTTTGTGACTCACTGCTGTATTTCCAGTCTACAATAGAAATTTCTGATCAAACATGGTTAAAGTGCCTTAAATAAGCTAATTATTTTTAATTTACCAAGGAGGAAATAGACACACAGCAGTTAAATAACTAGCCCCAAATAGCCAGGTCCTGAGAGTGTGCTTAAAATAGAAACACCCAATAAGTCTACCTCTGCCACCCATGGCGAAAGCACTGCTGTCTTCTGAATAGAAGCTCCGGGTTTCTCTGCGAGCAGAAATACGTGGTGAACAGACTCAACAGGAGACAGAAGCTTCTCTGGATCATGTATTTTTATTCTTGGTGTTAAATTTAAGTGCAGAGAGAGTGAAAAGTTTCCCAAGGTCAGGGTCAGAACTGTCTGGATCAAAGGCTGCTGTGATCACTGCTGAAAAGACTCTCATGAAAAAAACCACCTTGTTCTGCTCCTATCATTTTGTGTCTGTGTAGCTTTGGATAATATCTTTTCCTCCGTAACTCAGTTTCCTTAGCTGCCAAATAGAAATACCTGACTAGGGACTCTAAATGCTTTCCTTTTCTTTTCCAATTCTCACATAGTTTGCTGCTGTATTTCTTTAAATACTGATGCCTTGAAATTTTTTTCTCAAAGGCTGCTTTTACTTTTGAACAATTTCAGCAATTTTGATGTACTAAAGAGACGAACAGAAAAGATCTACAATGCAATGAATAGCAGAAGCCACCCAAGAAGAGTGAGCTGTTGGGAGAAGGCAGGGATCATATCTTGTTAGAGAAACACACCTATGCAGGGAGAAGAGGGGCAAGATGGAGATTGGAACTGCTGTGCTTGGGCTCAAATTATGACAGCCTTTCGTAGCTAGGAAGGGAGTTTGGGCTCTATTCTACAGGCAACAGAATGTACACCTTCTACGGCCACCAGAGCCGAGCACGTTTTTTCTACAGCTACGTGACAGCTTACGGCAAGAATTAATCTGTTTCTCACTCTATAATCCTTTCTTTGACATGAATTTTTACAAGGCAAGGTGGACAAGGAACAGACACGGCTTTGCAATGTTACTAGAATACATTGCAAAGATGTAAGAGCAACCGTGGGAAAACCTTTCTCCCTTTCTTCTACCTTCTGCCCTGTACTGAAACAACTATTGCTGTCACAGCACGTGGTTGCTTTCTTAGGTGGCTCACCACAACAAGGAAGAGAAACAGTAATTTACTGTCAAAATTACAGGACAGTAAAGACAGAGTTTTTGAAAGTTAAAGGATCCATTAGGTTCTTAGAAAAGTGTGAGCATGTGAGTTTGTCAGTTACACATGGGAACTGAAGTTTCCTCTGAGTCACTGGTTCTGCGGTCAAGACACTAGAGAATGATAAGAGCCTACTTATGGAAATATCCTCTGAACACACGTGGACTTGCTCTGCCCCTTCCTACTTTCTGCTCTCTCCTCCTCCTCCTCCTCCTCTTCCTCCTCCTCCTCCTCCTCCTCCTCCTCCTCCTTCTCTTCATTTATGCTTTGCATCAGCCATCTGGTTGCACAAAGCTGTCTTTTGAGCTCATCTTCCATGGTCAGCATACAGCCTGGCACTCTATTGACTCTCATGTGGGTGCTGCATGCATGACCTTCACTTTGACTGGAAGACAATCCTTTTGTACAATTTATATGATCAGCAACCTGCTAGTATATTTACAAGAGAACATCATTTAAAACAGTATCATTTCCATTAATCACCTGTAAAATGCCAAAAATTTTTACTAGAGGTATGTTTCTGAATAGATGAGGGTTTTGTTTGTTTTTTGTTATTGTTTTTTTTTTTTAAGTAAAAAGAATGCCTGGGCGGTGGTGGCGCATGCCTTTAATCCCAGCACTCAGGAGGTAGAGGCAGGCAGATCACTGTGAGTTCAAGGCCAGCCTGGTCTACACTACAGGGAGTCCAGGTCAGCCAAGGCTACAGAGAAACTCTATCTCGAAAAACCAAAATAAAAATTTTAAACAAAGTACTGAGATTTCTGGATTTTGACCATCTATAAAGTTGTAGCTACTTCCAATTTTAAACTTTATATTAAATTGTACTAAATTTGTCAAATTAGTGAGACAAAAATATAAAAAAATAATAATTCCGAACATCCAAACATGATAATATGTGACTGCAACCCCAGAATTTGGGAGGCTGAAGCTGAGACAAGAGGATCATGACTTTGAGGGAAATCTCTCAGTTACATAGCAACACTCCAACACTCCAGAAAATGGCCAAAGCAAACCAGGTGACCGTCACAGGGACAAATTCTAGTCATAACTATACTGTTAATACAGTAAATTCTGAAATTCATTGTGTGTCATAGTGGTTATTTATAAAAACAAGGAATCAACATGCCAATGCTTCAACTTACAAAGTTACACATATAAATATACGACAAAAATCTATTTTATAGTAACATGTATGTACATACTTAATGATAATTTTATGCCTTAAGTAGTGAGTTCCCTAGAAATGAGTTGGTATGTCAATTACAAGCTTGACTTTTCTTTGCCTCGTGCCTCTGTACTTCATGAAAGAGGACAACACGGAATCCCCATTATCTCCTCTTCTTATTCCTTCCTCTCCCTTTTTAAATCAACTACACGCATTTCCTTTCAAGCCTCTTTTTTTTACTTAACTGCCCTCATAATGCTATAGAATATGCATCTTAAGTAGCTGCAAATTGATATTTTTAAGTAGAGAAATCACTTTGGTCTTACTTTTTGTGTGTTTTTATAAAGAAAATATTCAAATATGAAAGGAAACATACTAATGTAAAAGAAAACGTGCTTCACAAACTTTAAAACAAGTAAAAGTTAGGGGAGTGTTTTTACCCCCCCCCCCCAAAAAAAAAGTGGTAAGTGGCTAGCTTTTGCAAATTAATGTCTGAGAAACCACTAATTCTGGGAAAGCAAATGAACAAACCCAGAAAGCCACTGTGGAACTACTTGGCCTAGTACAAGCCAACCCTTTTTCTTTTACTTAAAAGAGAGAGAGGGAGAAAAAAATGAGTCCAAATAGCTGCTCTTCTAGGGAAATGAAATTGTGCTGTAGCAATATTTCAGAATGTTTATATGTTTAATGGTTATGCTAGAACTATTTTGTCTGTACTAATTGGTCATTACCAACTTTTTTTTTAACAAATAAAAGAACCTTTCCTTTATTTTATCATTGGGTTGTTATTACTATAATGACTATCACATGTTTTAGCCTCCAGTTATTAGTAAGCATGCTTTTGTCTTGTGCTGATGAACTAAAAGATGGAGGAAGTAAAATCAATAGGAGAGCAGAGCTAACCTAGAACTCCTGCTCAGACAGCGACCGAGAGTTTCAGTGCCACTGGTTCGAGCATGGGATTCCAGAAAGATCCCTGTGTGCAGCTCTAGGGTGGAGCCCGGAGTTGTAGATGTAACAAGGATGCTGTCACACAAGGCATGTAGTGAGGAGTAAAGTGGTTGTCATATCCATTTCCTGAATAAACCCCTTGGAAGAGAGTGGTCTGGATTTTTTAAAGTACTACATGAATATATTATGAATTATTCATCATATAAATTATTTGTTATTAATTAAATTATTTAGTGCCTTCATTGCCTTTCGTCCGCTTCTGTGTAGAGGGTGATTACAACAGCAGAGGTAAAGATATGTCGATGGAATGACTAGGTTTAGAACTTTTTCAGTCACATAAAGAGAAAGGCACATTCATTACCATGGGCCTATTCATTTGCATATGAGAGTGAAAAATGATAATCCAGTTCTTTGACATGAAACTGGATTTATCCAATGGGTAGTGGGCAGTTACGTTCTGGGGACCAGTGGCACACACCTTCTGTGTGTTGACGCATAGATGGCATTTCTATTCAGGGAAATTCAATAGCAGTTCAAAGGAGTCTAGTCCTGGTGACAATGACTGGACTTCATGGATGGGTGACTACTAGTTTGGAAGATCCTGAAATGTGTGGCTATCTTGAGCTACAAAGATGTACTCAGGTTCAAAGCCTGGAGACTCTATGTGAAGTACCTATGAAATTCCTAATTTATTAGGCCAGCAGTGGGCTTTGTAGTTAGTAGGGAAGATACATTAATTCTGCAAATGCGTTTGTGATCTGTATGCCCACACTTAAATGCCTTTCAGCAACTCTTCTTAACGGCAATGAGACAAAGTTTAAACGTTTTGTTCTTAAACAAATGTAAAATGGGCGGCTTGCTCCGTAGCAGTGAGCTAGGAATGGTGTTGCACACCTGCAATCCTGGCACTTGGGAGCTGGAAACTGGACAAACAGTTACTAGTGAGTTTGAGGCCAGCCTGGGATACAAGAACAAACCAACCAACCAACAGATTGTGGGGAAAAGGGAGGTATCCTGGTGGCCTATGACACAAGCACTATGAAACTGATGCCAGAGGATTGAGAGTTCAAGGTCAGTCTCAGCATCATAGAAATACAAAACAAAGCAAAACATTTAATATACAGCACATTGCATACAATAGATTATCTAAGTGGCATCTTGTTTACATGGCTTTGACCTATCTTTTGAGAATGTCACAGTATGTTAAATTTGGTGAAACCAGTGGTAGCCATACATTGCATGGATTATACATTGCATGCAAAGAACCAGCACTCTACATGAATATCATATCAATTACAAACATGATTTCATCTCCCGGAGATCATCTCCAGAGAAGATGTGTGGCCAACTGCACTGTGATCAACTACAGTGCTTCTGCAGGGCTTTGCTCAATATAGGGATGCTGAAAATGTACTGTTTGACGTGGGTTTGATACTAGAAATACTGTTTTTGCCCCCTTTATAATGGGTAGATTTTATGACAATTATCTTTAAATTCTTACTTTACTCTCTGCTAAGATAGGCAAGAAAGGGTCAAATGAGACTATTTAATGGTTGGTGTATATATGTACATCTAAAGGATTACCTATATAGTGTTTATTAACTTATGACTGAAAAAATATTTTAAAAGTATAAAATACTTTTCTGATGCCTATTTCCTATAAATGAAGTCCATCATTTGAAGAAACAAGAATTGCCTCTATAAAGTATGCAAGTTTATGCTACGATAGGGAATTTTCAGTTTTGTAAGATTGAAATTAAGAACAGAAAGATGTCTATTATATCAACACTAAAGTTTTAGTCATTAGAAAAATAGAAACATTCATATCAGAAAATACTTTAAGATTTAAAAACTTAACACAATTATCACCATCATGTTTTCTGCCAGTCTGAAGAAAGTACTAATAAAAAACCAAACTCTCAACACCCAAGATCACAAGTGCTAATACTGACAAAATCACAAGTGTTTATACTGAAAAGATCGGAGGTGTTCACACTGACAAGCTCACAGGTGTTCTTACTGACAAAACCACAGGTGCTCATACTGGCATGATCACAGGTGTTCATATTGAAAAGATCACAGGTACCCATAGCAACAAGATCACAGGTGCCCATAGCAACAAGATCACAGGTGCCCATAGCAACAAGATCACAAGGGCCCATATTGATAAGATCACAGGTATTCATACCAACATGATCATAGTTGCTCATACTGACAAGGTCACAGGTGCTCCTAGCAACAAGATCACATGTATTCATACCAACAATATCACAGGTGATCATAGCAACAACATCACAGGTGTTCAAACTGATAAAATCACAGGTGTTTTTACCAACAAAATCACAGGTGCTCTACACTGACTTATGGAAGTTTACAAAAACTTCATACCCAAAAGAGAATTGAAAAGTAAAAGATTCAACAACAATTTTGGTTTGGTTGTTGTTACTTGTTCTTTAAGCATTGTTTGTGACCGGCTAAGCATTGGTGAGTGTGATGAACAGTGGATAAGTATATACAATGAAAAACTATTCTGTCTAGAAAAGGAAGAATATTCTTCGCCCAAATGAGGGCTTTGTGATAAGTGGAATGAGCCAGTCAAGACAAGACATATATATATAAAATTGTTCACATGATGTAACATAGTAGTCAGATTCATAGACACAGACAGTGCCAAGGCAGCAGTTGTGATGTACTGGGCATGTGTTGTTGTATTGGTATTCAGTTCTGTGGAAGAGCTAGAATGTTCTTGAGCTAGATGGTAATTTTAGCTGTTCTCTGCATGAATGCTTTGTGGCATTAAATATATTTTTCATATTATGTACAAATTCTACTTGTGTTGACCTCATATAATGAAAAGTGAATTCAGATTGAATAAATGACCTAGGAAGGTAAGGCTTTATTAAAATTATTCAAGTAGCTACTAAAATATATTCATATGCACAAACATTTCATCTTTTTAGATTTGTATAGAAAGCCCTGTTGGGTTTCACATTACAACATTCTAAATTGCTTTATCTTTCCATATATACACCAACGCCCCCCAGTATGATATTATATGACTTTAATCCCAGAACCTAGGAGGCAGAGGAAGGCAGGGCTCTGTGAGTTCAAGGCCAGCCTGATCTACATAATGAGTTCTCAGCTAGGAGAGTTTTATGCTGATGCTATGTCTCAGAACAAAGCAGTGTAAGAAACCTAACTCAACCAACAAGAGACAGGTAGCATTGTACAGACCGGGCAGGAATATATATGCGTATGTGTATGTATTTTACATATGTTTGCATACATGCATGTATGTATAAACAATTAAAGAGGCCCGAGGCTACGAATTTGTGAGTGGGAAAGGTAGGGGAGGGGTCGGAGGAAGGAACGACAATGGGAAAAGCAATTAAATATGTCCTGTGAATTGTTTTAATCTCAAAACATAAAAAGTTCTAGTCTAGAAATATATAAATACCATTAAAAGAGTACTAAGACATAAACAAACAAACCAACTATATCCCATTTGGGTAAGGAAACGACATTAAGTAAAAAAACCAAAGTTAAAACAAAATTCATGTATAAACTACATCCAAAACCCTTAAGATTCAGAAATTATTAATATACCGCATATTTTAGAGTATTCCTTAACCATGAATGCCACAATATACACAAGAATTGTGCCATAATGGTTCTAGCCTAAGGAGGATAAATCAAATGCCCAAAAGAGGAGAGCCTAAATTAGGAATGATTCAATGGTGAAGTTCCGTTTAGCAGTGAAGCTGACGCCTGTGGAATGCTGGCAAGGGATCTACGCAGCGGACTCTCAGCAGCATGGTTTAGGTTGCTGGTAAAGACATTTATGTTGTATAAAGCTTAAACTCAAGCAGATATATTATACATCTGAAAAGAGAACCTCAAAGCTTAGGAGGGGAGCAGATCCATGGGCATAGCCCACACAGGTGGCATGGAGCACGATCCAGTAGGGCCTTATTCTTAGCAGGCCTGAACTGCAAGGTTGATATTTCTTTTAAGGTGTGTAAAGAACCCATCTTGCACAGGGGATGTGTAGCCTTGACAGGAGAAAGTTCTCAAGAGAAGAAGGACATATGGGAAAAGGAAGGAAGCCATACTATCCAGTGAGACACACCTCTTAACTTCTGTATAAGTGGGCTTACAGGTCTTCACCACGCTGCCCACGTGTCTTTGTGTTTATCAAGCAATGGGCTTCCAGAAAAAAAATTCTAGCCTGCATGCTACAGAGAGGAAAGGATTAGTCTGAAGTTAACTGTTGTCCACACGTACAGAACTTCCTATGATTTCACTTCTGAATATGGCTATTTCATTGCAAAAAAAAAAGTTGTATTTTAATTAAAACATTATAATGTGTGACTCTATTTAGCTAAAAAAAAAACCTGTCAGTAAAACATTTGCCGTGATTTTCTTGTCAATTTTTAATGCAATATGGGCACATTTAACCCAATTCAATAGGGAAAAACCAAATTGTCCCTATTCTTAATAAATACCCTGGTTTCTTAGGGAGGTGAAATGTGTTGTGAGATCTAAAGATAGTTTGAGAACTATCTACACAGTCATACTTTTTATCCATATCTTTCAAATAGCCTAAAATATAAATTTCTACAGGCATACACACAGAGAAAGCGCGAGAATGAGACAGGAAGGGGCGGGGAGAAAGGAAGGGAGGGAGAGAGAACGTATGTAGATGCAGTTTGTTGAGAACTCTCAGAAGTTTGGGAATCCACTTATTTGCAGTGAGTGGCCTTTTCCAAAACTAAAACAAACATTTTGGTGGAAATCTTCTCAGCTAAAGCTTACTTAAGGGAGCTTCAGACCCATAAAGCAAAACAAAAAACCTCCCATGAGAGTATTAAAGTCAATTATTTCCCACCTCAGTCTTAAAATGAGCAACCATATTATGAAAAGCCTCATTACTTCATCATATGATCTCAGCTTACTCTTGTAAATGCATGAAGTCTGTGCTACACTATGAAAGGTGAAAGCAAAGTTCTCCACCCAATTACTAAGGAAGCACGTGTTCCTGAAAGGGAGATTTATTCTTGATATATATAGAAGCATGTATTATTAGATAACAATTGAACGAAGCAAATGTATAGTGCTTTTATAGAAAGTGAAACATCTTGTTTGAATATCTGTAAGAATACTGAGTAAAATGCTATTTTTTAGAAGGGTTTTATTGTGAAGTCACTATAATAAACATTATGGTAAAAGTACATATTCCAATTAAAACTTGTTTCTTGGGTGACATTTGAGAGATGCCATCTGTACTGAGTGCCGTCCCAGAATTCAGAGTGTGGCGTTTTCCCTTCATATTAAATAGCTAACCCAGTATAAGTAAGCTTTACATCATAGTATCTTGTTTTGGAATAAAACAAAATTCTTGTAATTGAACATACAGTTTTAATTTTCATGCATCATGTGTGAATGTAATATGCATCTGATAGGTAGATGAGAAAGCTAAAGTAAAATTATGAGAGGAATCTATTACACAAAGGAAGAAAAGTCTATAAACCAGCTTAAAACAATATAAATAAAAGCATACCTTTTTGTCTATCTTGATTAGTTCAACTATAGGCCTAATTTAAAAGACAATTTTCTATCAAATGAGAAAAAAAAACCAAGGGCAAGGATATGGATTTTTAAAGTGTGACATCCTGACTAATTGTAATGTGGCATCCTGTCAGATGACGTGGTGTTTTGACTGCGTGGCTACAGAGGGCTGTAATTTAAATGCCACTGAAGACACATAAGGCCCTAGCATGGAGGCAGGAATGCTGTGAAATCCTTTCCTCTCTAGGCAACTACGCAGATGGAACTGTTCCTCTGATCTCTCAGTGCTGAAGTCTGCTGGCCAGAAGGAAAATGTCTTTGTGCTTCCGTCTTAAAGTAAGACAAACTACATTTTCCATCAGAGGCACTGTGTTAACACCACATAAAAAGTACCACGGAGCAGGGCTTTGTGTTCTCCCATCCTTATTTTCAGCTGTACTATGATTGTGCAGTGCTGAAAACAATGTGCCCAGAACAGCCACATCTGGTTTAAAGAGCCTAGACTCCACCTCCATGTGTAGATAAAGACCATTTACATGGTTTTAGGTTAGGAAGTCAGAACTTTGTGGCTCGCTGCTCTTCTCTGCAACTCTTCTTCCAGATCAATGGTGAGATATTTTGCTTGTGAGACTAAGGGTGACATCAGCACTGTGTTTGCCTCTGAGGAAACTCAAGAGCTAAGATTTTGAAGTAAAATATTGCTGCAACATAGCAAATTCCATACAGTCCATGTCAAGATCCCAAGTCACAGAGAGATTTGTGGTATGTTAACATTGTTTACTTTACATTAAGTTGTAATTTTTAAAATGTATGCTAACTTCTCCAAGGGAGAGAATGATCTGCCGGATTTCCCTAGCAAATTCAGTGTTTCCAAGGAAAAGCAGACAAAGGAAAAGCCATTTTCCTTTTAGCCATCTTCTTGCGGGGCTTTATATGAGACACTGAAATCTGCTCCTAAATCATCTATTTCAGATGATAATATGTTGGTGATAGCTTTCAAATCTTAGTATATTTTAGGCCTCACACATTTGTGTGGTGAATCTTCTTTTTATTTAAGGAAATGAATACTACATTCTTTAAAAGATAAGGTGTTAGGGATGTATTTTTGCTGATATGCATATCTACTCCCATAGTCAAGAATAAATTTTAGCTCTTTTGTAGGTGAGAACTTCATAGTAACTAAAAGCGGTCTATATAATGACCAGTGATAACATTTCCAGCCTGAGGGCAATGGTAGCATGCTTATGTGGTATGTGTGAGGCTCTGGGTTCAAACCCAAGCACTATACAAAATCAAATCTATCATCCAAATGTATCATGTGGGAACCCCTTGATAATTAATTTTACTAAGGTTGGCTTAAATGCTTTAAAGGTGAAATATATTGTGCATAAATCATCTCTAATTTCACCTTGCTGTATTTCATGTCATAACATAAAACATTCTAACTGAGATTTGGAAGTGAGATGCCTTTTGAGAGTTAAAAGTGATTTTCTGAAGTGTGAGGAAAACCAGAAAGAATAAGGAGAAAAGCTTAAGCATTATTTCTGTCACGTATTGCGTCCAGAAGAAACAACTCAAAGTCAGTTTGGTAAAATACTCATCAACAAGCAAACAATCAAAATCACGTCTCAAGCTGCTAAGCGATATCGTCATTAAGCTGGCCTCTACAAGTGGACTGTAAGCCAGTAAACAGGGGGCCCCTTTCCGTCTGCCCAGAGCCAAGGTTCTTGCAGATGCTTCTGCTGAAGGATCTTTATGACCAGCTTGATCTCCTGTCAGGAAGACTACAGTGCAGTCTCCCTGAGAGCAAGTCTTTGCACTTCCCTTTGCGCATGCGCCCCCTGCGGGACCCTGCGCTGCAGGCTAGGTTACCCTGTGTGCTTCTGTTTAAGTAGCATTGAAAAGAAATGTTTTCTCCAATGTGTTGCAAAGCATCAATGGTGTGTGAACAGACCATCTTAAATACAATTCTGCCTTTTGATTGATTCTGAAAATACTTCACCTGTGCCTGAATGCTCAAAAATTGCACAGACCAATGCTAAATTTGCTCTTACTCACTGTGTGTTGATGAAAAATGAATTGTCACTAGGAGAACACAATGCAGAAGTACCTGGTAGCAAAGTAACTGGACAAGATGTATTGTATATTCTGTATGCAATTTTAAAATGGGGTTTAAAAGACTCATGTAAACATCTTTCTAGACTTTATATTGCTACTTACAGAGAGATGAGCCCTGGCAAGGTTTTGCAGAGCAGTGAAGGTAGAAATGCCAGCTTCTATCCAAATAAAGATTTGTTTTGAAATGAGTTATGCCTACAGTATAGAATATCATATTAAATCATTAGAATAATTCCTAGTAACTTATTGTTATCAGAGGACTCCTCCTCTACAGATAATACACTGTTTAAGCATATACGAAATTAGTATCATATGAACATATTGTAAATACTCAAAAAATCCTAGTCAACAAAGGATAGTAGATATCAGAGTCACTACATAAATGATATAAGCCTGCTTTAATCATTTGAAATAGACTGTTGAATTATGAGAGACTACTTAATCACTATGAGTGCAAAATTAAAAAAATAATCAAGCAAAGGAAAATATCAAATTAAGTAGTACATTAGGGCAAATAATGTGCTATGGAGAATATTTTAATGTTTTGGAGTAAATGAAATCAAGATGGATAAACAGAAATAAAAATACAACTAGCCAACTAAATAAAAGATCATGTGCAATTATATTTTTGCCAAGTGGTGCTGTGAGTTAGAGCAGCTCTCAGTCCATTCTGGAGCAAATCAGTTCTGTCTCTATAAGATGGCTGACAATCATGTTGATTAACAAAATGATTACAGAGCATTAGTAAAATCCATCTCACTCTTAATTTTGTGAACAAAACCTACTAATGCTCTTAAAATGAGGATAATCATTATGGCTCTTTGGAAGATAAGTTAATAGCAAGTGCGTGTAGCACCCACTACTTTTGATCATTTTAAAATAACAAAAGCAAGCCACATAAGCATCCATAAATGTTCAGCAGCTTTAAATCTCAAAATTATTCCACACATTTATTTGGTGCCAAAAGACAGTTGGGTTTTACTGATACTTGGTGATTCTGTGCTTCATTTGGGAAACTCTAGATTTAAAAAAAAAAGCGAATAATTGACTTTTTTTTTTTTTGGTTAAGATTTATTTATTTATTATTTTTACAGTATTCTGCATACATGCATGCCTGCACGCCAGCAGAGGGCACCAGATCTCATTATAGATGGTTGTGAGCCACCATATGGTTGCTGGGAATTGAACTCAGGACCTTCGGAAGAGCAGGCAGTGCTCTTAACCTCTGAGTCATCTCTCCAGCCTGACTTTTTCTCTTAGTAATATCATAAGAAAAGTGTGACTTTTATAAAATGTAATTTATAAGAATGTGTGCCACCCAAAAACATCTTTTATCTAATTGTTATGTACTTTTTTCATATTATTGTAGGTTTTCATAATGAAGTACGAATAAAACAAACTAATATATTCTTGTACCACTTACAAGATTAAGCTGTAAAACCACTTTAAAAATATTACTTGTTCTCAAGTATATATAGTATAATAAATATTCTTGGTATAAAACCTTAACATCTTCATCAATAAAAAAGTTAAAACGTCAAAAAAAAAAAAAAAAAGCTGATTCCCAAGTACTTTTTTTTTTAGACAGGGTTTCTCTGTGTAATAGCCCTGGCTGTCCAGGACTCTCTTTGTAGACCAGGCTGGCCTCAAATTCATATCGATCCACCTTCCTCTGCCTCCAGAGTGCCAGGATTAAAGGCGTGTGCCACCACCGTGAAGCACGATATGAACAAATATAGATCCTCACACTAATTGTCTAGCTTAATTCTTCTCCAGCAGTTTAAATAGGAGTGTGTACTGAGGCACACATCTTGCTAACCTTCATAATTGGAGGAAATGAGCCTCCAAATCAAAGATAACAACACTGAAGACCAGTTGCACATCTAACTAAAAAGGGCCAAATTGAGCTGGGCATGGTGGCGAAACACCTTTAATTCCTGCTCTCAGGAGGCAGAGGCAGGTGGATCACTGTTAGTTTGAGGCCAACCTCGTCTACAAAAGCAAGTCGAGGATAGTTATACAGAGAAACCATGTCTTGAAAAACAAAAACAAAACATATGGGCAAACTTGTAAGGTGGTGTGTGTGTGTGTTTGTGTGTTGCTGATCAAAAGACAACCACCAGCATCTGTAAGTGGTTCATATGTGATGCGTCACACGAGTATATGATTCTAAAATGTACATGGTTACAAGTAGTGTGCTTGCCATTAGCCTTGGTTTTGAATTCCCAGAAAATACCAAAACAATGAGTGCTCTTCAGGACATGTGTTCCACTTCCTGCCATGGGGCAGGGATCGCAGCTGCGACAGTGGCTGGGGGCTTCCAGATGTCAAGGCTGCAAGGGTGCTGAGGTGAGGTAATTGCAGGAAGAAAGGGATACAATTTTGTTATCACAGATTATCTTCTGCACTGGGAACCGTGATCTAGCATCAATGACGGCACTTCAGATATGCACAGGATGAGCTGGAGGTCTTTATGTTAAAGAGATTTGTGCTTTCGTCTCTGTGGGAAAGGAGGGCTAGGTCCATAAGAACACACAGAAAACAGAGAGGACAAGGACTCAAACTACATTTTTATATTTATAACCATATTTAGCTGTTTAGAACTAGAAGATAACTTCTAACCCTAACTCCCAAATTTGGATACTGTTGGCAAGGCATTGTATGACAATGTTTTTTTTTACAAAACCGGGAAATAAAAAAGGAAGTTGAATTATTAGTGTTCGAATGCAGTGTTATCCACTGCACTTGAGAATATAAAATATTTACACACTAATGAATCTGCATCTCTACTCAAGGTTCTTTGAAGAGCATTAATTTAATTGGGGGTGGGAGAGGACCAGCAACAATTACTTTCCATCTCCCCTTGCTATGTAGCCAGAACTACAAGCTTCTCAGATCGCTGTAAGCTCTCGTTCTCCAGACAGACTGAAGAGGCCATAATTCTGAGGAATCTTAAAGCAAACATGCCTTAGTGTGGCATAATTCACTGTCAAATAGGACACATATTTATTGGCAGATTAGATATTAATTCAAGTGACAGCGTCTTGTTTTGAAAGATGTGTGTTCTTTGTTTGTCTAAGTGACTCAATGTTTCTGCCACATGAGCAGAACAGTTGGTACCCTGGTTTATTGTGAGAGTTAGAATTCAATTGTGGGTTTTCTCCCAAGCAGGAAGAGATGGACTTCTCATTGTCTTCATCTTCTCCCAAAACACCGAGCATTTCCCTGGTTTCTGTGGAGGGCTGCATGGTAACCACTGTAGGCCAGCTGTAGTACAAGAGGCTCTTCACCTAAGCCAACACACAACAGATGGATCACTCTTGTGCTATGCTTCCATCATTGTGTCAAATTTGGGAATTTGGATTAGAAGCTCACTCCTGTTTCAGGATGACCTGTCCATTACATCTCACTCAGGAGCTTCTGGGGTAACTGGTTGACTCTGAATGCTTTGAAATAATGCACCAAGAATGAGGGGACACTCCACAGCCCTGCAGTCCATGCATAATGGCTCACAGTTCCCACACTGCCATCCGCATGATCAGCTGATCAGCGGATCAGCTACACTGTGTACTTCAGGTGGGTGGCCTCCAGCATCAGTTGGGGAGCCCTGAATATCTGTCAAGATGTGCTTTGCAGTCTGGCTAATTTATGAAATGTATTATGTCCTGTGGATTATCACTTACTTAAATGTAATAGAATCTTGATAAATTTTAAGTAATACTATTGAGTCATAGAGATCTGTAGTACATGTAAGTAATAAAAATATACAAGGCTAAGAGATATTGGATATTAAGGGGAGGTTGAACACTGAGAGAACAGTCATTAATTCTTTGAGAGCAGGTGGAATGGGGGATAATTAGATGAATAAAATATTGATGACAGGTATTTTTGTTTTGTGTTACTATATAGCGCATACTTTTAAAATTAAGTAGGTTAAAATTTCTACTTGAGAAGATATCACCTGTTTTGTTTTCCTTTTAAAGTTTCCTGTCTTTCAATATTATGTGACAGGTCTTGTTGAAAACAACCTCATGTATAACCCATCCATTCTACTGGTAACACTAAGGTGGTCAATTACAAGGGAGTGTTCCCAATCTATGAAATTATTTATTTAACCCGTAAGAGCCTTTGCCATTTCTAACAAAGAGAAAAGTCTTGGTTCAAACTAAAGTTGGTTCCTGAGTGTCAGTAAAGCTCTACATCAGTGGCCATGACACCGCTGGACAACTGGTCATATGTGCAGGCTGTCAGCTTCACTTGAAGCAGACACTTTAGGCCAAAGCTGAACAGTCAGTATTTTCACAAACCTTTTGAGAAGTTTTGGCATAACCCAAGTTTAGGGAACTCTAGTCTAGAAAAGTCTGTGAGAGTTAGAAGTGCCTTTAGCAACAAAGTTGCTGGAAACTGTTTCCCAGGCCATCATTAAACCAAATTGTAATTTCTTTTTGATGTGAACTCATTCACTATAAAAGTTTTTTTTTTAATTACAGGCAACATCTACTAGCACTAAGTTCTCATATTAATTCATTCCTTTTATTTCACACATGGCTATTTACTACCAGGGAAAGACTCTACAGTAATTTAAAAAATCATGTGATATATCAAACCAAAGCACAACCATTATACCCTCTTCATAAAGAAAAGAGTGAGTTATAGGCATAATGCCATTTTATGATGTAGTTACTACAAACTAGAGTTCTAAAGTCTCCTGGCTTTTATGTCTAAATCTTGACACCACAGACATACAAATGTAAGTTCAGTGATGTTACAGTTAGCCCCTCAATAGTCCATGCCTTGCCTGGTGTACAACTAAGGCCCTGTACATAGATCTGGATGACTTATTAAAATCCCAAACTGCAAACATAAAAACACATAAACAAGGCGTGTTCAAATGTTACTACCTCCACAACACCTGGTAGAGGTCATAAAGCAGAAAACCACAGAAATTTCAGAAAAATTGACAAAAACGAAAATGAACAAGGAGACAATCAGCTTTGTAATGCAGGTACACAATGGGGAGGCCACATCACCCACACATCTGTGTGCAAACATCCGTGCATGCTCACTCACTGGACAATTACAAGTGTCTTCAGGCAGTTAATCTTCATCAGTTAGCAGATCCCGATTATTCCTGTACCACTTTTGTTACTATGGACTCAAACTAAAATGTACCATCTTAGTAATGCTAGCAGTTTTGAATAGCACAAATTCAGGCCACAGAATATATTTTCTGTCATCACAGAGCAGTTTGCTGATGACTCATCTTAGTTTCTATGTGACTATTATATTTTTGTTTTTCCTTCCAATCAAAGTCTCTACCAGCATACAAACACATGCATGCATTTATAAAAGCAAGTGTGTAGTTTCTCTCCCACTACTTTATTACTGAGAAAGGACCAAGATTATCAACCCATTTCCCTGATGGCATGACATGATCTCTTTAATTTTTTTTCATTGTTCGGTATTTTATGTGCTTTTCCATGATAGCTGTTTAGTAGGTGAAGTCCCAAACTGATGACAAGGCACAATTCGGACCAACTCTGTCAGCTCGGTTTCACATAGAACCATTCCAATCGCCTTATTTCCTTCACTGTTGTCAAAACTATGTTATGAAAACATATTGCTCTGTTTAATCATAACACATGAGAAAAGTGTTTAATACCCAAATGAAGGCACATATTTTACATCACCATAGCTAGGGACTTGGAGTGATTTTAAATAAAGCACTAAATATTAACCCATATTTGATGACCCTTAACATTCTTATGTTATCACATGAGTGGTGCAGGTAGGGTTACACACAACTGGAATTAGTATTTTATATATACACAGATAAAATACTGTTTTCCATGGACATTTGTGTCAGAGGTGTTTGCTCTGTTCAGAAAATTGCTATGCATGCATGCTTGGCGTGCACGTGGGCACGGACACACACACACACACACACACACACACACACACACACTCACACACATATTCTATTAAAGAGAGGATGAAGATCTGAAACAACTCACAGAGTATCTGAGCAGGCTGCTCCCAGTCAGGGCGAACTGTCGCTGAAGGACCTTTGGTGGTGAATGTGAGGAGCTGAGGGAGGGTGGGACTGTCACTCAGCAGACAGGAGCGAAAGCTGAGGAATCACCCCACAGAAAGAATTCTCTGGATTAAAATATCAGCAGAGGTCAGGATGCGTGACCCTGACCTAGAGAAAAATAACATACTCTCCCCTCAATATAAATTGGCCATAGTTACTATAATTCCCGTGCTACCCACGAGGGAAGTGAGAGCCCCCATCACCATGGTATGGCCCCATGAGACGAGTGACATTCCTCTCCTCTCTACTCAAAGCCCACGCTAATTTCCAAGGCCTCCAATGAGTTTTCACCCCAGTGCAGAAAATATGGCTAATTGGTTTAGATCAGCAGGGGGTCCGCACTGAAGGTTTCTTTGTGTGCTGAGATTCTGAGTGATGTATCTTGTGCCGCGTGTGAGCGTACAGCTTTGCTGGTCACCTTCTTGGGGAAAGCAAGGTGCTGCGTAAGACTGCGTGTGATCACTCTAATAGTGGAGTAAACACTGTTCTGGATACTACTTCATACTTCATCTCCCTACATTTTTTCAACTCAGCAGTATAAGCTAAAGTATACAGTCCAGTTTCTAAATGAAATGAATTACGATCAACAAATGCCTCACAGTGTGCCTTTAAAAACTCCCAGCAGCTCTGGCATATGTTCTCATGGATATCACGTGACCGCTCCCATAGGTGTTCCTAAATCTCCCCAACTAAAGATGTCATTCACAATACAGAATAATTTTCTGGAGAAATGTGACCAGTCAAAATTCTGGTTATTTCTTTCTAAAAACATATGACTAAAGAATTTCTGTTTTTCTCAGGTGCAATCTTAGTTTGTGAGGCATTTGCCCTGCATAAATAGCAAATAGCATTTGCTGGTGGAGACTAAGAACCACTCAAGGATTACTATTTCATCGAAATCTTCATGTTTCAGTGATGACACAGTCATCTTTTAAAACGTTTCAAACAAAACATCTGTAGAAGCATAACACCCTGATTTCTTAAAAACACCTTAGGATTGCTTTCTGAACCATAAGATAGTATGGCAAGCTTTTTGAAACTAAGTCATCCCACTTGCCTAATTTAAAAAAACCACACACTTTTGTGTGCTCATTCAAATATTACTTAACCAAGTATTCTCCTATTTCAAGAAATTGATTTTCCTAAGAAAACTAGAAAATTTCTTTAGGGGTAGAATTAAAAATTTCAATCAAGTGTGGTGACTAAAGCTTACAGTCTCAGCACTCTGAAGGGAGAGGCAGGAGAATGGCCATGAGTTTGGGGCCAGCCTGGGCTACAGAATAAGACTTCATCTCGAAATTCAACAGTAAAAATTTCAAAACTTTACTGTACACACGTATTTATTGGTGTGTTTAATATCTTCTTTTTAAAACATTATGTCAAGTATATCTTCCAAAATAAATTATATTGCCTACAGATTCCTGCCAATACTCCTAAGGATAAGATATACTGTTTTGTCTGTCATGGTTTTCCTCCGTGCTCCCACAAATATTAGTTCTCATGGGATATTCATAAATGAAAAAAAAATGGGCTTTCATTTCACCCAGTTTAAAAAACAAACCACACAATACTGAAAAGGAGGAAAGAATTCCCCAAGGCCTACCACAGCTTATGTGCTACCTTACCTTCCTTTCTTCTGGGCATCCTCTCGAGGAGTCACAGCAACAGGAATGTGAGCAAAAACCATGGAAACACACAAAAAAGTGCAAATGGAAGCTGCACATGTGTCCAAAAGAAAATATTCAATGAGCAGAATTTTGTTGTACTTCGTATGTATATAGATATCAGAAGATGTAAGATTAAAGTCATTTTGCTGTGTAAACAGTTTCCTCAGGAAATTCTCTCTCTCTCTCTCTCTCTCTCTCTCTCTCTCTCTCTCATTCTTGTCTATGTTAGATGATAATTCCAGTTTGCTGTGTGTGTATTTCAATAAGCATATTCCTCCTCAAACATTTGCACAGCATCCTCTCTGAGTGTGTGTTTTCCGGGCATACACATGTGCAAACCTGTAATTAAACCAATGGCACTTTCGAGCTAGTCAGTGAATTAGGAGGTACCTTAAGGACTTCCTGCTTTCCACCTGATATGAGTCACAATGTACAATTTCTATACTTTCCATCATTTCTAGAATTCTGTTAAATTCTATGAAACTTAGGGTAAGGGTAAATTATGAACTGAGAGTTGCAAATGTACCCCAATCCATCCAGCATATGTGTCGCTGGTACACTGGAGACTTTTTTAGATGCAGTGTATTCTTTGAAAACATGTTCTTTGCTTTTTTACTTTTTATTTTTATTTTCTAGGAGCTCTTGGCATGGAACAGAAGTCTAGGGTCTGGTAACTGTTCTTTTTGTTTTATTTTGCTTTAAAGTAAGTAAACAGGTCAGAAAATCAACTGGGAAGTAGGGTTATAGCTAGTGGGACAGTGGCGCTAAGTGGGGAAAGCGTTCAGTGGGACTGCCCAGCATGGCATATAGTAGTACATTCTGGAAAGCGGGGTCCCACTTACCACCAACAGGGCAGGCTGCTCTTCCAGGCTTCAGGCTTCAGTAGCTATGTCTTCAGTCACTTGACTCCAGCAGTTGATTTTGTTGCCACCACAGAAAGAGAAATTGTAGCCTTCAACCCTTCATTTTACCCCTCTTACCTATAACCCTCTAGTTCCAGTCTGTCTACCCACTTAACAAAGCTTTTTGTTTTTGTTTGGTTTGGTTTTGTTCCAGGTGTGTGTGTGTGTGTGTGTGTGTGTGTGTGTGTGTGAGAGAGAGAGAGAGAGAGAGAGAGAGAGAGAGAGAGAGACAGACAGACAGACAGACAGACAGATAGACAGACACACAGACACACAGAGACAGAGACACAGAGAGAGAGAGAAAGACAGAGAGACAGAGAGACAGAGAGAGGGGGGGCAAGAGAGGAGAGAGAGCCCTCAAGACCCTGATGGGAACATGAAACAGTACAGGGAACAGGAAACACACAGTAATAACCCTCATAATTGAGACTGTCATGTGTCTTATTAAAAGCCATCATTTACCTCGATGTCTTTCTTGATAACGATAGTGAGATGCCTTACAGATTTTATACAAGCAGGTTTTTCAAAGCCTTGCTGATCTATTTACTTGTGGATGTTGTTTGGTTGGGTCCTTCAAAGGGCTTCAAGGGTTACTTTTATATTTAAAAAGAGTGAAGATGAAAGCTGTTATTTGAATGCAGCTTTGCATCCGTGGCACCAAGATGCTTATTAGAATTGCCCTGATGAGACAGTGGGAGCGGCTCCTGCCTGCGACTCCCCTCCACTGTGTACTTAGGTGCTCTGGCTGCTGGCTTGCCTAAGTGATGCAGCTTAGATTTAATGAAAGGATAGTAAACAACATAAATTATAAAAGACATCTGCTAACCAGAGCAAGAAAAGGGAGGAGAAAGGGGAGGGAGGTAAGAAAAAGAGAGAAAGGGAGTAGATTGTGAGAAAGAGAGAGGCAGAGGGTGGGGGCGTGGGGTGGGGGGGTGAAGCATAACTGTTGGGGTGTGTGTGTGCATAGAGACACTGAGCAAAAGGAGAGAGGAAACTCTCTGACAGGGAGAGAACAAAGTGTTTCCAGTGAGTTCAAAGAAATGATGTACTGTAATCACTTTTTAATTTTAGGGTATAATGAACCAACCTTTTTAAGCTCCTCAGAGACCTGGACATTCTGTGGTTTCCACTCGATTGCTGTTGAACACGTGGATGGAGCTGCCTTCAGTCGCCTCATGGACTTATTGGTCCTTGTGGCCAGAGCCTATGGAAAACAACAACAAAAGATGCTCTCTTCATCTCAGGCCATGTCAGACAGATTATCCAAAGCTTTTAAGCACCCTTTTATAGGGTTGACTTCCCATCCAACAGTCCATAGAGATTGCCTACTTCTAACATCCTACATTTTGCCAGCCTTATGATTAATTTTGGCATCAGAGATCACGGAAGTTTTTGATTTCCATAAATACATCTTTTCCAATAACAAGAGACCCTGATAAAGACAAGCTAATAATTTTAGCTTCCTCCAGCCTATGAATTAATTATAAAAGTTAGTGCTCTTTGGAATGTGTTTCCTATACACAAAAGCACCTAAAACCTTTTTAAATGCTTTAATTATCAATGAAATCTATGTGTATTCTAAATATCTTAAATATATTATTTTGTTTTTATAATCTCATTTCTCTGAAGTGACTAACTTACCTAGTGATGTAATGTTATTTCTCTCACCCTGTAATCATTGTTGAAGTTTTCAGTTCTCAGAAAAGAAAAGTTGCGATTTGATTCAGTAATGTGTTTTGAATGTAAAAATGTTTCCTTTCAAGAGTTGGGGAATAGAGGGACCTGGAGGGGTCAGGAGCTCTACAAGGAGACCAATGGAGGCAACAAATGGCGGTGGGGAGAGTGCTGCAGAGACTGATGCACCAACCAAGGACCAAGCATGGTGTGGACCTGGACCCTCTGCTCAGATGTAGTAGAGAGGCAGCACAGTGTCCCTGTGGGTCCCATAATATGGAGAGTAGACACTACTTCTGACATGGACTCTGGCCCCCATATGCTGATCACTTCCTCCTGGCAGGGCTGCCTTGCCAGGCCACAGAGGAAGAGGATACAGGCAGTCCAGATGGGACGTGATAGGCTGAGGTCAGATAGTAGGGGAGGAGGGCTCTCTACCTGAGGACTAGGGGAGGGAGGGAGAGGGTATGAGGGAGGAAGGGAGGGATCAGGAAGCGACTAGGGAAGGAGGCTCTAATCGGATGTAAAGTGAACAAATTAAAAATTAAAAATGTTTCCTTTCTATATTGAATTAGAGGATTCTAGCAAATTAGGGGAAAAAACAAGAAAAAATAAAAAGAAAAAAATTAACCCCCAAACTAACAAAATTAAGTTTCTTATTTCATTGTTGGTTTTCTTAGGCTACTTGTTATGGTTTTGTTTTGTTTTGTTTTGTTTTGTTTCTTTAAATGTATTTGTATTGTTTTTAATTCCAAAGACTGTGGCTGGCTTTCTTCAATGGTTTTCTTTTATCTTACGGCCTGTCTTCTTCCTGGGATAGTCTGTTTTCACTGTCTCCTGCCACTGAGCTCTAGAGGCCTCTCAGGATGCTGCGAAAGAGGGAGAATGACCCAGCTAACTGTCAGTGTGAGGCCCTGTGCTAACCACTCCACAGGTCCTCCTGGCAGAGGCTCCCCAGGCTGGGGAGGGGCGGGGCTGAAGAGGCCTGTTTTTCTAGCTCCAAGTTTCCCATCATGCCATTCTACTTCAGCCTGTGTCACCAAGAAACCCAGAACAGTTAGGAAAGGAATGGTCAAGGAAAGACAAAGTCAGTATGTATCCATAAACATGTGGCGCCCACTTTAGGAAAATTTAAAGCAGAGCATTACACTTCAGGCTGCAGAATATGAAAATATTAGGAAAAGTACATACGCCCATCAGAACAGCGGTGTCCACAAGACACAGCCCCGAGAGGGTTTCTGTCACGGATGCATGAGGAAGCTAGAACTGCTTAGCATAAGGTACATCGACATTTTTAACACAGTAAATACCCCACGCCTTTCCCCTCAGCACATACATCTGCATTTGGAACAGAAAGTTTCCTTCATGGATTGCTCTCCAAGAGTCAGCTGAAACTTGTAAAATTCTTTACATTCTGGGCAGGAGAACTGAGATGGTGTCTAAGGAAAATTGTGGCATGGCTGAACTGAGAATAAAAAGTATGCTTCGAACCCAACTGGTGTTTGTTCCTGACAAGTATATTGGTTTTTTCAGCTCCCTTAGGTGGGGGATTTTAATGTTACATATGGAGTATCAATTTTGCTACCTAATATTAAAAATATCCTTTAAAATACCAGTGTTCTTCCCAGATTGAACATGATACCTACAGTGCCCTCAGAAATATTTTTATGAACAAAGAGCTTATATAAAATATTTTAATAATCATAAGGTTTACCTAATAGTCTCATTATTCTCTATGTTACTTTTTGTATTCTCAAGTATTCTCTCCCTCTCTCTTTTTCTCTCTCCCTCCTTTCTCTTTCTCTCCCCTTCTTACTCTAAAGAAATTTAAGAACTGCAGGATCTTGTAAAAAGGTACAGGAAGGTATAAATAAAATGTGTTTGTTTTCTTTTTTAACTTGTTGTACAACATTTAAAAAAAATTAAAACATCCCAGTGCAATTTCTTGGTCTATTACCCGTGACAGCTACTATTAAATATATTTTAACCTGCTAAGGGTTCACTTTCTTAAGTATATTAAACTAAGTTTTCTGCCAACCCTGAACTCATCTTCTGAGTAGCGAGGATGGGAGTCCAAGCAGACAGGAAGAAAAAGCACAATCTTTCTCAGTAGACAGCCTTTCTTTGTCTCCCAGCCCCGGCCTTTGCACTTACACATTGCCTGGCATGACGGGGAGGCCAAGCAGATGGCCTTCACTGTGGAAGCCAGGGCTCTGGGCCCACAAGATGAAACCTGCATGCTTGGCAAGGCTGAGACGCCAAGGTTTCATGTCTAATAAAGTATTTGCTGTCTCTCCAGTAATGATATCCTGGGGCTGCTGGGAGGAGATTCTTTTCACAAGAAACATACTCATAGGAATTTAATACTATCTTGCTAAATAAACCCTTTGATTCAATAAGGTTTTAATTAAAAAAAAATCTCTCTTCTCTCTTACTTTGTAGACCCCGTGATATGAGCAAGAGTCGACTCCTCCTTACCCAATCGTGGTCTCCGACCAGGATCCCTTTACTAAGCTTAAGATTCTTTTGCTTTCTTAACCACGTGCTTCAACACATAAAATACCTTACCACTGGAGGCCTTTTTTTTTTTTTTTTTTTTTTTTTTTTTTTTTACAGACTGAAAACACTGCTAGGTTCAGTAACATTTGTTAGGCTTTGATGCAATCAAGGGAAGTTTCAATCCTCAGAGCGATCCAGCCCCGCCTCCTGGAGACCACACATATGTGTCAGCTTTCAATTTTTCTCACCAGTGTTTTACACATGAAATCTATTTTCCTTGAGAAAATGGAATCTTTGTGTCTTTGTCTGGAAGGCGCGCTGTGCTCAGGCGTGTTCTGGCAGGAGCTGGGACTGCCAAGACCCTGGGGGAGGGGCCTGGCAGTCATTTGTCAGCTGTCCTGCATCTGTAATTTCTGGCCACTCAGCACTATCAGAGGGTCTTAGAAAAGGGGCACGAAGGGTGGGGGAACCAGCTTGTCACTGATGAAAGCCAAACCTCGAGTAACTGAACAACTGCCTGATGCTGGTGACCAAAGACAAGGAGTGTATGAAGAAAATGTATTGTCCTTAGGGAAAAATATTTTTTTTTTGGAAATGGCTAATTTATAAAATTGCACATGGTAACATTTTCAGATCTCAGTCTAGAAAGGCCCTGTCCATACTGTATTACCAATTTTACTGCTTTCACCTTGGTGAGGGCTCCTAAAAGTATTTTAATTTTCCGCCAGTGGCTTCTGGTTATTTCTGCTCTGACTCCCTTGTAACAAAACTGACAGCACAATTAAACATCTGCATTTAAAAGCTGGATTTTTTTCCCCTGACTTTTTGCTTTGCTTCTAAAATTTCCAGATGTTTTGAGCTCTTTATGATTTTAATGTATGCAAATATATTTCCTCATATTTTAGAAAGAGAGGGAGCAGAAGGAGGGAGGAACGTGAGAGAGACAGAGACAGAGGGTGACAGAGACAGAGCGCTTAGGTGGCCTGACCAGATGTTTCTAAAAGCAAAGCTTTGTCACAATACACCAAACATCAAACTAGTACTTCTCCTCGCTGTAGATTTACTTTAGAATCCATTTTGTCTCTTAGCTCTTTACTATTTTTAGCTCAATTTTGCAACTCAGTTGTGTGACCAAAGTTTAGAATTTACATCTCAGTGTCTCATAACAGCGAAGGAGCTTTCTCCCCTTTCTGTCTTTTCAGTGAGAGATCAGAAGTCGACACATAGGAGAAGAAACACTGTACTTCAACTGAGCTCCCAGCTTTGTGCAAACGTTAAAGGGATGGCCGGTATCTTGCCTGAAGTGTCTGAACAAAGCTTACCAGTGTCCCTAACACTGTAAGATAATCTGGTTCCCATAATTAATAACAGGAAGCTGGTAAACAGACTCTTGCCTACAAATGAATCCCAAACAGCAGCATAAAAAGAAACAGGGAAAGAAGCAACAGCAGTGTGTGGTACCCAAGTGGTTCAGACCAGGGATACTTAGGAAATATGTGCTCACATAATCCTTGGGAGTAAATGAATATTCATTTCTTTGCTGACTGTTCAAACACATGCTTTGAGAGTGCAGACATTTCTCCCACAGTAATTACCACAGTGATCTCAGGCCACTGACATGGTTAATAGTTAGGTAGAAAAATGGCAAGCAATTATGGAAGAAGACAATATATTTAAAAAATACATTATTTTGAGACCTTTAAGGTCCATTCTACTGTACTCTTTCGGAAATGGCAATACCTAGTAGGGGCTTTCTGTCCGTGTAAGGTGTCTGGGGAAGTGCATGAGTAGACTTAGCAGTCTAGAACTAAATGCATCATTAATTAGACAGATAACAGGGCAGGGCGATTGACCCACTTCTGCTCAGAGCTCAGGGCTAAGCTCTCTGAGAACTGACAGGTCTTTATCTTCTAATTGTATCAAAAAAGGAGGACTGTCTGATCACAGTCATGACCTTGAAAGCAGCAAAATGAAGTGATGTGTGGTGTCCCTGTTTCTTAGAAATGCTGAATTCAATTTCAAAGTTTGAAGTTTCATAAGCAGAATTAGCTGCTTAATTTATATTGAAATTTTTATAGTGAATGGTTTCATCTCATAAGAAAAATAATTAACCCCTGGAAGGGAAAGGTAATTGCTCTAAAAATATTAGATATTCAGCTCAATTAAAAGTGCATTTCTCCTTTTGTAAGATGAACAGGAGAGTTAGGAGTTCTAGAAAACGTAAGAGACAGTTTCATTTATTAGGTCATGTACTGTAAGTGAGAAATGCATTTTGGCCATTGTAGCACAGCAAAACACGTCTCCACGGTACTACAGAGCTGCAGCCACGCGCCTTGCTGGCCGCTCTCAGCAAACCAAGCCCTAGTTCCAGAAAGATGAGGCCAGACATAGCAGGACATGTGTGATGCACATGCAAGTAGCTGAGCCTGGAACTGATGACCTTGTTATCTTAGCCAAACCTTCAACAACTATATATCTTAAGGCAGAGAAATTGTACTAAACTTTAGGTGTACCTAATTATGTTCCTGTGTGTGTGTGTGTGTGTGTGTGTGTGTGTGTGTGTGTGTGTGTGTGTAAAGAGAAATAATATGTTTCACACTATCTATTATATAGCATCTACATTAAATGTATAAATTATAAGCAATGAAATGAGTATTGAAAAACAGTTAAGTTGGAAAAATTAAGAATATAGTATTTTGCTGAATCAAAAATAAGATAAAATTTTTCTAGGCTGTAAAATCTTAGAGTGCCCAAAGGTAAGGAAAATATGCAAAAATTCAAGTGATAATATTTAAGGTGTATTTTGTTAAGGATAAATTTGACAATGAACACTAATGATTATTAGAAATTTTTCCATAGATTAACATTCTTTCAGCTTTCCATAGACAGATATAAGAATCAGATTCGTGCTACTTATAAGTTAATTTTTAGAAAGCATAAAATATGTTCTATTTGCTTTTAAAGTAAAGATCTTCTTGGAAGCCTTTTAAGGATAAACTATAAACTTTATTACTTATCAATTTAACTATTAAATGTAATTTTACATAAAAACAAGTGAGGGCTTTAGGCAGTAAACTGATTGGTATGTCTGGGCTCGAATACTCTGAGACTGGTGAAGAAGAGGAAGGGAGGGAGGGAGGAAGTGAAGAAGAGGAGGAAGAGTTTTAAATTATTCATTTTTACAGGATAACCCATTCTACCACACAGTCATGCTGTGATACTTAAGGATGTTCGTTTGTGAAAGTGATCTGTCCTAAGGAAGATGTAGGTGCTGCGAGTCAGTGTTCTGTAGCGTAACCAGAACCACCAAGCCCTGCTCGGGCTGCCCTCTTGGGTTGTGTAGACCTGCCAATGGCGGTGGATGAAAGGGACATGAACATTTCTCCCTTTTATTGACTCCATCAGAGCACAATGGCTAATCCCTACAAGAGGCTAAAGGGAAATTTAGTTTATTTTAAAAAGAGGACAATAAAAAGCCTTGTGCATAACTGTCACACAGCTACCAAATCACCTTGCTGGTGTAGGACAGTGTTAAGAATTTCGTGGTGGCTGTGGCTATGATCCAAGCACTAGGGATCTGGGGCAAAGAGAAGCATCATTTTGGAAACCAGCTTAGTCTCCAGGTGAGTTCCAGGGCAGCCTCAGCTACCGAGGGAGAATCGGTCCCAGAACACAAAACAAACAGAATTTGTTTTACTTTTAGACAGTGACATGTGGAAGAAAACAATATTATAATGATGTGAGTTTCAATATTATATATTGCCCTGGACGTGGACAAATATTCGTATCAAAAGAGGCTGTGGGTAGAGCTCACTGGGGAGACGATTGACTAGAATATGCAAGATCCTTGGCTGAAGAACTAAGATCCATGAAGCAAAGTCCTAACTCGGGTCAGGGGAAATGATCTCAGCTCGGTCTCAAACAACATGGACACCAGAGTTTCGTTCTCCTGTTTGCTCATCCAGCCACTGTGTGATAGTTGGTTTCTCTGTCTTGTATTTCTCTTCTACCTTTCATTTGTTTTTCGGTACTGTGCTTCAAAAACATGGAGAATCTACTTCCTCAGTCTTGCCTCTGCTATTTAGGCACGTGCAAATTTTCTTTAATAGGTATTGAAATAGATAAAAATGTTTGAGTCTAGAAGGAAGCAGACAAAATTGACTTTAGCACCAACGTAGCACATCTGGTGCAGCCTGAATCTGAAGCACAGGGCAGAAGGCCTCTGCAGTGTGACAACCGTGAACGGGGACCTGGGCAGTCCTCTTCAACAGAATCCATGGCAGAGCAGCGAACCAGCTACTGCTTTGGTGAATTTCTTTCCGATAATTCAGCAGTTTGGACATTCTCTTCCTGTTCCTTTTGACGATGCCTTATCATGAAGCAAACATCTAAGACTCTCACAGTTCCCCAAAGAGGGGTGCTCTTTCAAATTCTGGAGATCCTTTTGTCTTACATTTTTGTGTACTTTAGTGACCACATCCCTATACATTTCCTGTCATTGTCATTTTTCTAAACACTGTAACCTGTGATACACACTGGGTCGACAGGAAGAAAACATGTTATTTTGTTAATAATGTGCTTGCAGCAGAGATTATTAAGATCAAGGAGCACTTTTTAACATCTTTTCAATCATAAACAAGTGATGGTTGTAATGGGCCTGTGCTGAAGTAACAATTAAAATTTTACAGGCAGTATAATTACAGGTCAGGAATGGATACATATAGTGTCATTAAATATCAGACTATCACAGAATTTCCCATGATAGAGAACAGAATCTACTCAAGATATGCTTTTTAAAAATTGCCTGACTTCTAACCAGAGGCAGACGGTGAAGTATCACTGTTGCCAATCAGTTTCTTCTTTCTGCTTCCTCTTTCCCACCATTTACAAAGAAAATCACATCCACTCTGCCACACATAGAAAATTATGTTTATAAGTTCTAATTTTAGAAAAGAAAAACATAGCATTTGTCTCAGTGGCTTAACAACCCCTACATATAATACATAAAAAGAAAAGAAGACCTACTTGAACTCTGTTTTATTTGTTTACTTTCTACAAAAGTATAGGGACATTTCAGAAGGCAATTGTAACTACAAGTTGTATTATTTTATTATTATTATTATTATTATTATTATTATTATTATTATTGTCGTCGTCGTCGTCATTATTATTATTATTATTATTATTATTATTATTATTATTATTATTATTATTATTATTTTAACCTAAGTAAGAAACATGAATGCTGTTTGAAAAAAAGTCCCAGCTTTTAAACCATGGATTTTCTGAGAAGAGTCTGTAGGAAATCCAAGCGCACATGATTCATCTCAGACTTTACTTGCTGCCTGGTAAATGATTTGTTGAAGCGTGATTCTCACATGAGAGTCTCCTTTTGCTCAGCAGGCACCTCTTGACTGGAATGCATGCTGAACCATTCTGCCTGGGAGGCAGCTGCTCCTGGGTTTTCAGTTCCCCTTTCAGGGTGATAGTGGCATGTCTACTCCCACGCATGGACCAGCAGGCAAAACAGCTCTGCCTGCTTCTAGAGTTTCTTTGTTCCCCACCTAAGTATCAATGACTCCTATAAACAGGCTGCGTGCCCACTTCTTTAGTAAATCCCATTTCTTCTTTGATTATCACACATCATAGGGTAAGAACAGTCAACTTTAATTAGTTATATCTAGGAAGAAAGATTTATTGGAGACAAAATTCTACCTCCCCTCTCTGGTTTATTGTAAAATACTCTTTGGTAGGAGAGAGTGATAGAACCAAACCCATTTATAAGTGTAAGTCCTATAATTCTAGAGCAAAAGTTACTTTCTTAACAATATTTAAAACAAAATCATTAAAATTTTATTTATTTTTCTTTTAGTTTTAATTTTTAATCAATCAAATAGCAATATCTTTTAAAACACAATTCTACTAACACATTAACAACACATTATATTTCCAAAGAATTTCTTTATTTTCATGTTATGTTACTAGTTTCCCATCTGTAATCTAAGAAGTATTAGTCCATGGATTGATGTCCTGTGAGAAAATATCTTTTATGCTTGTTGTAGGTTTAGCAAACTTAAATATTCAAAATATTTGTGGTTTTAAGAGATAAAATATTTTAATGGGACTGGAACATGCAGAACCCTGGGCCTTAAGAATGTTCCTACATTCTATTGTCATCCTCTCTGTGCTCACTGGAGTCAGGACAGAAAATATTCAACTCTTCTAAAATAATTTCAACTCAAATAAAAATTTCAACAGTGCATAAGCAACCTGAGTTTCATGAATATGATATCTAAAAACACAGAACTGAGCATCAACAGCTTGGACAGAACATGTTATTACAAACTACTTTTTAGCAAATTTGTATGCATCCACTGTAGTCTCTCTAGAGCGTGAAAATGCACTCCATTCCCTTCAATTCAATATGGGACCATCATAGAGAAACAATGTTTCCACTGGAACAAAACTGACACACCTTGTAACCAATGAGAGTGTTCACAGGAAATACTCAGCGTGGTCTTGGTTCTCCTGGTTAAGGGTGTAGTCCCAACTGATGAGTGAGGTTCCTTTCTCTATTCCAGGGCAGCCCTCTCCTTTCTACTAAACATAGACAACCACAAGCAGAAGAAAAGGAGAACTTCCTACCCCTTATCGTCCTCTCTCTCCCACACTTGCATACTTCCCCTAATCAGTGATTCAAACAATATTAAGGACAATGTTTGTATTAGGAAAAAAAAAAAGATTAGGAGGAAAACACCCTAAAGGGACTAACAAAACACATCATTACTAGAGCAGAGAAGGGGCTGAAATTATCTTTGAAAACTTAAAAGATGTTCACTTCTTTTAGTTTAAGAATAAGCAATTGGTAAGCCACCATTGAATAACAGATTATTGAACTTCCCATGACAATTTTGGGCGGAGCAGGGGTGGTGGGGGCTGGTTAGGTTGAACTTCGCTGATTATTTTGAAAGCAGGGTTTATGTCCAACCCTCTGCTACATGACTTCTTTCTTGGCCAAGCAAGTGAAGGCTATGAATGGTGCATATATAGTACATTGAGTTTCCAGAGAAAGAGGCAAGGAAAAGCAATGAAGTGAACATTTGACTCAGGAGGTGGAGAGTCTACATGAATCACATGTGAGCCTAGTGCAGTGTGTGGAATGGACATTGCAGGGGGGGGGGGGGAAGTGGGATGACTCACATGCATGTGAGGGGAAGACTTTAGTATTAGTATATGTATTTTGTGATTGAAACTGAGCAACTCCATCATGTTTTAGCATACTAAACACCAAAGTGCCTAAGAATTATTACAATTTTATTCAGGAATAGTAAGAAAAGAATAAGCTGTAACTCTAATCGTTACAGTTCTAATAATATGCACTCTCTAGCACAATATGGTCATTATAATGAAATCTTTTAGTGAATTTATTAGTGGCTCAAGAAATGCATGGTTGGTTAAAGAGGTATGTTGGGACAAGAAGACAACAACAACAAAAAAACCAACAGCAAAAAACAAAACAAAACAAAAAATATGTCCTGATTAATGTATCAGAATATGTCAATGACCAGAACTAGCAATAAACTTAGATTTTAACACTTAACAATATTAATATTTAATATTAATATTTAACACCTTAAGTATATCTTTGGGCTCCTTTTATGACTGTGTAAATTAATAACATACATATTTAAAACTCAAGTAACACAGAAAACATGGCTCACAGAAACTAAGCATGGCCTTTACAGAATGCTCGCGACAGATGTTCAAAATGGCGTCCTGCACAATCCAAAACGTAGCTGGAAATCATTATGTCCACTTTCTCAAAACAAAGTAACAGTTGTTTATGAAGCCAGTCATTTAAAATTCATTTTTCCTAATTCTTCTAAAATACTTTACACATTAAATCAAAACTCTTCTTGGGTATGTAGATATACAGAATAAAAACACTGGGAAAATGTGAAATTTGGTGCACAGAAGAATAGCCTTGATGCTCTGAGATCTGGCTTGAGTCGCGACACAAAGCATGTCACCCAGGCCTCTCAGAGAGCTGGGTTAACCCTGACACTGAGCTCTCTGGAGAGCTAAATTGGAGAATAATTATCCTATGAATATAATACAATGAACTCCTCTCATAAAGACACATAAAATCTACATCGGGTTGAACCTTACCGGGTTTAAGTCTTGAGGAAAAGCCAACCCTGACTGCCAATTTAACTCTATCCAGGCTCCAGCCACTTCTCCCCATCGCCATTGCGATGCAGCCCAGGGGAAGCACCCTGCTTTAAGTGGGCTCCATACATCACCCTTACCCAGTCCCTCTGGACCTGTTGTTCAAGCAAAAATCATGATGTCTGTTGACACTAAAGAGAAATCACATAGACCAGCATTCAAACGCTTTAGCAGCTTTAAAATAAACCCCCAAATCTTCACCATGGCTATCAACACACTACAAAACAACATGCCCACCCCACTTCTTCATTGTAACACGTGACACCCTCTCCTTAGTCACTCTGTTTTGACTATGACCTCTTCATTCTTCTTCATGCACCATAATGACATTTGCCTTTCAGGGTATTTACACTTTTGGGTCACTGGTCTGGAAAGATCTGGAGTTGATGAAGATTCAAGACTTAGGTAAAATACTTAGGTACCTCTTTCTCGACATGTGTGTCTAAGTTCACAGCTCATGGTCACCATTCTTTGATTTTCTTTATAGTATTTGCAGCATATAAGATTATATTCTAGTGTGTCTTACAGTGAGCTAGGAACTTGTTAAACATTCATTTACTATTGTCTCAGCAGTGAGGAGAATGCTGGGAGCTAACTATGTGATCAATAAATATTTATTGGGTGAAAAAGAATAACTAACAATCAAAGAATTATATAGACCACAAGACCTCTTTGGCTTATATTTAATTCTTGAAATTCCCAGTCACCTCTTCTCCTGGCCATAGAATGGTACTTCTACTTTAAAAAGCCTATTCGTTTCCCGTGCTTTATTTGACAAGCTCATCATTTGTCTCTGAAATGACTGATGCCATTGTCTTCAATACTGGCCATTTGTTGAACACAGACTTATAAAGACACGGGAATTAAGGAAAACACAATTTATATAATACAAATCAAACAACTCCTATCTGGCTTTCAATTACAAAGGCTATTTTTTACTCAGACTGTTGAAATAAATAAGGCTGCTTGAATGCTATCATTCAGGCAGAAAGAACTTGGTGCTTTCAACTTTTCTAGAGATATTTCAGTCAGTATTGCCTCTTTGATGTCTTCAGGGCTTCCATCCCCTCAGTCCTTATCCACTAATTCAATATTTCAACACATACTTACTTGGCATTCACTATATCAAGGGCATTCTGTTGATATTCTCCAATTTATGGAATAGTCTTTAAAACATGAAGAGATACTATGAAAGGAAAATCTGGTAAATACCCAGAATAGGATAGAGCTATAAAGTTCTTGGACTTTAAAGAAGGGGTTCCCTGGGCAAGGATGGCTAGGGGAGATAAATTTAGGATGATTCCATCTCAGGTGCACTTCATTTGAATGTTTAAAAAGCAGTAGAAAAATAATTTCAGTAGGCAGAAATAGTGTAAGCAAACTTGAGAGGTATGTGGAAACACAGTAACTCCATATAATAATAGGAAACCTTGGACTACAGTTGTTGATATGTTTATACCCTCTATAGATGAGGGTACAAACTCTGCTATAAAAGCTAAATGCACTCAGATAAACAGTGTACATATATGCTTAACAAAACAGACCTCTATTGTTTTCTCTGGCTTATAATTTAAAACCAAAAGAAATTCCCAATGAGCAAGGTAGGTTAGAGAACTCACTAACTAATACGTGCTCCTACAAACAGTGACCTCATGAGCAGCTTTGAGCCCTTGCAGAGAGACATGACATAATCTCTAAACCATCCTTGGCATTTGTTGTAATCAGGATGTGAGCCACACACACTGTCACTTCTTAAATGTGTTAAAGTTATCAGGCTTTGGCTCGCATGGTGAGCTGGGTACCTGTGCATCAACACTGAAACACTTCTACTAGTTTTGCACATCCAGTGAGTACAAAGTCAGGGAACTTGGTAAGGCCCTTGCAAAAAACTGTTCTTCTACTTTGGTCTTTCTTTGGTGAGAATCAACATTTTATCTCCTGTGTGCAAATAAGTGTGTCTCCACTGCAAGTTTCCTGATGTGTTCCAATGGATAGCATAAGAAAAGACAGCACTGTCGGCTAGGATGTGAGCGCTGCGCACTACACACACAGTCTCTTTTTTGTTAGTGACTTTTAAGTATTCTGAGGAAACTGGACCCTCAGCAAGAACAGGTATGAAAGCTGTTAGAGGCTCCCAAGATTATCAGTCCCCCATCCTCGGGTGCAGGCTCCCAGGAAAGTCAAGAGCGACTAGTGAGAGTTCCTCCCAGGTAAACTACAGGCATGTTCTATACGTCCAGGCATTAATGTTGCATTTAGTCTGTATGCACACCGACTGATTTGTCAGTAAGGACAAGGCTAAATTAGAGGGAAAATGGCTACTTGTTTCTGATTCCCCTGATGCCCTAGCATCTCATTTCGAGAAATCTGAAGTAACTCATGTGAGTGAATTCCTGAATCATCTTTCTAAAAGGCAAACTTCATCCTTTCATACTTTGGCGTGTCACCTTCAGATGACTGTCAACCGTCTAATATAAAGGTTTGGGAAACACAGTTGTGCAAATGAGTCACATGCAGCAAGAAGGTTGGCGGGGATTCCCAGAAGGAAACAATCCATGCTTGCTGAGTTTCCCTTTGAGGAGGGGACCTGGGCTAAACAGCATTATGAGAGGTCAGCCAGCACACTACCCTTCTACTAAAACTTCAGTTCTTCCTGCCTCCAGCCTTGTACTGGCTTATCCTACAGAGTCTGGTCTTGCCGGTACCTGGAGCACCTTGAGCTAATTCCTTAGACCTTACCCCAAGACAACTCCTGTTAATTTTGTTTCCTAAAAGGTCTTGAAGGTGGCTATCTAAACACTGATAAGCTTCTTTGGATATTTAAAAACCTTAGTCAATCTTCCCCAAACCCCTTCTTAAATTTATTTTAGAGCTAAGCCTATAAAAGTCTCTTGGATGATGTATCATCTATATTCTTACACCAAAATTATTCCACCATGCAGGGTTGGCCTTCCTAATGTTCAGTGCTGCACCTCTGTAAAATGCGCTGCATGGTGGCCCTGTTAAGAAGTTATTTCAGCTGTATGCTATGGTCAGTCAGTCTGCTGTTAGCTGCCCTGCATATCAAAGGGCTGATACTAGTGGAAGAGATAAGAACAGAAGAGAATGGAAGAAATGCATGAAGATTTCATGACCAAACCAAGACTCCTCAACAACAGTATCTCTACCCTCTACAAACTAAGTGACATTATCTAGTAGGATGACCTGGCTAGAGAGCTTCTCTTCTCGGGATCGGGGGACGAAAACACACCATAACTAGACATCTTTATAGCACATGGATCCCAAAGAGTAGTTTACATGATGGAGTGCGTTCCTATAGTCTATCGTTTTAAGCATCCAGGTTAGACAATTTTAGAGGGACTCCCCGTTGGTGTGTTGAATGGAAGAGTGCATTTAAAGGCTAAGCTGAATTTGATGATGAGATGAGGAAGGTGTTTGAATTGAGGGGGGGGCGCAGGTAGTTTGAGAAAGGAATCCTACCAAGGCTGGTTTGTAGGGAGAACCACTGCACTTTGTCTCTGCAATTCACAGCGCTTCTTGGGGGGAAATTGGTGGTCTACATCTCTGGTAAAAAAAAAACTTCAGTGGATCTTTAGTTATGGTTAAATTTCTGGGAACCACTTTAGCGCTTCTAGGTAGAAAGCCACTCCTTATCACCTCATGTACACATGCATGTGTGTGTGTGTGTGTGTGTGTGTGTGTGTGTGTGTGTGCATGCGTGTATTGTTTGTTAGAAATATTTACAATGGCAATAAAGAATTAAAGCTTATATGTTTGTTTTCACTTTAAAATGTCTTTCTATACTTACTGTCTCCCTTTTAATTTGTATAAATATTTTATGGGGTAATGTTTCTCATTCCTGACTTTTCATGTATAATGAACTCCATCATTCCCTTTGCTCTTCCCTTCATTCTGCTCTCGCGCTCTGTTTATATTGTAATAAAGATGTTTGGATGGAGAAACCGGACAGTGAGCTTGACTATTCCCATGTCCCCTTCCATTCCAGTCACATTAACTCTGCCTCTGCCTCTCTCCATCCTCCTCTTCTCTCTCCTATCCCTAAGGAACTGATGTCTTCAGGGGCTGTAAGTTCTTGGATGCTCCACCCCATAATGCAATCTTTCAGTCTACATGCTTGAAAGTAAGAGCCACATTTCACAAAATAGCAGGCTGTATGGGGTAGTCTCTGTCCATTCATTTTATTTTTTCACTCTGCTTTGGAGCTTAACTGGGGAAGGAGGGTGTGATTTATTGCCTCAAGAAGGCCAAGTCTTTGAAGCAAAACACAGCTTGAAACAAATGTTTGCTTCTGCACAGGAGCTCATATTGCCGAGACACAGAAACGTGTATATCTCATAAGCTGACTGTGGTGTTCCACTTAAGAAACGGCTTTAATAACAGATGTATAGTAGTGTCTAATTTGGCAAATTATGTTTATTTCCCTTTGTAACAGGCCTGATTAGTTTCTTTGATAATCCATTCTTCTAAAGAAAATGATAATATCTATGAAAATTATGGTAATGTCAAATAAATATATGTTAAAATTTACAACAAAAGCACATGTTTTATACTTTCACTTGTTCCATTAGGGAATTTAAACTTGACTACAAATTAAATAGCTTTAACAATTTTCTTTTACTTTACCAATTTTTATAAATTATATTTATTTGTTATTATTGTTACAAAAATATGTTAATTATTTATTATTTTAAAACAAATCTGGCATCGAGGTAGAGGGTAATCATTCCAGCCATGGTACTGTATGATGATTTCACTTCTTCCTTGAGTGTTTCCATTATTCTAAGAGGTAGCATTTCTCCAAAACGAGGAGAAGAATAAAATCCTCCCTTCCTGGGTACAACTCCATTTGTATGTGCAGGGCTTTGGGTTCAAGTCCCAGCATTCAAAAAAGGAAAAGTTTCTTTACATTATGCTCTAAGCAAAAGTAATCTCCATCCCATAATAGCATTTGCTATTCATTCACATGAAGGCTATGGGCAGTTAGTTAAATCTCTTGAAGCTGGTTGCATTAAGGCAGAGAAATACAGCAATGCATTAAAGAACGTAATCTGAGGACACAAAGACCTAACAGTAGTTCAGAGATGGCTAATAAAAAGCCACATTGACACCAAAAGGCTCATTAGGGAAAATCATCTATGTTGTCAGAAAGAGAGAACACGCTCCAGGGAGCGCATCATTGTGCCTGTTATAAGCGCTATTGGGAAACCTACTGACGTGTCATTTCCACAGAAATGAGAGAAACGTGCAGAATGGTAGAGAATGCTTCTCACGGCCCTTGAAATCACGGTAAGGCTAGTGCTGTGCACCTGAATCTCTCTAGGACACATTAGCTATGTAGATTTCATTTCTGAATGCCCTAGGAGCTCCGTGCATATGCCCAAGTCAGAATGCCCCACATCTGGCCTCTGTCTCATTTGTTTGATGTCAACCTGAACTTTCATTTTCTTTATAAAATAATTCATGTATTTTAGGTAGGAAGCTGTCTTAACTTAAAATCTTTGTAGTAATTCACATTGGGTGACTCAAAAGTACTTATAAATCCAGCTCCAGGGGATCAGATGTCTTTGGCTTTCATGGTCACCTACCGTCACATGAAAACATTTCCTACACACACACACACACACACACACACACACACACAAACACACTCTCTCTCTCTCTCTCTCTCTCTCTCTCTCTCTCTCTCTCTCTCTCTCTCTCTCTCCAGATAAATCCCATTATTATTTGGAAATTAATGAAGTACTTAAAAAACAAATGGTGTAAAAAATCAAGTGGTGTAATACTTAAAGGCTCAGACTAAAACCTGAGGCGAGAGAGACTCATATTTACGCATCTACATGATTTGCCTTCTTCCATTTTTATTTTCAATCATTGGGAGGTGAGGGAAACTAAAAAGCGATAAAACATTTTCAAATGCAAGTTGGCACTAATTCTAGGAAGGATGCAGCTTTATCTCAATATTATTATGGGTAATCAATATTTGGATGTCCAGGTCAGATCTCTAATGAATTCCATTACAGGGAAGACGGAGAAGGAACATGTTTAAACACCACAGAAAAGCCAATTTACTTTACTTGTTAATATTTCTGTATACTGATCTTCTTGAGATACACCATAATGAAATATGACCTGTGTGGATAATGCATCACTCTTTTTTATTAAGTTAGTTCTTTGATAATTTGTTTGTATTGTGTAATTCATTCTGCTCACTCTTTCCGTCCACATCCCTCTATAATCTCCCTCTGGCTCCCATCACCTCCCCTCTCACTACCCGTCCCTTTCCCAAATTCTCAACTTTTTAATTTTGTTGTGTGACTCATTTGTTCTCACCAAGGCAATCTGTGTGACCATTGGATTGAGACTACCCTTTAAAGCCTGGTGCTGTCACCAGGGGTACAAAAAATAAAGCAAGGACTGCTTCTTTTTCCAGTTCTAAATATTCAATTTCTTTTTACAGCAGCTATATTTGTTTCAAGAAGCCTGTTTGATACTGGTTAATTTTCCTCATAGCTTACTACTTTTCTGATTTATCACCTACTCAATATGCTATGGTATATTAGTCCATCTAAACTGATGTAATGCCTTAAAAATATATAAGAAATGTCTACAAATTAAACCTCCCTATCTGACACTCACAGTAACCCTGAGGCCCATCCCACAGGGCCTTCCATTCAAATGAAGGAAACCACTACAATGCTTACAAGAGGGCGAAGCTGAATCTAAGGGTGATGCTCAATCAGAGATATTTATTGAGTATCAGCTCTGGGAATTTATATAATTCATGTTGTTACTGTATAAAACTTATGTTCACATTATTCTCTTTGGAGATTTCATGGAATTTTTCAGAAGTTAAAATACATAACTAGGAATATAGAATTTTCAAAACTCTTGATCTCTTTTTTTCCCAACAAATTTTGTTTTATTTAGAAATTTGACGAGAACCATGAGATCTTCCTCATGACTTTTAAAGCTTTCAGCTGAATGCTTCTAGATGTGAAACTGTGACTCAAATAAGCTTCTGCCTCAGAGAAGACATATAAGTCAAAGCCTGAATGGTACCTTGTTGATGCTCTCATCTTTCTAAATATATACATATATTGATTATGGGTTGGATAATGAACACACTGCAAAAATTTTAGTCATTCCCATGGTATTACTGTCATGGGTTTCTTTGTCAATGTTTAAGAAATAAACCAATATTCTTCATGTGTTTGTGACATTTTATGTGTAAAACTCTGAAAATTGAAGATCGTAAGCTCTTATACACTTATACAATCCCAAATGGTCAGAAATGTCAAAAAAAAGTCATCCTCAAGATGCTTCTCTTTCAACCTGTCCAAATAATTGAAATTCTTAAGGATGACAAGAAGAATAAGTATTCAAAAATCCTAGAATTACACAAATAAACATAGAACTGAGTGGAGTGTCAGTCTCAGTAGCTCATATACTTGGAAAATCTGTTCCTCATCAGTGAGCCTTGCTGTCTGTTGCCTTGAAACTTGCTACAGTTCTTAGAGCCTTGCTTTTACTGTTAAAGTCTGTATTCTATCCATCACACCATCTCTGTCTCCCTCCTTTTCTTTTGTATACTTTATTCATGAGGAATGGCTTGTTTTGCCTTTTACTCAGTTGTAATTAACCTTAATGATACTTGAGGCAGGAGGACAGACTCTTCATGCTCCCTAGAAACTTCCCAAATCAATGTCATTGACTTTGAGATTTTCTGCGAGGATCCTGGAAGTCTGTGCGGCTGGCAATCAAACCCAGGTCCTCTCCAACAGCCTTATCTACTCTTACCCATTGAGCCATCTCTCCATCCCAGGATTCATAGTTTTTGGGGGAGGTGCTTGAGAAGTGTTTCTTTGTTTAACCCTGGTTGTCCTGGAACTCGCTATGTAGACAAAGTTGTCCTTGAACTCAGAGATCTGTCTGCCTCTGCCTCCTGATTACTGGGATGAAAGGCACAGCTCAGATTCATTTTTTTAATCCCCTAGTAATCTCTTGGATTTTTTGATAGAAAATAATTTTGTACCATTTCACTAACTAAAACTCTTGAATACTGAATTTTTACTTTAAGTGACTGATCTTAAAACAATATGAACCAATATTTGGTTAACAAATTGCTGCATTTTATGCACATTTCATAGGCATTGACAGTTTCTATTCCAATTCAGTTCTTTCTTTAGCTTAACATCCCATTTTAAAATGTCTTGTAAGAGGATTAAGACCTATACACTCAAAAGTGACAGAAGTAATGGGATTCAAGTCCAAATGTAATCATTAACAATGTATTGTGTGCATTTGAATTTTTACAAAAGCCATTCAATTTGCATCTATTCTATGTTTGTAGACTACTTTAGAAGCAGAGATAAATTGGGCACACAAATTGATTTAAGAAAATTGTTGCTGTCAGATTCATGGCATGTTGTGAAAGGTTGTTTGATTACCATTTCTTAAGTGAACAAATTAAATCTTTTATATGGACCTCATTAGAAAAATAATTTCAATATAGTTAAAACTCTTATATCTTGAGAACTACTAAAATGAATATTACAATCATTATTTAAATCACTTGATATAATATTTTCCTCTGTGAGCTCGCATTGCTCATCTTGTAGTTTTGATTTTTGATATTTTTTTTCTATGTTTGACATTTGAAACTCTAAGTTCAAATATCTGTGGCCATTCCCAGTGGGAGAAAGCATTTGTTCATCACAGTTGTAAAGTTGCATTAAGCCTGGTGCACAATCTTAATTAACAGGAGAATTTATAAGTCAAGTTGTTCACAGACAAGAAATCTGAGCAAGTTTGCATTGGTAAAATTTAGAGTGAAAACTTTGCCAAAGTTCTCATCACTCAATCAAGGATGAACTTCCCTGTAATAAAAATGGTGACAATGCCAAATTAAAACCTAGTGTATTTCATAACATGTTACATGCAGTATTTTATTCTTCCTATTAATACCTAGGTCACTGCCTGGGAATCCCTGAGTCATATCGTGACTTTCCAACAATAACAGTTGATTATTATTGTTGCTACTGAGCATTCCCAGCGGTCAGAGGATCTCAGAGAGTGATTCCTACTCAATAGGCTCTACCAGTGAGTGATAAGGTTTCCTCCCCTCACTTGCATTTTTAGCAAAATATATTATCAAGATTATCTGACCTGCTCAGCTGTGAGATTTTTACAGATGACACTTATCCTCAGGAAAGCAATGGGGTCTATGACAGCTGCTCCTTAGAAGACATACATGGGATTCAGACAAGCCTCAGGCCCAGTGACATTTTTAAGAGCAAAGTGAATGAAAGCGGACAATGCTATATAAATGGGAGTCTGCATTTTAAAAGAATGAAACCCGTGTTTAACTTACAGAGCATTTTGAGAGCTCAGAAGTCATCAGTCAGTGAGAGGTCTAACTGTACTGGCACAGAGGTTTGTGAACATCTCTGAGACATCCTGGCTCAATGTTTGTCAGTCAACAATAGGAAGCCAGAGGTGTGTAGAGCGTCATTACACTGTCCAGGTCCATAGAACATTGGGGCATTTTCAGAGAAGCTTTCTTTCTTGGTCCTTACCAAAGTGTTTCTTAGTTGTTGAGTAAGCATAGTGGGAACTAGATATGAGTATTTTTACACACTGTTAATGAATTGATCAGGGTTCTGAAAAAACAACAATAAAAATAACCAAGTAAGTGACACTGACTATGTAATTATCTGCAGTGAAGAATATCAGTAGCTTAAAGGCTAAGAAATATAAGTAGCCAACGGTGACAAAAGAAAGAAAAATCTCATTCAAACACAAGCACATACATTTGTAATTCCTGGGATAAATTCATAAGATGAGAGCTGCTTTCCATACTCTTTAATGTACTTTATAATAGAAATATGATGTCTGAATAAATGGCTTTGTCTATTAAATATATCTGAAAATAATCTAAAATTTACCATGCATCAATAATATGTTTCTAAAAGAAATTATATTAGTTTTCCTGATGATAAACTCTGAATAGAAGGTTAAAAAAAAAATGAAGCCTTTCATATGTTCCAGTCTCATCTTTGGGTCATGTGAGGTCATTGTCTTGAGTCAATATTTATTACTGGATACTAATTACTCAATCTTGAGATAACATGCAGTTTATTTATTTATTTATTTATTTTGGTTTTTTGAGACAGGGTCTCTCTGGGTTAGCCTTGGCTGTCCTGGTCTCACTTTGTAGACCAGGCTGGCCTCGAACTCACAGCGATCCGCCTGCCTCTGCCTCCCGAGTGCTGGGATTAAAGGCGTGCGCCACCACGCCCGGCAACATGCAGTTTATAAATGGAAGCTGAATACAGTTTGCAGGAATACTCACCTTAAGTATCCAAGCCATACCTCAGTTACATGTCTCTTCCATTCAAGTGTTAAGAGTTTTGGCTTAAGTTGTAAATTTTTACAGGTGTCTCTTCCTATACTTTTTTGAAAATAGTTTCATTACTAAGGAATTTATTAAAGAAAACAATTCATCTTACCTATGTGTATTAAAGGTTTCTTTCTTAGATTTTGTTTAAGAGAAAACACTGAGTGATGAGGGAGCTCTACACTCTAATGGCTAAGTGCAGAAAGATCCCTGACAAGTCTCTGTAAGAATGAATCTCCACACAGCTGATGCAAATCTGTAGTGACAACACACACAAATAAGACACTTTTTTTTTTCCAGAAATGCATTCATTTCTTTTTTTAAAGGTAGACACTGGACTCCAAATGAAGAATCACCCCCAAAATCCCAGTGTTAGTGTCCATTTCCATAACTACAAGATATTACTAACCTTCCTTCACAAACCAGGCTGAGCAGAGTTTTAAGAGTTCCTCAGAATATTTTAAAACAAAGCATCCTTACAAATGACTAGCAAAGTGAGGAAGGAGAATGTGTTGATGCATGAAGATAACTCTAATGCATGGTCCTTTATAATAGCAAGGGCTGTGATAAGCAGGAATGATGCTAAAGTATGATTTGCCTTTGGTACCCAGCCTTACGTAACATGAAGGCACAATTTAAAAGACTCGGTTGTAAAGGCCCTGCAAAAAGGGAAACGAGATGTAGCTTTTCTCAATGTCTGCCATCCAAGTTAGTTGAAGCAAGGAAAAAACCCTTCCAATGTCTTTAATTACCACAATAATCACCAAATTATATAAGTAAATACAGATTTAATTACAGCCATTTTGCCACCTCCCCCTTCCTTGACTTTAGGATGAGTTTTAAGTGAGCTAACTAGGAATTTTACTTTTGATGTCTCCGTATTTTTTAATAGTTTCAAATGAAACCATGAGGACAGAGATATAAAAGATGGCCTAATAGCTATTTTGTACCAGAGGAAAGTCAAGATATGGTAGGTTTGGGGTCTTTAACTATATTTAAACTGTTTTCCCCTCTTATTTGTTTAAAGTAAAATACTAAAAAATGTAAATCTTGGTAGTAGAAACATAGATCTAAACATTACTTTGCCTTTAATTTCCTGTATAATTTGGAATTGAAGTTTGAAATTGAAATTGAAGTTTTCTATATATTTTTCTAGCCTAAGAAACATTTATGTATTGCTCCACCAGTGAAAATTTAAAATCACATTTTTAGTCAAAAGTCAGAGATTTAATTTTCTATGGGAATCAAAAAGTACATTTAAAATAAGTGAACTTAGATTATATAGAACATTGTCTGCTAAATAAAGACTTTTTTTTCAGAAAGATAAAACAAAATTCCTCATCTTTTTAATGTGCTTTAATAGCTGTCTAACTTTCTATCTCACTTTGTTCAATGGTTGAGTTTAGGGTCATCTCATGCTTCATACATTCAATTTATCGTTAGATTTTTAAGAAACACAACTGGATGTTTTACTTAAACTATCAACACTTATCAAATATGATAAAAATATAGAAATATAATTTATAAAATATCATAGAAAAAATTTCTAGTGTTTTAGAAAATGCTATTGTTTTTGGTGTTTTCTTTCTCTTAGTTACACTTTATGAAATAAAAATTAATCTTTTAAGAGTAATCTTTCAATATAAGAGTATGCTTAGAGCACACATAAGTGTAAAGATTTAAAAGAAATACCTATACAAAAAATATCTATACTCCCTACAAAGAAACTTAGTTTGGGTAGAAGTAGCTGTTTTGGATATTCTCGCACAATATTATAGTGACAGTACAGCAGTGTGTTCTGGCTGCGAGCTGTACTTGGCCATCGTCAGTTACAGCATAAGGAAGAGCCATTTATTAAGCACAGAGGGAGTGGGTCTGAGCATACCGAGCTCTAACAAATGAGCCCACCGCAACTCCTGTGAATTTTTTAACACTAGGCATACTCTGGTCATTCAGGACTGGAAGTTTGCTTAGAGTGCCCAATAATGGCCAAGCACTTGCACAAATGTTGCACCTGGAACAGGGAGAAGTGAAGGGGGCAAAGGTCAAATCCAGGCCTTAATAAGCATTGACTAAACAGACTTTAGACTCAGTGAAAGGTCCAGACGCCCCCTGCAGCGTCATCTTACATCTGACTTGCCTCTTTTCAACATGCAGTATAATCCATAGCTACAACCACCTTGCTGGCTGCTTAGCCTTTGGGTTTGGCTTAGTTTTTATCTTCCAGAGACGTGCCCCCCCCCTCTTTGCAAAGATTTAAAATGTTAACCCTTTTGCTCCCCCATTAGCCACTGTTAGCTTACATCCATAACTCTTTCCAGAACAAAAAGCAATTTAAGTGTTTCCTAAGAGCAGTGGCTGGGGCTTCCTTTTTGTCTCAAATGTTTTGAATAATATTCTGGCGAATGACTAAACATGGATCAAGACAATCAAACAACTACACAGTCAGCAAAATGCGTCTCTTTAATGCATATTTCCACTGCAGTAGATTTAAATGAACACTTAAAACCTTAAAAAGAATTGTGTCTCTCTCACTTACTATCACATAGAAGTTAAATGTACGTTAACAGTTTCTGTATGTGCATACGAGTGCTGAAAATGTCTGAATTTTTAGACTCTTATAACTTAAGGTTAGGTGGCACAGTTTGTCCTCCTAATTTTATTAGCACAAATGGTTGCACATTTGTCTTTTAACCTGTTTTTTACAAAAATAAAAATTGCTTTTTTAAAACAATAATTTTCCTCCAGGAAATATACTTCCTCAATGGGGAACACAAGAATAAGCTGGGCACCCACCTTTAGCTTATTAAATGAGAGCACTCTTCCACTCAGAGGTGGACTCACTGCAGGAGCTAGAAGTGAGAGGCTGCAGAGGCAAACTGGGTGCCCTGTTATTTACGACATTACAGATTTTCAGAATGCCAACAACATCTGCATGAGCCCCTATATTTATCCTCACGTCTATCCAGATAGCCCCACTTCCTTTACAGTTAAGAATATAAAATTAGAAAGCAGCACAAGAGCACACTAGCATGTGTATGACTCATAAGCCTCTCAATGAAGGAGGAGGCAGAATCTCACGGGGCACTGACTGCTGAGTGCACAGGAGACTGGACGGGAGACATGGACGATACGGCAGAGTTTAAACTGGGGAAGGGTCCTAAGAACGAGAAACAGTGCAGTTAGTGTCCAGAGAGAGCTGGAGGGGGCTTGGGTTTCCCACGGATCTCTATCTCAGACGCATTCTCACAGTTTCACAGGACAGGAAAGGGGCTACAGTGAGGGCAGACATTTTGCACAGCTGCAAAGATTCCACAACCGACCATAATTTTCATGGGACTTTTTTTTTTTTTAACCTAGATCAAAACTAGGATCCTTGAAGCCAAATAGAGTAGGAATCTCAACCACAGACCTGCATGGATGGCAAAACTAACCCTCACATAGCTTGCTGAGACGTCGAGTTAGTGTTGCATGACAGTCTTGTGATCGGCCTTGACCCCACAGAATCAAGCCTGCTCAGTAGCCAATCGTACCGGGCAAAGGAGGAAACGCAAGTAGCTGAGAGTCATCAGCCTTACTTAACTCTAGATCAGGATTATTTAGTATGAATGATATACCAGTTTAATTTAATAAGCCCCATGATCCCATTACCCATCATTTTCTTTAGCCCAGTTATAATTCATGACTAAATAAATGCTGGTTCTGAAGGGGAAAACCGTGATGTCGCTCTTTGTAAATCAATATCTTAGATGCCACTTTACTGCCATTTTTGCTGTTAGTTCATACTTTTGATCTCTTATAGCCCGCTCAGGACAAGACCAAGTTTGGTTAAATCAGAGCTATGAACTCACTTTTGTAATTGGCTTTTCCAATTCTAAGTCATTAAAAAATCATTTAATATGAGAATAACAATAACTCAAATGCTTAAAGCCATGATGAGAATTCTCACTCTCATGCATGGAAGCACAAGTTGCCTCACAGGAAGTCACTCATAAGACACAGTAACTTTAATTTCCCCAAGGTTGGTAAAGCCTTGACTTCATGTGCTGATGGTTTAGAGAGCAGACTTCAGGACTATACCTTCCATGGGCAGTTCACGTTGATTTTTGTATAATTTTGATGAGTAATGAATGTTGCCATTCTAAAGATTCATTTTTAAAACATATGTATGTGTGTGGCTTTTGATAAAGCATTTCCTTTTGGACAGTCAATATATCGGTTTCATATTAGGTCATTCTCTCCCCCCTGCCCCTCCCCCAAAATACAGTGACTATAACCATGAATCCAGAGACTGCCCTGCTGAAAAGCCTCTTTGGGATTTTTTAAAGTGGCATTGATAATTGATCTTGATTTTCTTAATTTCTATCTGTTTTTAAAATGTGCCCTTTGAGTTCAACTTTTCTACTAACTTTGTATGTCAAAATAATGTCAGCATCTCACAGGCTTGCCATTTCAAAATACACTTTTAGAATAGAATATTTTTAACTGAGAAGTAAATATAAATTGATTTGACTCAAGAATTTATCCAAAAGGAGGCCTCAGGGAGAATGGGTGCTTAGCACATGCTAGGCTTTGGGTTCAAGTCTCAACACCCTCTAGTCATTGAAAAACATTAACAACAACAACGAAAAATGGATGCCTACCAAAGTAGATGTCCACTGTCAAAGCATAACTAACTGGACTATATATTATATTTACACACACGCGCATGCATAGACACACACACACATATACAATTCATTGAACTATTTATTATGTATACATACATATATATTTCATATTCTCTTTCTAGTATACTTCCTAGTAAAAGTATGAATAAACTTCCAGTAAAATATTTTTCTTAACTTAATGTTCATATACAAAATAGCCCAAAATCTTGATAATTAATATTTCCATCAAAAATGTATACATATCTTCTAATATATGTATTTTGTATATGTACATATGATATAATAGTGCTTTATTTAAACAATGAGGAAAATAAATACGGCATTTTTTCACCTCAATTCAACTGTCATGCTAACATTTAATGTGCTTTTTAAAAAGCGAAGCTCTATAAGTGCATGATAATGCTTTGCTTTTTACGGTGAAATGAAAGAATCAGATCAATCACTAATCTCACTGAAAAATAATATCGCAGCTATTTTAATATTAAAACATTTCCAATATTTCCAGTTAGTTTAGATTGGCTAGCATTGGTGAAACAAAGACAGAACTGAGGCAGAGAGACTTACAAAGCCTCTACTGATTTCTGTCCTGGCCCTTCCTCTGCACATGGTCAATTAGAATTGAAAATCCTGTGCTGATTTCATTCGCTGGAATTTTTAAGCAGGTCAGGAAGAAAGATGTTATTGAAAGGAAGAGTCTCATCTAAATAAGAAAGGAGTGTGTGGCCATCTGGTCATAGCTATACGTATAAAAAGTTATTTCAGCTGAACCAAGGGTTGGTGTTCTAAAAGATGTGCCAAAAACCAACCTAAAATCCATTTACAGTAATAAAATAAAATAAAAATTTATATGTGTGTGTATATAGAATATATACATATATTCTAAATGTTTCTTTTTAAACCTCCAAATATGTATTTGGGGTGTGTGTGTGTGTGTGTGTGTGTGTGTGTGTGTGTGTGTGTGTGTGTGTACTAAATGTTTCTTTTTAAACCTCCAAATATGCATTTGTTTCATTTCCTATCTGTGATTCATGAGCCCCCGTCTGACCCTAGTGCCTCACTGAGCCTGAGTGGGTTGTAACAGAGGGTCAGTCAATCATTTTCCAAACTCCTCCTTCACGGGGCATCTAACAAAACAGTGGATCTTTTGTGAGTCAAGAAATAACTTTGATAGCCTTCACTCAAATTAATTTGAGTGTAGTGTACATCCAGACTGGAGGAATAAATTTTGGAGTAGAAAGCAGTGAAACCAGTTTTCCTTCTTTGCTTATTGCAACCAGAGTTTCCTGTGTACTCTCTGAACACTGCTTGGGCATCTGTGCACAATAATTTCAGGCCTTCAGCCTACAGACTAAGCTTTAAAAATATCTCTCTCTTCATGAAAAGAGATCATGACTGCTAAGTATACTTTTAGGAACCATCTGAGCGCTCAGAAACAGAGTTTGGTTTTGTAGTAATTTTTGTTTTATTCTTTAAATTGGGACTGAAGGTTTTTGAGTGATACAAGTATTTATTTCTTTTTTGTGATGTATCCATAATAATTACCTCATCAATAAACCAATTTATTCAATACCTGAGCACGATTGTCATTTAGGAGACTCACAACCAGGTTGATGTCGCTACCCAAATTTCATTGTATTAAAATACATTCACACTCTACACCATTTCAAACACTATTATATAAGAACAGAAATGAATTGTGGTCACAGGCCTATATTCCAATGTATATTTTAAATATAACGCAGGCATGGTCAGAAACCTCAGCTGATGCTGAGGAGCATAACCAGAAAAATCTACAACAAAAAGACTCAGAATAAGAATATTCTGTGAAAACCAAGAATACTGATGCATCCCTGACAGAATAGACCATTGGTTGTTTTCTGTTTGGGTTACATCTCTCTACTGTTTGTTCTGACATTTCCAATAAATCATTACCATTGTGTAAGGAGAATAAACTATAGGAAATTGTTCTTTCTTCGTTATGTTCTGAAAAACCATTTGTTCTTCAACTGGCCTTACGTAGTCCAACTATTTCAATCAAGTCCATTATCTTCTTGTCTTTGAAAGATGCCTTTCTAGTAACCTGTTTCCCCGAGGGCAATGGCAGGCCTTGCTTTTAGAAAGTAGGTGGAATCTAAATAAAACAGCTTGTTCACTTTCTCTCTTTGATAAAGAAATTAAATTATTTTTTTCATCAGGCCAGAACCCCAGTGTGTGCTGGAAGGGACTGTTTACATACAAATAGAGAGTCATGCCTCAGAAAAAGTTATTCGTTTACCAAGGAGTGTTATCACTCAAACTATATAGGCAGTTTTTCTAAGTACAAAATGTCTAAATTCTTCAACTATATGTTTTTCTGAACAAGAATCAAGTCAAGTGACACAAAGATTTTTTTTTTATTCTCTTGCTCTAAAACAATCACATAATACATTGGCAAATAAACCCATTGTTGTGGTGACACTTTGGGGGAGCTGTTTACAGGCATGCACTCTGAAAATTCTTTCTCAATTAGAAGTATGAAGAATGAATTCTAAAGCTTACAAAATTGTATATCAAATGCCAGGTGTGTCAAAGCAGGTAAATATCCCATAATCTCTATATTATTAATAAGTTACACATGACAACTTGATAGCTAAGGTGTAGTATATATATGTAGAATTTTTCTCCATTTTTATCTCAAGTCCAGGCATATAGTTTGGTAAAAGTAATTATTTTTCTTCCATTTGATATAAAATAATATCATATGCATGTTAATAAAGACCTGAGCACTTATTTGGTGAGTGACTCTTTAGGGTAAGACCCACAAAGTAGAAATGAAAATTAAATAGAGTGAACTGCACAAACACTGAACCCAAGTTTTATCTAATCTAGATACATACTCACAAAGACGCAAGAATGGGTGTCACTTCAAAATCATTTGCATAAATTATTCTTTCCTTAAGAAATTTTAATAGTAAAAATCACTTAAAAGTCAACAAAATTAATAGCAAATGGGAAATGCCAATTCATAATGACTATTACTGTTGTAAAATTTTGAGCCAAATTATTTTAAAACGCTTTTCATTTCTACACCTATTCCTATTGAAATTCAGCCAGCTCTGACATGTTCAAGCAGCATATTAATAAAGAGTCCTAGAACCACAGAACTCTGCCTTACTACATATATCATGATAAGCACACCCGTATTGCCCCGTAAACATGTCTTCAGGAGAGATAGCTCTGAATAAAAGACCGCTTTCCTGTGGGTGTCGGTTAACCCTGCAAACACTTGAACTTCCTATGGGCACACACCCAGCAGACACTGGCGTCTAGGTGATTGAAAATGTTGCCCATAAAAGCAAAATTTTATCTGTGATGACATCATCAACTAACCTGGGTTCGTTGTGATAGAGTGATGTATTTGTCTGGCTGGTGTGTACGTCGTGTGTGTGTGTGTGTGTGTGTGTGTGTGTGTGTGTGTGTGTGTATGTAAGAGAAAAAGACACAGGCAAACAGAATGATGCGGACAGAACAGCACCTCCAGAAGCCCTCTGCAATGCTTGCAAAAATCTTCCCACAGAACTCCAGCTTCTCCCTCTCTATCGTATATAGCTTAAGTTTGTTCAAAAATGCATTCCTTGCACAAGCAAATTCTGTTTCGCTTAGTTAACACACTGTGAATCCTCAAATATTCTGCCAGGATCCTTGGAGATGGGATTTCCACACCAAATGAGGCGTGTGCTTCCACATGAAATGGTGCAGGAGTTGCAGGGTCCCTGGAGACCTGCCTTTGAGTGTTTGAGACGTCTTGGTTTTAAAGGTAATGAAGGGGTTAAAAATTGAGTCTGTCTAGGGTAGGAGAAAGGGGATATTGTTGTCTTTAATCTTTCCGCAGTATGTGTACGACTTCCATCCCGGATCTGCACATAGCGGTGGAATAGGCTCGGCATGCATTGCGTGCAAGCTCCTTGATTGTAGAAGGGGGGCTGGGGGGGACCTGGCTGGAGTCCAGACAGGCTGGAGCTCTGTTGATCATTATGTCTAGCCTTCAGGTGTCTCAGCACACAGTGGGCGGCGGTGGGGGAGGTGTAGATAACATGAGAGCAGACAAAGAAAAACTGGTGTATTTTAAAAAGATTATGTGAAAATTCGTGCCCAAGCCTCCTTAAAAAGAATGATTCCTGATGTCTCGGACTTTTATAATTACAGCGCAGGCTCGGCTCTGGCACCTTTCTAAGCCATAATTAGTTATGTCTGGAGCCTTTGAATAATTCCTTTCAATAACTGATGGAGTTAATATTCTCTTTTAAAAATGGGGAGGGCAGTGCGTTCTGACAAACTCTTTCTGTCGGAGTCTTTGTTGCTCAGAATCTTCATCGGTCATAATCACAGTGATCTGGTTTGCAGTTTCATTTCTTATGAGACTAAACACAACTTTTTAAGGATCTAGATGATTCTAGAAGGAAAGCCGTAATGCACTGCTGGATCACCCTCACTGAATATGAAAAGAAAGCAGTAACAGGAAATTTCTCTACCATTTGTTTCCAATTATTGTATAAATTAAAAAAAAAAATACTGCCTTGAATGTCACTTCTGTTTAAAACTCCATCAAAAAAAAAATCTTTCCATAAATACAACTTAGATGTTAGCTATTGCTTTGCCCCCTCTGGCAGGAAGACATCCTAAATTATTTTATTCTTTGAGGGTTCTTCTATGAAGAAGCTCCGGCATGCTTCCTCCCCACCCCCACATCCTCACCCCACCCTATTAGGAATTAAAAAAAAAATCTTTCTATGGAGGCCTGGCTCCTAAGACAGAAAGCTATCCTCTCCACACTGGCCACTTTCAGCTGCCGTCACTCTTGCTCGGACTTCATTTCACATTTTGTGGACAAAACACAAAACCCCAGCTCAGCCTCTGTCATTATTGTAAAATTTAAAACACTTCAAAAATGAGTCAAAAGAAAGCCCTGGCTTGAAGCCATTGTTCAGATTTAAGAGCTATTTGCCTCCAAGTGTCTTTAGCAGTCTTTCATGGCTAATTATAATAACTGTCAGATGTCTGGAGAGTGTGGGGTGCCCTAGTCAGTGGAGTCAGCAAAGTTTGTCTTTTATTTTTTCCTGAGGACAAATCAAATCTGATTAGACATAAAGAGCGAAAAGAAGGGACTAAGTACATATGTATGTGCCTTCATTTTCCCATGAACAAAGCGGCATGCTGGAGCAGTGTCCCAGTGCGTAGCCTCCTACAGCTACTCTCCAGAAAGCCTGACTTTTCTTTTTAATTCTTTATCTTTCACAGAAGAAAGCATGCAACAAATGCCCCTAGAATAGTCCCCTGCCCTTTGGCTACCTTTCAAACTACACATAAAAGAATTCCCAGACAAATCTTCGAATTATTTTCTGCTCCTGACACAAAACTATTTTAATCAGCACGCTTGGTGGAAAGAAATGAACACTTACAATCTCCAAATGCTGCTTCTTTCTCTAGTTGCTCGTCCCTGCTGGCAAAGCAGAGGCTTCTCTCCAGACTGACTGCGGTGCAGGTGCAGAATCCTGTCTGCACGCCCAGGAAGGGGGAGACGCGTTTCCTAAAGTCACTGGAAACTCGGCCACTTGTGCTCAGGCATGCCTGCTCCTGTGGAAACCGTACTATCTGCAGTTCTGAATTGAACTAAATTAGAGCCCATGCGAAAGGCAGGGGCAGGCAGTCATGTGAGCGGCACACAGCCACCCTATTGGCCACAGAGCCAGAGCTTAGGCATTCTGCCTTTTCCACTATTGGTGAAGAGTTAAAACTGAAAGCATCTAGGTCCTCCTCTTCTGCCTATTTGTCCTTTATGTGTGGAAGAATGACTGTAGGATTTTACAGTGACAGAGTCAGTGGGGAGCCACTGAAGTCACCCTCCCAGAAACTGTGGGAGGGGATGGAAACCTCAGCCTTTGCAAGATTTTCTTTTCTTTTCTTTTCATCCCCTTGACCTGCAATTTTGTGTGTGATTTACCTTTAAGGAAAACGTTATTGCTGTTGCTCTTCCCTCAGCTCCAGGGATGACAGAAATAAATTATCATTGCATTCCTTTGCAGAATCCCTCAGGTTGAGCAGCATCCAACCAAAGTCTTCCAATGATAAGTTTCCTACCTTTTTTTTTTTAATTAAGAAAGCTTTAGTACAGTTATAAGCCAACATACTAAATTATTCATTAGTGACACTAGCAACAGAATTAAGTTTTCGTTATTTCATTTTGGAAAAAAAAGACAAAGTAAAATGCTGGAAAATATCAAAATGCCAAAGAAATTAAATCAGAGACTCAAACTAAGTGGGTTAATGAGGAAATACATTCTTCTCACTCAAGTCCCATTTTAATTACTTTTTAAAGTAACATAAAATGTCCATAAAACTTTGAGACAGACTGTATTTTCCAGTTATTGAGGGGATATTTATGTACCATGTTTTTTAAAAACACCTGAGATATTTGTCAAGACTTAAAGATTTGTTAAGGTCCCTTAACGATCATCAAATCCCACCCTCCCAATACTGAAGGTGATCTGGGTGTGCCTGCCAAATAACGGCTGCCTTGTAACACTCATGCAGAATTATGGCAAATGAAAGCAATCTCGCCAAACTATCACCTTGCCCTTGCTGACAGTTCCTCCTAAGAGCCAGTCACTCTTGCATTTATTCGGCCTTCAGGATAACCCATGGAGTCTGTCCCTGTTACTTTCATTTCTCAGTGAGAGACAGAGGATTTCATAATGTTATCTCTTTTGGATCTTAACCTATGGCTCACCCCTCCATTAATTATGGTTATTTCTGGACACCTTACTTTATACCAGGGAAGTATCAAAACTTCACATCCTAATTCCAACCTCACAACTGGAACTAAGTTTGGTTTTTGTTTGTTTGTTTGTTTGTTTGTAATATAGTTTACTAATGCTTTGAGAAATTCTTAGAATGTAGTTTGATTGTGTCCACCCGCTAGGCCCCCACCTAACTACTCACAAGTCTACCGCCCCCTTCATACCCCATTCTTATCCTCTTCTGCTTTTTTTTTTCCTTTCCTTAACTAACCCACTTAGTCCAATTTATTCACTGGTTGGGGTCATCCACTGGAGCACAGTCGACCTACGAACAGCCACACCCTTGGAAAAACACAACTGACTTTTGGTTGACCAGAAGTTGTCAGCTGTTGATGCTACCCACATTTCATAGATGAGGAAATGAGTTTCAGGCTACTCAAGGTCCTGTAGCTGGAAGCTGATGCCCTGGGGTACCTCATTCATCTACATATAAAGCTCCAGTCCTTCCTCAGAGACACAGGAATTCTTGTGAGATGCCCATAAGCTTCATTTACCTTGCTCATTTTCCTTCCTGGTGTGACATCCTGGAATATCCAAGCATAAATATAGGGTATTCACTATTGGCAACAATATATTTTAGGTTCAGATTCAGATTGGACTGTAATGTGGCCCATGAGGGATGGATAGGGACAGTTGTGGAACCATATTCACGCCCACTGTAGGTTGACACTGTAGCTTATGGCCACAGGAGCTTGTGAGTTTTCTAGAGTGCCATTCTGGCATCAGAGGCAACAAGTCCTAGAACCTTTCAAAATCGGGGCCAAAAGGTCCATCTCAACTTGGGGAAATGCAGGGCCCCGCCCTTCCCCCTTGCTCTTTTAAATAGGATAATTAAATGCCTCTGTGCCATTAAAATCTCACCTATAAAATTCAGTCTTTCAAATAAGTCAATTTCTCTGAAGTGTTTGTGAAGCTCAAAAGTGGTCCTCTTTTTAGTCTCCTATATTCCTAATTTTCTTCCCGATTTTCCAGAGATTATTTTTTCATTTCATGTACCCTATTTCCTCGGGTTTCTTTACAGGTGTGGACTTTGTAGTCTTCTATATGCTTTCACTTTTATTTCCCAGATGTTAGCATTTGAACCGATTGCACTTGTGAATGCTGAATTATAGCAGGCTGAGGGCAAACATACGATGAAAAGGGAAAACTCTGTTTCCCACTAGCCCCAGTGTTATCCCTGACAACTTGATACTGAAGATTGGCTTCCGTTTGCCACACAGGGTGAAAGCCGAACTTGTACATCTTGTAGATACACAACATCCTTTCCTTTGGATGTTTCAGTCCGTTCCACACAACATTTTCAACCTCAATGTCACTGTTTCTTCCCCAGATTGTGCACTATCTCAATAAGACTATCACTGTCTACCAGAAAGCAAAGGTGACATGGGAGCAAGTCTGACTCTTCTCCAGAGCCCTTCATACTTAGATGAATAGCATACCTCCCGCATCTCTTGATTTGCTCTGTCCCGCTCCAGGGGAGTGTTCTAAATTATGCATTTTAGTGAGGATTCCATCTTCTCTTGTCCTCAACCTTGTGCAACTCCACTCCCTTTTCTCTTGCTAGCAATAAAACTGAAATAACACCAATAAACTCATTTAATGATGATGTACTTTTCTCAAATTTACAAAGTTGTATGGATGTGCTGCTTTTTAAATGTACTCAGATAAGCTTTTCAAAGAGTCTTAATCCTATAAAAATATTTGTGTTACAGGCAGTAATTTCTGCTTTCAACAGTCAGAAAAAATGTCTACTGGAAAATGAAAGTTATTGATGGCAGAACTGGACATATTATGTTACATGCCCAGATACAGAGCACGTTATGAATCCTAAAATGTCTCCAAGAAAACACTTTTCTTTCTTTTGCTTTGTTTTTTGTTTTTGTTTTTGTTTGTTTTCAAGACAGTGTTTCTCTGTGGAGTTCTGGCTGTCCTGGACTTGCTTTGTAGACCTGGCTAGCCTTGAACTCACAGTGATCCACCTGCCTTTGCCTCCCTGAGTGCTGGGATTAAAGGAGTGCACTACCACGCCCAGCTAAAACACACTTTTCAATAACAATATACTATATTTATACAGGAGTCAACCATGTCTCAAGGCTCTTTAACATTCATGTTATATTTATATATTATAAAATATACATTTATACATTATAAATGTATACAATATAAATTTATACATTATAAAATAAAAAAAACCCCAAAACATGGAAAATTCTATGACATCTAGAAATCACAACATAGAAACAGCTCTGTCTCCACAACCCCAACATTTAAGGCTATAATAAGGACAGAACGTTCAGTGTCTTGCACATGCAAACAAATTACTTGATTAAGAATTGAATCCTGGCCTCAAACTTTTATTTTAAAGAAAAAGATTCATAGAAGTTTCTGCCTTTCACACATTCATGTTCAAATTGTTTTTATTGTAAAATTAGCTCTTGGTGGTAATTTTGTTTATTTGTCATGGGTGGTCTGAGCCTTTGGTGGGAAAATTGGGATCAGATGAAAATGAGCTATCTGAACAGGAAGTTTCTCAGCCATTCTGAATTTACAATAAGCACACACTGGGAAGTGTGGCCAGATCACAGACAGAGGAGCCAAACACACTACAGGCAAAGCCTATTCATTTTTGTTAAATGCTAAAAGATGAATCTTTTGGGAAACTTAGACTTTTTTATCCTGAAATGGCCAGAATGCTTTTAATTTTTCTTGGCTTATTTTTTCTCTAGAGTATGAAGATTACATTTCTTACAAGTAAGCAAAAGTTAAATAATTTAGACAATGCAAGTTAGCCAAATATACACATGGCTTATGCAGGGCAAAACCAATAACTCAATATTTTGATTTTTCATTTTCATGTGGCTGTTTTGGCATCAGGTAGAAAAGAGAAAATAAGCAATCTGACCAACTGGTATGTTAATCTTTCAATTCCAAACCCTCAGCTGATTTAGAGGCAAAGTTTATTTCCTGTTTTCCTTTACTCATGTAGAAAAGCAGCTACGGACACAGATCCTCTATGTTTAGAATGTTAGAAAGTGATATCATTGCTTCATCAGATTAATAACACACTTATTTTTGGACAAAAATATGATTTTATGAGAGTTTGATTTTCACTTGAGAATACACCATGGGCGGTTAGTCACATACAGAAATGCTTCAGATCGTTGTATCCATGAAAGATCTGAGGCCTCGTTACAATGAAAGCTATTTTTTTTTTTACCATGCTCTGAAGTATGGTCTTAGACTCCTCTCAGTAAATGTCCTGAGAGCTGCTGATGCCTCTGGTCAACTGGCTTGCCTCAAGCACAAAGCCTTGGTTCTTAGATTAGGACATAACAGTAAAACCAACACCTTGCAGGCCATGATAGTCATCCCAGGGAGAGACTTCTTTCGGCCTTTGTCTCCCTTTCCTCTCTCCCACCTGTAGCCCTCTCCTGTTGCTGTGCCACACCTTTCTCTCCAAGAACAGCATACCGTATCTCACTGACTCACTGAACTTGAAGGGATGCTTCTGAACAGGGCGCAGAGAGCCTCACCCATTCCTCCTTCACATAGCAGCAAGCTGAGTCTATAAAAGCTCAGCTGCCTGGCTCCCCACATTACCACAACATGGACCCTGTTTCTGCTGGCTACTCCATTCCTCTTTTCCAGGTCCTCCTCCTTGGTACCGATTTACAATTTCAACTGTGGTCACATTTATTGATCTCTTGGGTTATTTGTTTATTCTTTCTCAAAAACTGATACTTCGGGCTTTCTTTATGTGGTGCTTTTAATGTTTTGTGTGGTATTGCTCTTTCTGCCAACACTGAATTTGAAATTAACCTGTTGATTTTTCGGAAACATTTGTGGTGTTCTTCTAGACTTGTTGGGTTAATAAAAAATTTCTATGATCATTGTCTTACTGTACTGAACCCCCATTGGTAGGTATGATTAGACAACAGATCTTACTCATTTGTGTAGCCAGTGAGAAAACAAAAGGTAATGTGACACTTGGAGAGAAAAACAAAAAACTGATGAGTAAAATCATTTTATAATCCTCAAGTTAAAAGCATGAAATACCTCTTTTCCTCCTTCTGCACTCGGTTATTTATGTTTCTTAGGACACCACAGGTATAGTTAACTAGGATGGTCCAGATTCTAGGTGTCTAAAATGCCCACGTATGATACTTTAAACACTACTTGGGAGTTGGGTATGCTTATGGGAAGTTCTTCAGAATAGTTTTAGACTTTTAGAGTTTTTATTTGACAAAGGTTTCTTTTTTTATTTCTTATTTGTCTTCAGAAATATTCCTGATGTCATGACAACAACTGACTTGACATTTTGTTTAATAGTAGCTAGCATCTAATAGTCAACTAGCTTTAAGAAATTAGCTACTGACTCTGGAAAAAAAAAAAAATGAAACAGAGCAGGAGACATAAGGAACAATATTTTAATCTGTGTCTCGAACTTCTTAACCTGGATAAATCCATGCGATCGTGGACACAGGAAGTAGCTACCAAAGTTTCCAGTATGAAAAGTGTTCAACTTAGCAGCCAGCACCGCACTTCTGAGCTCCGTCTATATAGTCCAACTCGAACTTCAACCCCAGCTCCTGGGTGGCCCAATGTTACGATGATTGACTAAACCCCAGGAAAAGCATCTGCAATCCACATTCCGTCTTGGATGAGAGAAATTATTTTATCCATTACTTAAGGAAAGTTAAGGCCCAGAGGCTGCACATTAGCACTGCCTTGAATTAGGAACTTGCCAGATCTGAAAAAACCAGCTATTCACATGGAATCTACTTTAATAACTTATGAAAAGTTAAACTAAACTGGATTAATAATTTAAGTCGAAAGTTCTACCAGTGAAGCTTAAAATTTTAAAGCTTTAGGATAAGCAGCACAAATAGCAGAGGGAAAATGTGTAGTATTTTAGCATTTGTCTTGAAAACAGGGGAAATCCTTGCTAAGGGAGGAAACGAAAACCTTGACTCAAAGGTTTAAAACATTAGAAATCAGTCCCCTGACACTCCACATACCAAAAAAAAAAAAAAAACAAAAACAAAAACAAAAACAAAATAGTGCCCCCACCCCATTGTATCTTTGCCATTTCTTAAAAAGTTCAACTGTGTTTCAAAGTAGTGGAGGGGAGGGAAAATGGAGAGTCTCCCATTTTTTGGCTATGTGGGAGATGACTGCTCTGTTGAGAAGCTCCTGCTTAGTCACTGTTGAGGGGCCCAGATGATGGAAAGCTATGGAAGGGACCTCGGAGGGCACAAACAAACCAGTGTGAAGGATACCAAGAAGCTGAGCCTTATGTCAAAAGAAACATGGGATGATCTAAAATCTGAGTGCTAAGGCCACAGCAGTATCCTTTAGGTTAAAATGGATGAGCAAAGAAAGCTCCATCCTTTAAGGTAGCGAAGGGCAGCTGGGAAGTTCCTTGCACTGCAGCAAGAACAACATCTCAGTCCTCCCGGAAGGTTGCATATTCCACCTCAGCTGAGTCCCTCCTCACGTGATCAGCTCATAGACACAATGGACCTCCTGGAGTGGCTCCTTCTAGATGCATCTTCTAGGAGACGCCTTAGCAGGACTTCTCATGGATATCTAACAGCCCTCCGTGCTCTAGCTTTGAGCCTTGGCCGAAAGTCAGTTAATCCAATTTCTGTGTTAGGAGTGGCACCTTGTAACTAAGGGACTTGGGCTCAGGGTGCAGACTGGAGAGGGGACATCCACATGTGTTCAATAAGAACACAGAGTAAGAGTTCTGTCGGTCTTCAGCCAAAAGGAAATAATGCAGAGTTCAGACGTGTGAATGTGGTAACTCTCTTTTTCTACAGTGATATCATTAGATTTGGGTTAATGGCAAGTTATGTTTTGGATCTTGTATGTCCTGACAGCTGTCCCTCAAGCTGCGAAGACACCAGTACTAAAATCTGAGACTTAATACTTGCTGGATATAGAAACAGACATCCAGATTACTTGGATTCTCGATCAATTTCTAAATGTCTCTCACTGACTCCCTGGAATAGTTAATGTGTGAAACTTTAATATACAAATACAATCTATTTCTTTAGTGTCAATCAAGCCTCTTGAAAAAAAGCTGATACATGCTGTCTAATATTTGTCAAGGATGCCATATGACTTGTAAATCATTTTTATTTGTAATATGCATGGGAAGACTGAACCAGTCAAGAAGCAAACAGTTTTTGAGGATGCACTATTTACTAGTGTTATCACTATGGAAAACAAAAAATGAAAACAATGTTCTTTTTTTTATGTTCTAAGAAGTGATAAGAAGATGAGACTAAACACACTGAAACAATGTGTGTAAAATTACAAACAGCATTAATTCCAGGGCTTTACTATATTAGATTACATGTATACACACACACACACACACACACAAACACACAAACACAACATATATAATTACTCTCTCTATATATTATGTACATAAGTCTATAATAAAGGAAACAATCCCTCACATTTAGGAAAACAAATCTATTCAGCATTAATATCCCAGCTGCATAGACTATTGCTCAGAGCATATTTCTTATGACTGTGCTCTTTTGATGTTTTATGTTCTCTAGTGCTTATGAATTGTCTGATGTTGACTTTGATCCCTAGATCAGCATCTCAATCAGTACTTTTACTGTCTATGCCATTTATCATTTCACATCCAGGCTCTCTCCTTGATTTTAAGGTCATATCATGTTCCCCCTAAGAGGAGAGGGCAACTCAAGTGTACTACTGTTCTTCAGTGGATTCTGACTTCCACTTTTTTTTTTTTTAAAAAAAAAAAAGGGGCTTTGCACAAGTATCCAGAGCTTAGCAAAGAATGAGAGGCCACTCTTATTTGCTAACATCCATGAAATGAAAACTGAGAACAAACATCTCATTCCAATGGAAAATATTAATTAGAAGGACTTTCCAATGTCCCACAGTCACAGCCTTGGCAGCCCTTAACATCTCCAGATCATGGCAGACCTGGCTGTGCTCAGATCACTGATAGGAAGCTCACTGAGCTTGCTCTCGGCCTCCCAGCTTTCACATACAGTTGCTCCTGGGCGTTAGTGTTTTGTGGAGTTAAAGGAGTAGAAATTTGCTCAGACTTTAAAGCCATGTTGAAGTGAGGAGACTGAGATGTGTCTCCTTAGCTAGAATGCCTCCGAAACTCAGACTGCTACCCATATCTAAGCAGCCCTTTCATGCCACTTTCCAGAATATTAGGGCATCTAATTAAATTATTTATGCTGTCTTGCCCAAATAAGGCATTTGCTTCATTTTAATGGGGAGTGACATTTATTTCTCTATCCTAAAAGAATTCTACTCAGCTGCCATGCAATGAAGTCTAATTTTATACCTAATATATAGATATGATTATACCGCTTTTGCCTTTAAAATATTTTTACTCCCTTTAAATTTCTTTACCTATATCTTAAAATTAACAGTTTCCTTGATAACTACCTTCAACTTTTCTTGTTTTTATGGCATATATTCTTGTCCCATGCCAAGAACTGTCTGAACACAGCTTTTTGGTGCACAATTTAGAATCCACATAATTATTTTGAATGGGTTCTTTCAGTGTTTCAGATGACTATTGAAATTTATACAATGGGGTCAAATTGCAATTTACAAACTTTTGTGCATATTGAAGTGATTTCTTTGGCAGCGGTAAGTTCTCAACAAATGATGATGATGGCAGTTATCTGCTGCTGGTCTGAGTTTAATTTTAGTCATTTTTATTCATGATATTCTAAGCCATGTGCATTAAAGAAGGAGTAACTTCTCCAAGTGCCACATTCCTTTGAGAGACAGTTTATCATACTGCTCAAGTCTATACATCATGAGCAAACAATTCATGCAGAACTGTGTCTGTTCTGTGGAGGGAGGTAAGTAGATAAGCTATTCAAGGCACAGAGAACTAGAGCGTGCACAATGCACATATGAGATATCCTCTTGCTTAAGTGACGTTTTCAATCAATATCCTGCAAAGCCTTTTTTCCTCCTCCGTTATGTTATTTGTTTGGATACTCTCATGATTTTCCATTAGATTGTCTACCTCAGAAGGCACATTTTTCTCAGTTTCCAATTTCGTTTGATTAGTATTCTTTTTAAATCCTTTTGCTGTGTATGCAAATTATCATCTGTCACCATCATGCCAATTCTCCTGCTCCAAGATCTTCAGTGGTTTCCTATCTCTTGTCATATCAAATTTAACTATTTTATCTGAATTTTTAATGCCTACAGTTCTGTGTCCCTCCTGTAATCACACATTAGTTTCTAGTTTTATGTAACATACTCTAATATAACCAGAACTGTCACTCACAATTACACAAACACATCATGCTAGTCTCACTCACTGGAACTTGGCCTTGTTCTTCCTCTTGCCCATCCTTGTCTACTGTGTGTGTGCACACGTGTGCGCGTACATACTCTATGTGTGTATGTGTGTTGGCTTTTCTACTCAGTGTTGTTTCTTCATTTCTTAAAGGCTGAAGGCCACCTTTCTAACTTCCTAAGTGTCTCCAACATAGCCTTTATTACCTTTAAAAATGTCTTGTATACAGGGGCAGGCATAGCCTCTACTCTAACCACGTAGCTTAGTCTTTGTTTTTATTTTCTTGAGTTGTAAGTATTACTTATAGCTTTTACATACTTAGAGCTTTACTCTATCTAGGCCTGCTTTGCAGCAATATGGAAAGCAAATGACCTGTTCACTTATACATATGCTAGAGTCATGAAAGCAACCAATGGCTGCAGGATGCAGGGCCCTGTGTTCACTCACTCTAGGAAACACCACGCTTCATAGGGGTAATTTCTCCACTGAATGTTAAATTCCATGTATGAAATGAAATGAAATGCAGTCGGGATGCAATAATGTGAACCACATGAGCACACGCATCGCTTTAAGCCTGCTGTGCTGGCTGAGACTCAGTGTCTGTTCAAACCACATCGCTTTCCTATTTCCTTAAAGCTCTGTGATTCCTTGACAATAGTTTATGCTTTCTATTTTCAAAGAATATGGTAAAGCACTAAGGACATACTTAACATTCTATAAAACATTTTTGCCAGGATGTGCTAATTCAAGCCATAGCTATAAGGAATTTGGGTAAATCGATTTGATTCATTTTTACTAGAAGTTATGAAAATGTATGTAATTAGGAACACGTGTTATAAAATATTCAGGTGAAATTTTGAAAGCCCTTAACTCACAGTGGGCATTGAAAAAAATATGCTCTGTGAGGGAGGAGCCCAGTTCTTAAAAATTAAACAGATATTATACCATATTTTTGAAAAGAGTAGGCATTTTGTATATACCAAACTTTAAAATGATGGAAACATAAAGTGCATTTCAAAGCTAAGCAAAGTGATCCATAATGTTATTAAGACGGCTGCTTTAAACTTCGCTGTGGCTGCTTCTGAGTGTTGCTTAGCAATACCAGGTGACCTCATGGAAGATGAGTGAAATGTCTAGGCTTCCTTAGTAGATTCGGCAAATATTTAGGCTTCTGTTAAAAGTGATGGGTGATGTATTGTGCTGATGTTGAGGAATAGCACCTGGAAGCCATGACCGTATCATTAGGTAGTAAAAGGCACAGTGTAGGATTTCGAGATGAGGAGACAATCCTGATTGGTCCAAATGTAATCATGTGTCCGTATCAAGGAGGAGCAAATGGGTATTTGAAATCGACAAAGAGAATACACACACAAAGGTAGGGCAACGTGCAGGCAGATGGAGGCTGGAGTGATGTGATGACAAGTTAAGGCTCACCATCAGCTGCCAACGCAGCAGCAGGAAGTCTCTTCAAGACTTTAAAGAAGCTGGCCCTTGGCCGAGTGATATTGATTTTGAACTCTTGTCTGAACATATGCAAGTAAATGTATATTAAGCTATATATTTCATCAACTATGGAACTTATTCACATTAGGGAATGATATCATCATATATATACCAAAAGTCCACCCAAAATGATGAAAAACATAAAGTTAGTAAACTTACTGGTTCCATAATCAGCATTCAAAAGTAAAAACCAGTGACACATTTCACACTAACAAAATATCCTACACTTAAAATAAATCTGGTATGATGGTGCCTTTATAAAAGCACTTAGAAAAATGTTTAAGTTGCAAGGTAAAAGATTGGTGAGATGAAAATAATGAAATGCTTATGGAAGAAATTCAAGTTCTAAACAGTGAGCTCCTGAACAGAATGTCAAGGACTGGTGTCAAATCCTGGGCCACAGTGAGCAACAGTCAGGGCATTTCCCATCAAAACTCTATTGATGGTTTTGCAATAATGGTAAAATCAATCATAAAATAAATAGGGAATACACGTATACCATAGCCAAGATAACTTTAGAAAAGGCATCCCTGCAAGCATAACACACTATATCTCTGACAAGACTCTGTTGCCTGTTTTTTGATCACTCCCCCCTGATGAAGATGCCTCACCAGGCTACCAGGGAAGAGGATGTGCTCAGTTCTTATGGGACTTGATGACTAGGTAAGTAGGTGAGACCAAAAAGGGAGGAGAGAGCGAGCTACGATCAGGATGTAAAGTTAATAAATATTTTTTTAAATACCCTTGTGAGAAGGGAGAGACTGCTGAGCAAGCCACAGGGTACAAGCCAGTAAGCAGCTCTCCTCTATGGCCTCTGCATCAGCAGCTGCTTCCAGGTTCCTGGCCTGGCTTCTTTTAATGATGCATTGTGAGGTAGAACTGAAAGCTTGAAAGCTTTCCTTCCCAAGTGGTGTTTTGTCATGGCAATAGAACCCTAACACAGACATGGTTATAACCAGAAGGAATTATGTCAAGTAAAGTAAGGTAGATACAGGAAGATGAATCTGCCTTAGCATTACTTAGATAAAGATTCCACAAACTAAAGTCACAGAAACAAAATGAAAGAGTAATTATAAAGTGCTGGGTGTGGACAAATGAGAAGAACTTCTAGTACAGATAAGTTCCACGGATAATGTATTTAATATTATAAATTTTATAATTTTACATTTATCATATAAATTTTATATATTATATATAAAACTTATTTGTGTTATTATATAATTTATTTCAGCTAATCAATCATAGCTGGACCTCTTTTTCTGTGGAACAGATGCTATCTTTGACTTTGGGTGTACTCAGCTGAATACTGGATGCCGCAGACCATTTTAGTCGGGTACAGGTCCTTGGGCTTGGGAGTTTCTGAAGCGTTGGTGGGCATAACTGGATGAAACAAACTTGTTTTCATTTGTAAGCATGTGCGTTGGCAATTTTTACTACCGTGTGTGTGTGTGTGTGTGTGTGTGTGTGTGTGTGTGTGTGTGTGTGAATCTGAGTTTATCTGCATGTCTACTAGAGCCACATCTAGCGTCAGATTCCTCAGTGTGAGGGGGAGTTTGCCAATTCTACCCATGTTAAAAGTGTACCGCATTCTTGTTGCTTACTAGCCCTGGCTCTGAAGGTTTGCTTATCATATTTAGTGTTTGTAAGACATGGAACTGTGATAAAATACTTCAGTGTGAAAATGCTAACAAGGGAAATAAATTGCAGGACAGCTTTGTGATAGTCAGCATTATTATGTTACTCTGATTTATAACAAAATCGGTACTTATGTAAGGTTCTATTTAACTTCCAGTGAATATCTACTTGTAACTGTTTTATCCATCTGAATATGAAGGTCTAGAGGGAAAAAAATCCCTCTGAAACGTTAAAGAAAGCCAAGGGACTCCAGTAGCATTATACAGATATAACTTATAACTTCCTGAGATTTGTATAGAGTCCCATTTGATGTCAAAAGTTTATACTTGAAATAGTATTCACTTTCAAAAGTGTAACTTAAACAATGGTCAGTCTCTGTTCCCCAAAGTGAACCCCTGTTGGGTCACATCCCTTCATACACTTGTGCTTTGAATGTGAACCCTCTAGGCTCATGACTTGGAACACTCAGTGGGCAGCTGGTGGCAGCTTCTTGAAATATGCCGAAGCTTTAGGAGGCAGAACCTTCCTGGAGGAAGGTGAGGCGGAGCTTGAGTCTGAAAGCCTGGCCATCCTTGTGGTTTCTCAGCTCTGTGGCTGCAGAATGCAACGTGGCCTGTTCCCTCACCATACTGCTACCATGCCTAAGCCCAGGATGGCCTGCAGTCCTCTTAAGCTGCCAGCCCCAACCTCCTCTTCCTTTAAGTATTTGGTCACAGCAGTGAGAAATGTCACTAATGTTCAGAGAGAGACGTTTCTCGGAAGGGCGCACGAGTTTTATATTTGAAGGCTGAAAATTCAGGTTGTTGAGCAATGTTTGTGTGAACACAGTTTTATCACTCTACTTAAAGTAACTGAAAAATAAAAATAATATATTTTAGACATGAGTGAAAAGTCAAAAGCATTCTTTGCTTTCAGATAAATTCAGCTCTACATTTCACACTTGCATACTTCTGTAGCAATTTAAGTGAGGACAGAGCAGTAAATAGCCATTAGGAAATGGCTTTTTGAATGGCAGGAATTGTCTCTTTTTTTTCTACTAAGTCTAATCACTTTGTATTTATATCTAATGAGTTAGATACTCATTACTCATTTACATATATATATATATATATATTAAATTATCTTGAAAAAAAGTGAACATTCAGGCTTCTTAATGTGCAGTCATGTGAGCACTTCCTTGCAGCTTTCAGATTGCCCAGGAGTACTGCTCTGATTTTCCCCATAATTGGATCTCATCCAGTTAATGTACGACCCCTTTTAGCCCTTATAATATCTGTTCCATAATGAGCAGGAGAGAGAAAAAAAATCTGTTGAAACTCTATCATGTAGTAACTGCAGCAAGAAGATGAGGTGGTTAAATTTAATATGTAGACTTCCTAACTAGTGGAAGGAGACCCTCACCCCCAGCCTGCCCTCACCTCTTGCAAGCATGTAGAAAAATAAATCTCAGGTTCTCATTGTGGGAGGGGTGAGGGTGGGCAAGAATCACAAATTACTCATTAGTGTATATCCCACATCTTTCCCTCTTTCTGTTACTGCTCTGTATTTGAAAATCTAGTTGCAAACCTGAGGAAATCAGGCATTTGAGGCTTAAAAACATTTAAAATGTACTACAGTGCTTATAAATGTAACTTAGAGCCATCTAATATTGCCACAAAGTTTTCATGAAGAAAAAAATTATCAAGCTTCTTGTAATACAATGGATAGTTCGGATATCTTAAATTCCAACTGATCAGAAACACTTGGAGAGGGTGTTTGATGACGGTTTGTGTTCATTTTGGATTTCTTTTGATGCTTATAACATCAGTCTACCTTCAGTCTGGTAACGTCTGATGGTATCATTAAAATGAAGTCAGAATTCACAATGTATTATAACAATGAAGAAAGGAATCATTCCTGCTTCAAACTAACTCAATTTTTTTAGATAGAAAGAATTACCTGTGAACATACCAAAATAGCTCTTTGGGCATGACACCAGAAACTTGGGGAAATTTTCAGGAGGGCAGAAGTGTTTCCAAACAAAAGAACACACATAACCACATAGATTTTTTTTGAAGGGCAAAAACCAAAAAGAGTTCTAGAGAATACAGACTGAAAATTTTTAAGTGAATTCAATATAATAGCTGAGAACAATTTTTAGAAAAGGTTGGACATCAGTGAAGAACTGCACAAACACACAGCATAGGCGAGGGGGAAAGTGTCCTGTGGTCCTGGGTTGAGACATTTCCTTCCACCTTGCAAGAGCTGAGTTCCAATAGGGAAGCATGTTAGAATGTGCAACTAACAGAGTAGATCATGGGCCAATTAAAAAAAAATGCTTGTAACAGTTTAGAATATTCAAAATTTCGTGCTAGTTCTGGATACTTGTAAACGTAATGATCACTCAGTCAGCTGGTATTAAAGGGCAAATCAGACACTGTTGTTCACAGTTATAATGAAACAGAAAAGCAAAGTCTATGTTTCCCAGCACACAGAACTTCATGCACTGAGGAAGTTACCTCTGAGAGTCAGTTTATCGTCATAAATCATATCCTTGGGTTGGGGAGATGACTCGGGGATTAAGAGCACTGGCTGCTCTTCCAGCGACCCTGGATTCCATTCCCAGCATCCACGTGGTTGGACACAGCTGTCTCTAGTTCTAGTTTTAGTGGACCCAATGCCCCTCTTCTGGCCTCTATGGGCACTGGACACATGGTGCACAGATATACACACAAAAAAAACAGTGATGGACATAACAATTTTTAAAAATATCCTTTTATACTATATCTTACTTAAACTATTTTTCCTTTAAATTTTTAGTTATAGCAATTTAGTTGTAATGAAGATTTTAAAGGTATTGGGTCCAGATTATGGTTTAGCAGCTAACGAATGTACACTTGAGTTTTCTAATTTTACAAGTGATGTCACCATGCAAAGGATCTTTCTTTTTTCTTCTTCTTCTTCTTTCTTTCTTTCTTGTCACCTGCTATTTTTATAGATACAAACTAGCAGAGAAAAAAAAACTTAGGAAATGGAAATATAAAACTTCATTGGTCCCTTCTCCCCAAACACACTAGTATTTCCAGAATGCAAAGAATGAAACAGATGAATTGTAAACTTTTTACATGCCTTTCTTTCAAAGCAGCTTGAGACAGTGCTGCAAGCACCCAAGAAAGAAAAACAAAACAAAAAAAACCCAGAAGAGTAGAAATGTTTACCTGCTTCCAGGACGACAGGATGCCTGCCTCCTCGGTTGAAATTTTAACCTGGTGGTGTCTTCCTCTTTAGATTAATTGTGCGATTGAATAAATTTTGAATCAGCTAAAGAGAAGTGTTGCCTGTAAGTGGAGACCCTGCTGTGTTTGATTGCCTGTGCCTCTGGAGACAAGGCACCATGGTAAGCTCTCTTCTTCCTGGGAAGTGGAGGGAAGTGATTGTGTAATCAGGTGAATCAATTAGTGAGTTATTGTATTAGCAAAGGAAGAAGCGTGCAAGACTGTGAAGAAAGGAGTGCAGGAGAAGCACAGCGGAGACCTTCCAGGTCATGGCTGAAGATACTGTTGATGGAATGTCCCAGTGTTTCTTCCTTAGACAGTGTCTTCTCTGTTTCCTGTGCCAGTAACTGAGCATGTGATCCAGAGAAAATGATTAGAGTTGAGATTCTCCTTAAGGATGTGGGGAGGAGGGGGACGGGGGCCTTGTCTGGTGAGGCTCTCTTGTTGTAGTAGAATGGTGTGGAACTCAGAAAGTTAAAAACAAAACAAAACAAACAAACAATCAAAAAAATTACACACACACACAGAAGAAAAGGGTCCCCAGTCCCTCAAATAGCCCTTTCCTAAAAGAAAGGCATCGATACCTTGCGTGAGGGTACTGCTACCCAAACACTTCCTCCTAGGCTTACCGGAAACGCTCCTTCACAGAAGAGTTAAGATTCTTAAACACGAACTGTAGAGTTGATCTTACAGTAAAGGGTGTGGATCTGCGGCTCTCTGTGATGCACTGATTGGGCTCCAGCCATGCTGAAGATTCACTCCTTCAAGGACTGGCACCGAACGGGAAGGCCATGGTCCTCTACCGGAGGGTGTGAGGCTCTTCAGTCTCGGGATTAGGAACAGATGAAGAATGGAGTCCTGGGTTCCACTTCCTTTAGGATCGGCCAGAGTGCACAGAACAAGTTCCGTGCAACAGCACTTCCGGTCTCACCGAGAATGTGGAAAAGTGTTTTTCTACACAAGAGTGCTACAGTTAGCCCTTTTAATGGAATTGCCCGTATACTACCTATCCTCTAATACACGTTAGTTCCGCCACACTCTCAAACCGCGGCATTCTAAGTACGGCATTCTCAGACTGCTGCAGTGCTTCGGCCACAACCTGGCTGGAAGTCAAGCCCAATGGTCCATCGAAGAATTCTTCTGGGAGAAGTGGGAACCCTTCCTACCCCAGTGTTATAACCTAGAATAAACTGTGAGTCTCTGGACATCTTTGATGAAGTAGATGGTACTGGCCCACTTATTTCATTATAAATCTTAGAAAGTAGGGAGGAGTTTGGGAGTGCATGCATTTGATTGGCTGGTACTAGGATGCTGACAATGCTCTATTTGCATGGGGAAAGATAACTGGTTACTAGCCTACAAGCCTACTTGATTGACCTCCTGTAGCCACTTTGGAGTTGTATCATTTGCTCCTGAGGCAGGCACAGAAACAGAGAGGGGGGGTAGGGGGAGGGGGAAAGAGACGGAGACGGAGACCGAGACGGAGAGAGAGAGACAGAGAGAGAGAGACAGAGAGAGAAACAGAGAGACAGAGAGAGAGACAGAGAGAGAAACAGAGAGACAGAGACAGAGACAGAGCGGGAAGGCTTTGTCCCACGCCTTCTGTTCTCAGGATGAGATTTTTACATCTCATGTTTGATATTTTCAGGGTTTGAACATGATCTATCTTTTTAGGATTCAGCTTCAGTCTGCCTACCTGTGATGCCACTGCTTAGCTGCCATGGGGGCGTGGCCCTGCCCAAGGCCATATAAAAGACAGACCCTGCACATGGCTGGTGCGCTCTCTCTCTCTCTCTCTCTCTCTCTCTCTCTCTCTCTCTCTCTCTCTCTCTCTCTCTCTCTCTCTCTCTCTCTCTCTCCCCTCTCTACTTTCTCTCTCTCTGGGGTACTCCTCCCCCCTTTTCATTCTTCCCCCATGCTCATTTAATAAACTCTGTATAACATAATATCTGCTGCCTACTACTTTCTATCCATCATTGCTTTATTTATTAAATATAAAATTGGTGGTAGTTCATTGTCCGCCCCACAAAGGAGCAGCAAAAGAGCCCAGAGGAAAGGCCGGTGCTAGTGTCCTTTCCTGAGAAAGCAATTAAGAGAGGTCAAGGTGCCTTCTTTAGTTCAGGGCTAGAGGGGAAGCAAGATCAAACATGAACATGCAAATGTTTAGATGCTTCTGAGGTATTTATGGAGCTATGCCAAAGTGAGATGCCTGAATCTGGCACTTAGAAGAATGATCTTGGCTAGAATTAAAAGATAAACATTTTTATTTATATAGAATTTAAAGCTGCACAACAGAATGAAAGCACAATCTACAGAAGTGGAGGCTGACCTGGGGAGAGGCACACAAGAGTAATGTACACTTTCATTGTTCAGAAATTTAATCCACAAGGACATAAAATTTGCTCTAGTCCAGACCAGGGCCCTAACCTTTCTGTCGAGTCATTTCTGGATGGATCTAAGTGATCAAGAGCATTCCGATGCTGAAGACGTAACAGCGAACAATCTAAGCAGGTAATGGGAAGCAAACTGGAATGGAGTGTGATGGCCCGCGGGGTAGGCTTGGAAGTAAGAGACATTCATCTAGCTTCAGAATGTGAGACCCTTGCTCTGACCCCGCCCCCGCCCCCATACAAATACCAACAGGCCAAATGGCTGGAGCCTATGGGCCAGTTTTCCTCTTCATAATGTCCTACTCTGCTGCCTAGTGTTGTCTGCCAGACTGAACTGTCCTAGTCTTCAAGGAGCTCAGTTTTTGCCCTGGTCATTTTATTTACTCAGATTCCCTTACAGAATTCCCTTTACACCACTGCTAAGGCTGTTTCTGTCATTCCTCCAGATATCAGCGTAAATGTCACCTTTTCAGGGAGGGTTCTTTCTGAAACTCTTGTTTAAAATAGTTCCCCCCCATTTTTTGTTATCTTACTTTTTTCTCCCACTTAAGTTATCAACTATGCTCTGAAGGAACTCAGCTCCTTTCTGTACTCTACAACATGACAAAACGTTATAATCAGTTGCCTCAAATTGTATGATAACATCTGTCCTTGAATTTGGATATTTTGTTTATTTGATCTTATATGTCCTGAGATACTGTTCTAGATTTGAAATTCAATTGGTAATCATAATTAATATGCTTATACTCAAATTGATCTAGATAGTAAAATTTACTTTTATTTATTTAATGTCCCAACCAATGTAGAATAATTGATTTATTTATTTGAAATTATTTCACACCCTCTCTCTCTCTCTTTCTCATACACAGAGAGAGAGAGAGAAAGAGAGAGAGACACAGAGCTTAAGAAGAAAAGAGAAAAGAGTGGGAGGATGAGGAAGAAGAGACTGTTCTGTGTAGTTTAGTAGTATAAACTTTAGACTATGATCAAAAGACTCAATAAAACATTCAAAGTTTTTACGAGTTACATATAATTCAATGCTGAGTAAAAATTAATTTACGAAGCACAAATTCTTCCTGGAAAATACATGCTAAAGTTATGATTTGTTATTTTGAAAAATAGGGTCACATATAATTTTGCTTGTCCCAAGAAAAACGTCATATTTTGGGGAAAGCTATCATGATCATAGCTTTGTTTTTATTACCATCGCTCCACAGGTCATAAATAAATTAAGTGCATTAAGATTTGCTCCATTGTGGAGGCAAAGAGATAAATTACTAATGCAGTTTGCCCTGAAAGTGCTACATGTAAAGTTTATTTCAGCTTAAATTGAACCTGAGACCAAACAAGAACAAAAGCAATCTAGAAATAGGATGCTGAAAACAGAGCACAACTAAAGGAGTAAGAGGCTAGTGGAGAGCTTGTGGAGGATGGAAAGAGCACAGCAAATATTTTGAAGAAGTTGCCTTTTGACATAGGTCAGTGGTTCTCAACTTTCCTAATGCTGTGACCCTTTAACACAGTTCTTCATGTTGTTGTGACACCCCTCTCGCCATGAAATCATTTTGTCTCAACATTATAACTGTAATTTTGCTACTGTTATGAATCGTAATGCAAGTATCCGTGTTTTCCAATGGTCTCGGGAACTCCACGAAGGGTCTTTTGATGACCAAAGGGGTCATTACCCACAGGTTGAGAACCACTAGCCTACATGGTTAACAGTGGAACATTGTGTTACCAAAGCCCAGTGACTCTTCCACCACAGTAGGGACAAGACAACAAGAGCTGCAGAAACACAATGGGAAAAAGCAAGGTCCTCCCATGACCCCTATTCCAGTCTTCTATCAACCCCCTAGCTGTTCCATGGGTGATAACCTCCAAAGACTGGCATGCTTCAGAAGCCAGAGTAAACAACCCTCAGTCTCTGCAGATGACTAGAAGCCGAGCAAGCCCCACTTGACAGCATAAAGAAGTATTTTATTACAAGAATGTCACAAGATCGATGTGTTTTCATCTTCATGCTCCTATTTAAGTTTTGTCGCACATTTATCTACCTCATTTAAACCTTTGAACCCATAATTTCAAAATCTCACAGCCCCTGCCCTGTGAGGAAAAGATACAAAATTATACAATGAATATATCCCAGTGGTGAGTGCAGAAGGCTATGAGCAATGCTGCCAGCCCCCTGACACGAGGGGTGAGGCATCCAAGCATGAAGTCATTAAAGGTGAACAGGCTCTTACCACCTATAGAAGGGATTGGCACTATCCGGGCTAGTGCAGTAGATATTGTTGTCCCCAAAGACTTAGGTGTTGAAGGCTTGACCCTTGGTTTGACATGTTGGGAAAATGGATTGGTGAAATAGGAGAGATCCCCTAAAATGGGATTGCTAGACTCTGGTCTGTCTATTTTTACATCCTACCCATGGAGAAAAAAGGTTTACTTGGCTGGGCTGCGTACTACCTGAGTTAGGTGCTGCCTTGTGTGGGACTGGAAGCCACAAAGCCAATCAATCAGGGCCTGAAACTCCCTAAGCATAAGACCGTGAATATTTTCTAAGCCAATTATCTCGAGTATTTGCTATGGTAATGTAAAGCTGGATAACATTACGAGTAAAGAGAAAGAAGCAGGAAACAATGGCGCGTTCTGGGACCCATACACAATTCTGTCTGTGAGGACAGACGGCTCACGTGGGATGCGATCACCAGGTTGGAGCACTGCACTCCACATGGGATTTAGAATAGGCTCAAATTCCCTACACTAGGAAGGAACGGTGCACTAGGGAGTGGGGGGAGGGGCCCTCCTCATAGCTCAAGTTTGCTCTCCTCCTCAAATGAATTTTGTCATCTGAGCAAGAAAATGTTGGAGCAATTTCATTGAAGATTAAACCTTTTTTTTTTACTACAGGGAAAAAAACAAAACCATGAAAAACTGATAAATGGCGATTATATTGTTTACATAATGGAAAATAATAGCTCTTAACATGTGTAGCAACGACAAGGTCAAATACTCAATTAATAACTGTGAAAGCAAAGCCATAAATGTTGCACCAAACACGTAGTTGGCAGTGATTATGATTTGATCCCTGGGATATCCAGACCAAACATATAAAATAGTGTGAGAAAAAAAATAAAAGAGTTTCGATTTACATCTACACATTTGTGTAAATCTGTGGCGCTGCTCAGTCTAATAGGCAGTGTCAGATCCTTAGGAGAGAAATGTAAGGCTTTGCTGGTCTACACACGCAAATCTCTGGGGGTTGTGTGCAAGAATTAGTTGTGAGGCGAGAGAATGAGGAAGGCCGAAGTAATTTTAAATCTGACTGTATCAACTTTGATGCACTTGCTGGGGACCCAGCCATGCAGCTGTGGGGAAGGTGAATTATTTGCTACTTTTGTTTTATTCAAAAGGAGATCACACTGCATTCTGGAGATAGCTGGCATTTACTGCTGTAATGTACAAAGGGAATCAAAGACTTCAGTGGTTTTATACTCTTAAATGACCTAAAAAAAAAAAAACCTTAAACCCCCACAAAACTCCTAGGCTTTTCCCCCAGGCATACCTTTGAGGGGTGAAGAATATCGCACTAATTACTAACTGCTTTTTTTGAATAATAGTTTGTATATTTTCTTTGTACAATAGTTTGCAGGCTAAGCATCCTTTGCTGGACTCCATAGATGACTCCAAAAGGAATGTGGGATGCCCGCAGTGTTACTGGGTGCTGGGAAGATGTTCATCACAGGGGAAGAGAGGAGGCGATGGCAGCATGGATCCACACTGGACTGAATGGCATACAAGAGTTGAGTAGGAAGTCTCATGGGTTTCGAGCGGTGGAGGAAATACTGAAATCTATCTGGTACTAAGAAAGAGGTCACCTGGTAACAGGCCTGGGAAGGGCATCAAGGTAGGGAGCTGTCTGTTGCTTCTTCATAGCACTGGTACTCAGCCAGCTTACAAAACAGTACTTAAATTAAGTATCTTGAAAAGAAGCAAAAATATTCAGAGTGAAGTCCACCATACATCCCCAGGACTGATTTGTCAGGCAGTAATGCCTTGAGAACAAGAAGAATGTGTAGAGAGAGGGACTGGATGTGGATGGGCCACGGATCTGAGGTCATTTTCACTCCTGAGGATCATGAATGCTTGCCTGCCCTGAGCTGGAGGGCTGTGCCTATGCTCACAAGCTCATGCGAGGTCAAAGCATTCTAGGGTTCCATTCTCTGCTTGGGAGCCTGGGATTGAAATAGTTTCAGCAATCAATAGAATCTTCATGTTGCTTTTCAGAACTGACACGCAGGACTTGTGTGTGTGTGTGTGTGTGTGTGTGTGTGTGTGTGTGTGTGTGTGTGTGCGTGCGTGTTGGTCTCCAAAATATCAAACCAAGCACATATCTATGTGGGAAGGGTCCTCACAGAATTTTATTCCTCAGCAGTCAAAAGGGCATGGAAAAGAATTCCTGACTCAGCTCAGTAGAGTTCTCTGTTCAAAGAGCCCAAGAATTATGAGTCTTACGGGATGGGGAAGAATTATGGACATTGTATTTAAGTTTAATACGATGGAGACTTATTATTTTGCTAGTCTACAGGATGGGTTTAAACATATATTAAAAAGGAGGTAAGAATCAATTATAAGCTGAACCATAGGTGAGGATCTAGGGAAGAAGAAACAAAAGGGGACAGAGAAAGTGAAAGCCCCATCTAGGGGGCTGCTAATAATTGCTTTTCAGAACTAAATACTTGTTATTTTTTTTAAAAATTGTCTCTCATACCTTAAGTCTGACCAGTTTCCCCTCCCTTCACTCCTTTCTTTCCCCTTCCCTGCAGATCTACCCCTCCTCGACCCCCTTCAAAAACAAAGCAAGCAGAGCACTGCATAACAAGTCACAATAAGACTAGGCGCAAACACTCATGCCAAGCCTGAACTAATCAGGCTAACCTGAAAGAGAGTGTTCTACAGAGAGGGAAGGTGTGCATAGGCCAACAGGGGCAGCACAGGAAAGAGAAGGCAGGAAGTAATTTCTTTGTAAAATTTCCCTTGCCCGTAATACTTCAAATATCCTAAAATCCCTGTTCTTCCTCGCGTGCATATATATGGAAGAATATGATGTATACATGTGGAAAATTACTTTTATTCTGCAGATTACTAAATACCTAATATTTTAGCTTTTTAGTCTCACTGAATTTCAAGTTGAGTAATTACTACTGCATTACACAAAAACTGTTGCTTTCATTTCCAACGCTAGGCTTCTGTTAAACAGCCTAACATTTTTTGTTTCAGTCATTATACTTTTTAGATGTAGATTTTTTATTTGGTTTATTTTTATGATTTCCATAGCTCCCATCTTTAATTTTCTCATCTTGTCTCTATTATACATCTTTTTTTGTGTGATACTTTTAACATAGTTTAATGAACCTCTTAGGGAGTTCAGAATTTTAAATACCTTACCATTTCCAGTAAGTGTTGTTTTTCTGATATTTGGGGTACATTTCTGGAAATCCATTACGACATTTTCTTTCTTTTTCAGGGTGGGGGGGGTGGAGTGAGGGCAGATGGGTTGAATTGCATTTTGGAAGACAGCTACTGTCTTGTCAAATGACCTGTGCCCTTTGAAGGTTTCTGCATCGCTTTCTACAGAAGGTTTCTAGTTAAGAACTAACACAGAAATTTCTAGAATGAAACAAGCAGTATTCAAACCCAGCATCAATGTCACAAATGCCTTCTCCTAGCTCTGGCTTATTGGAGACTTTACATCAGAATCTGGTCAGCTCCTGGCTCTCCTTCTGGTCGCCCATTGCCCTTCCTCTACATCTGTAGTTCTCAGTGCTGTGACCCTTTAATACAGTTCCCCATGCTGTGGTGACCCCCAACCATAAAATTATTTTGTTGCTACATCATGACTAATTTTGCTACTGTTACAAATCATACTGTAAGTGTCTTATATGCAGAATATTGGATATGCGACCCACCCAACACACACACACACACACACACACACACACACACACACACAAGAGGTCACGACCCACATGTTGAGAATGGCTTCTCTAGCGCCTCTCCCTGTTCATATACACTTAATACGTGAACCAAAAGATGTTAGGCCTATCTTGTATTTCTGGCTCACTTTCTTTGAACAGCTTTCTCCTCTTTAACAGTCTGTCCTATAGTTTCTGCTGTTTTAGCAGCTTGTTATTTTTCTTATTCTGTTGACATATTATCTCAATGTGTTACTACCTGTAGACAGAGCTGTAAAGGTGTCCATTGCCAATGTAACACTACATTTTGAGGTGGAAAAAAGAAAATGGTGAAAATTCATAAAAATATTCAAATATAGATGACACAGACAAGCATGAAATACAGATGGGTTCTGTGATTTGTAGTCTGAAGTTTACACAGTATGAAGCAGCAGAGAACCAAAGGGATTGGAATTATAGCTTTGCTAGGTAAAAGAATTGGGTTATCTACAGGAATCACTTTTATATAATTTAAACATCAGAGCTACAGGTAACTATAGTAACAATTCAATGCATTAATTTTTGTCAATAAAACATGAATACAGAACTCCAGATATATTTTTATATATTTATAATACTTTGAAATGTTGAACATGTTAGTGTAACAGGTAAGCTAGTGGGACCAATTTTTTTTAAATCACTGAAAATTGATTTCACAGTCATGATACCAAGATTAAGATGTATTAAGCCCATATTTGATATTAACATTGATAAAAATGTCTCACCTCATTGTGGGGGCCACTTGTTTGATTTAAACATGTCAAGGGTCTTGACAATTTCACTTGCAGCTGCATATATATTTAAAACATTTCAATGGAAGTAGAATTATCCATTTCAATAGAAAGCCTAAACTATGTAGGTGACATCAATTAAGCACATAAATGAAAACAGCATTGATTATACTCTATTTAAGGTCACTAAAATTAGCTAGATTTATGAATAAAATAACATTGAAAAACTGAAATTTAAAAAGCATAAGGAATAACGATTAGCAAATCAAATCCTAAAATAGCATTACATTAATTTTCTCTGGTAGCACGAAACTTGTCACCAGGTTAACTGTTTCCACAATGTTGTGTCCACTTGTGTCTGCAATTACAGACACGCAATCGCATAGCACTATATTCTCTACCACATACAATTACAGACATGCAATTATACATTTGTTTGGTTAATTTCCTTTTCATTGCCTAAAAGCTTTATACAGGCACAAAAATAAGACAATATGCTGAATTTTGCACTTTACTCCCAATAGAAGTGACCAAAGTAAGCCTTCAAAATGCATAGTTTAAGTGGGGCTGGTTGATTCTTGTAATGCCAGCTGCTTGGGAAGCTGAGGCAAGAGAATCATAGTTTGAAGCTATCCTGGACTAAATTTTAAGAGTCTGTCTCAAACTAAAAATTGGAAAACAAAAAAAAAAGGAAAAAAAATAAGGATATGTAGTTTAGTGTAGAGTTCTATCTTACTGTGCACATGAGTATGAATCCAAACCCCTGGGCTAAAAACGTATATCCTAATTCCAATATCACTTTACATCCAGTAGTTCAGGTGTGAACTGTCTTTAAGTATAAGTAAATACATAGGATATTTGACTTATTTCTCGGGTAAGATAAAGCATAATAACTTTTGGATTCTTAGCAAAAATATTTCATTTACTCTCTTCTAACATATAAGCATCTGAACACTCAGCCCTGGAAATCAATGAGTTCCAATTGGTGGGGAAAGAGGAAGAACCTTTGTGCTCATTCCCTGAGCAAGTGACTTGGTAGAGGCTGGATGGAAAGGCATTGTTGGGTTGGTAGACCTAGTCCCGGCAAAAGGCCAGTTGGCTGGTGACTGCCACAGACTGGCTACAATAGTACATCTTAAGATGCTGGAGATGTAATTGCATTTGTATTGGTGTGGATAAAAAGAATGCTCTGTGTACAGAGAAAAGCTGAGGGTTCCATCATGAACGCCAATGAGGCTAAGTTTGGATTTGGCAACATAGAAGGAAAGAGATACGGTAGTTGATCACGTTAGTCTTGGCTGTCAGTTTCACTGGATTTGGACTAAATTAAAGAGATTAGCTTCTGGGCACACTAGTGGGAGATTATTTTTTATCATGTTATTTGAAAGGAAGACTGACACTATATGTTAGACACTAAATGTACCTTCTCAAATGACAACTGAATTAAAGGAAGGCTAAGGAAAAAGGTTGGCTTTTTGCCTCATCACCTTCATATTTTACTGGCAAGTTCATCTGTGCTGCTGCTGCTGCTGCTACATTTCTTTGCTGTTACCACAGTCTAGCTTCTTCATGTTCAAACACTGACTGAAGACTAGTGGCTTTCCACGGATCTAGCAGGCCTTGTATACAGCCTCGTGGACTAAGCAACTAATGGGTTCTAAGCCTCTCCAGGGTGAAAACAGGCCATTGCTGGGCTATTCGGACTGTATCATTTCAGCCAATCTAATGAATCCTCTTTTAAGGCATATCCATTATCATTTCTGTTGTCCTGGAGAACCCTGGGTAAGGCTGGAGTAGACTAAGATACATGCAGGTGCCATTGGGAACTTGTGGATAGTACAATTTTACTGGTTATTCCTTTTCCCCACTTCTACCGAACCCATGTTGTAATGATTCAGTATAATACTGTGATCACATTCGTCACACCTGCAAAAAGTGATCTGTCTGTGTTTTTTCATTTCTACGCTAGCATTTTATTCATTAGAAATAATTCTGTTAATTTTAAGGGCCAGACTAAGTTAATGACCATCAAAACCAAGTATAGCTGTGGCTAATTATCTCTCTATCTGATACTCTGGGGGAAATTATGCCCACACATGAAACACACTGAATGAGAGCATGCTAATGTTTATTTTGGATGTCAATGTATTCTGAAATACCTACCTTACACTGATGCTGAAAGAATAGCTACTCCACTCCTGAGATAGTGGGTTAGCACTTTTTTCAGTCAAGACAAAAAGACAGAAGTGTATATGTATAAAGTATGAAGCTTAGAATAGAGTAAAAAGAAGTGCATTCCATGTCCAGAGTAGACAGGTGATACAAAGACCAAAAGAAACAAGTAACTCAGATACACAAGGACAAAGTCTGTTTTAACTGTGTTCTTTGGCAGTAATGTCTAAGTAAACTTCCACAAGTGAGCCATTCAATTTTAAGATTAATCACGCATCTCGACTCAAGGATTGCACAATGGAACCAATAATCCAGGTCACCTTAGTGACAAGGCAATGATTAGCACCTGAGTTTCTACTTTGCTTTGAATATTGATTACACCTGTCACCTCCAGCCCAGTAAGATATTTCTCAACAAACCACACCACATTGGTCATTATTCTTCCACTTGAGTGTAGAAATCTGAAAGTTAATTTCAATCACCTGTTGGTAGGAAGATTCTTCCTTTAGGATTCACAATGAAGAAAATATTAGGAAGAAAATCTGTAAGTTAAGAAAACCCTTGTGGGTTCCGTGGCACAATTCCTTCTCCTTTACAGTACATTCCGCTCGTGGCCTAGCATATCTTCCCAGCGCTTACCTGGCCTGCAGCCTTCCTGGTCCTCTACATTCACCAACAGACTTAAGTTAACAAAAATTCCTGGGTCCATTTCAGATTTTGAGAAAAGTAATGCAATTCTTTATTTAAAAAAAAAAAGCACTGTTTTCACATTATATAACTCAATAAGTGTGATGATTACAAATCCTAGCTCCTGTGCATGGAGCAGCCATGAACATGGGTGAGCCAGAGCCTCTCCAGCAGGAAATAGAGACTTTGAGGCACATGCCCAGGAACCATATAGCTGGCCATACGGTAGATCGATTTCTAGTATTTTGAGGAAGCACTACACTGATGTCCATAGTGGCTGCACCAATTGCACTCTCTTCAATAGTGCAGCAAGTTTTCCTGTTCACTACATCCTTGCCAGTAACTGTCCCCTCCTGTTTTCTTTATCTTAGCTATTCTGACTGAGGATATATAGAATATCTAAGTTATTTTAATTTTAATTTTCCATGACAGCTAAGGACAATGATGACTATAAAATGAAAATGCAGTACCTATACATACACAACAGAATTTTATTCAGCTGTAAGGAAAACTGAAATCATGAAGTTTGTAGGTAAGTGGATAGATGGAACTGGAAAACATTATGGTGAGTGAGGTAAGCCAGACCCACAAAGATAAACAACACATGTTTTCACTTGTATATGAATCTTAACTTCAAATGTTTAGCTGTACGTGTCTAATCTGGAATATCTGTAGAACCTAGCACTAGAAAGGGACCATAGACAGTGAGAGTGAAGAACGCTTTTACTTTAAGAGGAGGAATGGGAGAATACAGAAGGTAGGACCAAAGAAGGGGATGGGGAAGTACTAACTAACACTAAGGATGTTTGAAAAGCCATGAAAACATGCTATTTTATCAGTTTCATTCACACGTTCACACACACACACACACACACACACACACACACACACACACACACACAGGGATTTCTAGAGTTTATGCTTTCAGAAACTGTAAGCTGTCGAATCAAATCAAAAGCCTAGGGTCAGAGGTGGGGACTTCCTCTGAGTTTTCAGTCAGAGATGTCATGGAGACCACCAAAACAAAACATGCTGTTGCTATTGCTCTTGGTTACCCACCAGAAGTTAATGACGAGACAGGCACTGTTGCTGAAAAACCACAAACTTTGGTCACAGGAGTTAGAGAAATCAAATTGGTACTGACCAGGAATTGTTCTCTTCCCTTGTGGTCTACAGATTCTCACAACTGACCAAAGTGCAGAGATCAAGTGTGAGTGGAGCACTCAGTCACAAATGGGACATCTGCATCACCAAGGCTAGAGGACTTTCATGGAGAAGGGGGCAGAAAGGTTGTGATAGTGAGAGGTCAAGAAGGACCAGAGTGAAAGTTGTCATCTAGACATAACAGGGCCACATTACACTTATGAATTTCCTGATTCTGCAGTTACCCTCATAGGACTGGCATAAGAGTAAGCCAGTCAACACTCTACCACAGAGGAGACAGGGCTCCCAAGTTAGGGGTGGGATCCCATAACTAATGGGCCATTGAGAGTTGATAGCATCTGGGGAAGGGTGATTCCCATGTTGAAGGGTCTGACGTGTGATATGCTGACCACACTCTCATGCATGGCCTGACAGCCATGAGCATATGGGCAGCTCAGCTGGATTCATTGGCCAACTTCAACCCTGAAGTTCTCCTCCCTGATGCCTCAAGTGAGGATGTAAGCTCAGGCTCACTTCCTGCCTGGGCATATAAAGGACAGCATGTCACCATTCTTAAATACTCAAGGGGGGGCGGGGATGGAGGGTGAGGGAGGTTGAATAATTTCACCCTTCCTTTCCTTATAAAAGGATTTGCTGCCCATTTCCCACCGCTGACCCAGCTTGGCAGTGGAATGTGAGTTTTTGGGACACATACACCACACATGGATACAGCCCCAAAACATGGAAAAGCACAGCTTTCTGGTACCACCTGTGCTTGTGTTCTGTCTACTCTGTCCCGGGTGAGGGCTAGCCCCATCACCTGGTTCTCAAAAGAAGCTAAGGGAGGCTGGCCTGAGTCTGACTCACAGCCAGAGGCAAAGACCACAGCTAACCTGTAGCTGCTGGTGCCTGCGAACAGTTTATTTATGTGACTAATAAACGCGTGTTCTAAACCACCATGGATATTTTTTAACTTGTTTGTAAATGCAGTGCAGCCTCACTGAATCCAATGGAATCAGCCCTTAGCCACAAAAGCAAATACTGTGCACTCTCCCAGCCCAGTTACTACTTAAACCGGGGCAGAAGGAGCCTGAAGAATGCTTTAAAGTCTGAAGCCTCTAAAATAGGCATCAACTTTGCGCTCCTCAAGTCTTGTTTTCGTTCTAATTCTTTTATACATATGGGTGTTTTGCCTGCATGCAGGTCTGGACCTCATATCCGTGACTGGGACCTCCTAAGGCCAGAAGAGGGCAACTGATCCTTTGGCACCGGGGTTACAGATGGTTGTTAGCCACCACATAGGTGCTGACAATTGAATTTGCAGCCTTTGGAAGAACAGCTCTTAACCTGTACTTGTGAAGTATCCCAATACCTGTGTCACAACCTTGCCGGGCTCTATTGTACACAAGATGGTGGCTTTAGTTTCCCTGCAGTCGACTAACTGGATCCATTCTCTAAAACATCAGAGTGTAAACTTCAAACACGTTATAATGTAAAACATAAAGCTTCTTCATTTTAAAATAAATGTGTACCAAATAAACATAATTTGTATACACTGACAACTTCGTGTGGATGGTGTGCATGAATACATACGTACGGATTATACTAATACGTGCATGTTTATAAATAAGGATTCTAATTATAACTCCTTTTTTTTAGGGGTTGTCATCATGCTATCTCTAAAAGAAAATGTTTTAACATTCTTTTGGTAGAAATAAACTATTTGAAGTTTAATCAACAAATCAGTTCGAGGCATGCCTGGGGCTTGGAGTCAGTCGGGCTGTGTTGAGTCTTGGCTCTGCTTTGCTGCTTAATTATTATTATTTTTTTTTTAGCATTTGAATATGTACCATTTCCTTTTATACAGCTTAGTTTCTTCACTTGTACCATGTACTACAAAAACAAGAACATTAAATAAGACTAATGAAAGTTTAAAAATTCACATAGGTCAGCTCGTACTGTGTGCGCATGCGCGTGGGTGTCTAACAAAACCCATAGTGAGTTCCACCTGCTTTCCCTTCTGCTCTTAACGCCGCTACCGTGCATTTTGCACTTCTTATATTCGTAAATAGGTGTTCTCACACACAGTTTGTCATGCCATCATCACAACAATATGTGTAAGAAATACTATCCTATTTTACACTTGAAAGGACTGAGACACAGAAGGCTGAAAAATGGAGATTAAACTTCGAAAGAAACTATGAGAGGGCCTAGAATCTGAGACATCTGATGAGCGAACTCTCTTGTCATTTTTTTCAACTGGTATTGTGACTCACATTCATGTCACATGCTGTGTTGAGAACAGTGAAAAGTTTCACTTCGGAGGAAGATTGGCAAGTGGCGCCTACCTGCCAATGAGCATAAGGTTCCCTGGGACCGGAAGCCTTGGTTTCCTCACCCATGAAGCAGAAACAAGCGTGTATGCTTTGTGAGTTAACTATTAAACTTAAGTGGGAAAATGTTCACTCTGCTTATAGTAAGCAATTACGGGACTCCAGTCTCATAAATGTTGCCTATGAAAATAGCGTGTGTTTTTAGCTCTTGGAATTTTGTTTTCCTTGTTTTTTTTTTTAAAGAAATCCACAAGGCTTTCATGAACATATATTGACTAATTTTAAGTCATATCATCTGCATAAACTGTATTTAAGACATCTGTAGGTAGTTTAATAGAAGCATATTAAAATGCCCCCATAATTTCAATATGTCGTAAGGAAAACAATACATAGTGTAAACAGTGCTCTTATAACTTTAAGTGCTTGCCTATTAGATTTTAATAATGCTAGATTCCTTTAATTCTACCTACTAAAATGATCGCTGCGAACTGTTAGGCAGGAATGCGTTAGCAATACCTTTATCTTATTGCTTGTTTTGTTTTTGCTTTTCCAACGTCATCAGCTTTCGTTGACTACAAAAGCATGCTTTGGTTGTTTGCCCATTTTTGAGCACTTGTATATTTTTAATCTGAAATCCGTGCAATCACACATACCCAAACCATGTTACAACCTGCTTAAAAGAATGTCTATGTAAGAAAACTGTTTGGCTCATTTTCCAATGTGAAAGGCTTATGCAAGTTGTCTTCAAATGAAGGCATGCGGCCACCTAATACAATATAATAAGCCAGGTCAATAGTCATGTTAATAATGTTTAATGACTTTGTATCTTTAAAAGTTGGTATGTACATAAAGTATATGTCCAGTTTTGTACAATATTTTTTATTATTAGAACTCACACCTTTAATCCCAGCACTTGAGAGGCAGAGATAGATGAATGTCTATGAGTTTGAGGCCAGCTCAGTCTACAAAGCAAGTTCCAGGACAGCCAGAGCTGTTACACAGAGAAACTCTGTCTAAAAAACAAACAAACAAACAAACAAACAAAAAACCAAAAATACAAAACAAAACAAAACAAAACAAAACAAAACAAAAAAACCCTCAACAGAAAATCTTCATACTTTCAGTTGTATGGGTTTTACTTGGAAATACTACCTTAAGAAAGAAGCAATTCATAAGTTTAAACTCACAGAGAAGGTAGTATTAAAGTTTTTAGGCCTGAGTTGGGGAACAGTAATGAGGGTAGAGGCTTAGAATTGGAAAGAAGATACATTGTAAGGAAGCTTCTAGATCCAGTGCCATTGTGGTACAATGGAAAAGACACAGTGTGGAATGAGAAAGGATAAGAGAAACAGGCTTAGAGGCATTGTAAAATGGTTTGTAATTCCCAGAATGCATTTTGAATTTCATATTCACACAGACATCAATTTTTGCATTGTCTCCATGGTGAATAGATCACATGAGTGGAACAAAGATGCTGTGTGATGTTTAGAGTCCATGTCTGCAGAGTGGGACAGAAATGATTGGGGATGGACAAGAATAACTTATTTCATCATGCATTCTGACCAGGTCCCAGTCATGATGCATAATGGATGGGATCAGTAGCACCCTGCAAGAGGAGGAACTACCATGGCTGCAACACTTTTAGCCTGGACCATCAAATAGGCGGCCAAGAAGTCGTGCTCGCTGGACTGAGGAAAATTTGGGGAGAAGTATTCTTGAGAGAAAACCAAGAATATATCGTAGCCCGTATTAGGGTAGTGTGTTAGAGATGGATTTAATGTAGTGTTCAAAATATAAATTTAGATTCTGCCATTGCATGGATGATGGTACGATTTAATGGAATGAGTAATAATCAACACTTGGTTCTGATCTGTTAGTGGTGGACCCACAAGATCTAACAACATCTGACTTCACAAAGCATGTAATCAGGAAAAAAATACAAACTTGGGCTTGCACATTTGGTATACAAGTGAGATATCAGATCTGAAAATATTCCTTTTTTTCTTTTCTTTCTTTCTTTCTTTTTTTTAACTAAAAAGATATCATTGTAATTGATGATGAGGATGAAGGAAGTTAGCTAAGGAAAGAAAGCAAAGAGAAAAGTGAAGCTGGGTCACAGATAGCATCAAATTTTAAATGCTAGTAAGATTTTCATTGCATTTCATTGAAATGTTTCATAGAAAAAATCTTTAAACGGAGTATAAGGATTTTATATAAACTGTAACTTGTTGAAATAACTTAATAATGTAAGAAAGTGTACATTCTTAAAATCAAACACATGGTCAAAGACCTTAAACTTTCTTTTAGGTTCTCTGTCCCTGAATTTGGCAGCTACTTTGAGACAATATTTCTTACTTTTTCATCAAATATATTTTATTAAACAACCATATTTTATTTAATAATTAAACCATTATTAAAATCTTATTTCTTTCACTCCAGATGATGACTTCTGCTAATTTTTCTTCTATGCATGCCTCTCTTCTGCATAATATATAAAGTTTAAACTCTGTAGGGTTAAGAGATGGCTATGTGAGGAAAGTGCCCCCTATGCAAATGTGTGGCCCCAAGTTCAGATGCCAACACCAGTGTGGTGGTGCACAGCTGTCACTCCAGTGCAGAGTAATGGGGTGGAGGTGGGGGCAGATACTGGAGGAGCAGCGTGAGGCTGAAGGAGTAGGCATCAGCCAGTCTAGCTGAAACAGTGCTAGGACCTGTGAGGTATAGTGCTTTGGACCTGACTATGGGCCATGAGGGAATGAAGAAAGGACAGACACACGTGCAAAGAAAAACTGGAGTCAATTGGGCTGTGTATGCTCTAATGGAGCTGTACCTACCATCAAACCACGCAGATCTCAGTGAGTTTATAAGGTGCAGCACGGGGGAGCTAGTCTTAAGTGGAGGTCTCTGGAGGTAACCATCGAGGCTGTAAACATCTAGGAAGAGGAAGCTGAAGTTGCTGTCTTATACACACACTTATCTATTATCTCTAAACACTTGTACTCAGGCCATAGGAAAAGAATCTTTGCCAACTTCAAGCCTGACCTCTATAGAGAAAGGCTCTGGCAATTTCCAAGGGGTCTAAGGCCTTCATTTTTGCCATGGCTGTACCCTTGTCAACAATACACATTCATTAGGGACTTTACTCACTCTTATCTTTCTCTGTTCCCTACAGAACAGCAAGCATCAGATTCAGTGAGAGATCTTGTCTCCCAAAAAAAAAAAAAATGCAGAAAGCAATAGAGGAAAACCTACAGGGTCCACACATAGCTGAGCACATCCACAAACACACAACACCATGAAAAAGCTGTATTCCCCAATTTCCCTTGCAACCAAAGACAGCAATACAAACTTGGTCCTACCAGTTAGATGCATCACCAAAGGGCTTAAGCCAATGTTGGGTTTGATTCAGACTCCTGGTGGCAAGTATCTTTGTGGGCATTGACTGCTTGGGATGGTGATTATAAAGTCTTGACAGAGTTTGGTCGTTACTATTTTGGATGTTGATGCCATTTTTAGCTCTGGAAGCAGCCTCTTTCTCAGGGTGTAGGCTTGTGTGTGTGGTGCAGAAGCCTTGATTCTAGCTCCCTGATCCTTGCATCAGAGCCAAATCCATCTATTTGAAATCGAATAGCTGAGGCCTGGGCTGACAATCTTCCAAGCTCTTGGTGAATCGGTGCTGCCATTTTCATTCCAGAAAGGCCACAGTGGAGGTCGCTGCTCCAGTATTAGCTATGGATCTGTAAGAACTTTTTCATGAACTGTCTGTTTGCCAAGTCTCTGGAAATACAAAAATCCCTAGAAGCACTTTTAGCTCTTTCATTGGAACAATGTTCTAAGTGAGCTGTAAGAGGAAGCAGAGACTTAAACACTATGAAAACTATTGGTTAAGAAGAGCCCCAGAGTCACTACTATCTATCATTTAATTTAGCATAATATATCAATTTGTTATGGATTTACAGGGAGAAATACTTCCAAATTTAGTGGCCAGGGCCCAATGTCAAAATTTATGAGGTAATTCCTGGGTAAAAATAAGTGACTTGCCATCATGATTCATAATACTAACTCAAACTCCTCATCTATTATCCACAAATTGAAGTAATTCATTTCCAAAAGTACTTTATTAGGAGGAAAAGGAACAGAAGATTCAGTTCTATAACAAAACTCATAATAAAATTGTCAGTGCATTCTATTAGAAGACATACGGTCTTTTCTTAAAGACATAGAGGTGCCCATCTTAATAACTAAAGTATTTGATACAATTATGACTTATGGCATGCCATGTGATCAACCTAAGGGGATAGGATGTGGTCTTCTTTTTTCAAATTTTAATTTAAAAATGTATTCCTTTATTTATTCACTTTACATCCTGATCATAGCACCTTGCTTTGTCTCCTCCCTCTACCACCCTCCCTCTCTCTCTCCCACCTAGCCCTCTCCCCCAGTTCTCAGAAAGGGGGAGCCCTCTTCCCCGACCAACTGACCCCAGCCTTCCAAGTCTTATCAGGACTGCCTGCATCCTCTTCTTCTGTGGCCTGGCAAGGCTACCCCACTCGGGGAAAGTAATTAAAGAACAGGCAATAGAGTCCACGGCAGGGTCAGCTCCTGTTCCCTTTACTTACAGGACCCATAGGGAGACTAAACTGCCTAGATGCTACATCTAAGTGGAGGGCCTAGGTCCTCTCCAAGCATGGTCTTTGTTTTGTGCATCAATCTCTGTAGGCCCTCCTGGTCCCAGATGTGTTGGCTCTGTTGGTCTTCTTGTAGAGCTCCTGTCCCCTCTGGGTCCTTCTATCCCCTTACTCTTCCATAACACTCTGTGTTCTCTGCCCAAAGTTTGGCTGTGATTCTCAGCATCTGCTTCAATCCCCTGCTGGGTGGAGTCTTTCAGCAGCCTCCTGTCCTGTTCCCTCTCATTCTATTTGCTCTTCTGATTGAGAATTAAGCATGCTCCCTAGGGTCAAGTGAAAGCCTTGTATGAAAAGAAAAAAACTTCAAGTCTCTGAAGAAAGAAATTGAAGAAGATATCAGAAGATGGAAAGATCCCCCACGATCATGGAATGGTAGGATTAACATAGTAAAAATGGCCATCTTCCTGAAAGCAATCTAGAGATTCAATGCAATTCTTATCAAACCACCAACACAATTCATTACATACCTTAAAAGAACAAATTCTCAACTTCATATGGAAAAAATACAGCATAGCTAAAATAATCCTGTACAATAAAAGATCTTCTGGAAGCATCTCATATCTGATCTCAAGCTGTACCCATACTATAGAGCAACCATCATAAAAACTGCATAGTACTAGCACAGAAACATACTGGTAGATCAATGGAATTGAATGGAAGACCTAGAAATAAACCCACATACCTAAAGACACTTGATTTTTAACAAAGAAGCCAAAACCATAAAATGGAAAAAAGATCACATCTTCACAAATGGTGCTGGTCTAACTGAATGTAGACAAAACCATATTTATCACCCTGCACAAAGCTCAAGTCCAAGTGTATCAAGAACCTTAACATGAAAATAGAAACACTAAATCTATTGGAAGAGAAAGTGGGGAAAAGCCCTGAGTTCATTGGCACAGGAGACAACTTCCTCAACTGAACATTAACAGCTCAGGCTATAAGATCAACAATTAATAAATGGGACCTTATAAAATGGAAAAGCTTCTTTAAAGTAAAGGACACTGTCAGTAGAACAAAATGACAGCCTATAGACTGGAAAAAGATTTTCACCAAGGCTACATCCGACAGAAGGCTAATATCCAATATATATAAAGACTTAAAGAAATTAAACACCAACATATAAAATAATCCAATTAAAAATGGGGTACAAAACTAAACAGCATTCTCAACAGAAAAATATTGAATAGCCAAGAAGCACTTAAAGAAATGCTCAGTGTCCTTAGTCATCAAAGAAATGCGAATCAAAACAACTCTTAGATTCCATCTTACACCTATCAGAATGGCTGAGATCAAAACCTCAAATGATAACACGTGCTGGCAAAGATGTGGAAAAGGGGAAACACTCCTTTATTGCTGGTGGGAATGCAAACTTGTACAACCAATTTGAAAATCAATCTGGCATTCCTCTTGGGAACAGCTCTACTTCAAGACCCAGCTATACCACTCTAGGCATATATCCAAAAGATGCTCTACAATACAATAAGGACATCTGCTCAGCTTCATAGTGGTGTTCATCATAATTGCCAGAAACTGGAAATAACCCAGATGTCCCTCAACCGAAGAATAGATAAAGAAACTGTGGCACATCTCCACAATGAAATACTATTCAGCTATTAAAAACAAGGTTGTCATGAAAATTGCAGGCAAATAGATGGATGTGGAAAAGGCCATTCTGAGTGAGGTGACCCGGAGTATATGCATGGTATATACTCAGTTATAAGCCTATATTAGCTACATAATACAGGATAACCATAGAGGAAGCATTCTTTTCAGACTATATGAATAGTCAGAGTTCCCAGCTTGTATCCACTATCTTTAAGATACAGTGAGACAATGAGAATCTTCGGAATGCTCACCAGAGCTCAATGCAGATGCAGAAGCACTGGAAATGACGATCCAAGGAGGTGCTTATCCTCACCAGGTGATAGTCACAAGATGCTCAGTGAAGAAGTGAACGGCACAAGACAGCGTAAACAGGATAAAATGACCGACTCAGAAACTCGGCATGGATGAGTCCCAAATTTAAAACCAATTGTGGCTAAGCAAGTAGTGTAATGAAGAGCTGCTGGTCCATCAGCTGGTCTCTCAGGTTCTTGAGGAGCCCTGCATGAGACGCATATTTGCAAATCATGAAAAAACAAAGCAAAACAAAAAACTTGCATTTTTTGTCCATAGTTAGAGAAAGCAAAGGTTTACTTGCATAACAGGTAAAAGCATAGCGCTACTGCTGTTCAAAAAGATGCTATTGCACTTGTTGTTGGTCTATTGTATTTTGGATAGAAAGTATTCAAACACAGAAAATTTAATGACCACTCTTTTTGCTTCTTGAGGAACAATGCTGAGTGCTTTCAGGAAGCATGCAGAATAGCTGAAGTGAGGCATGCTCTGCATGCCTTCCCCTCTGCTCATGGGGGCACCATCTCTGCTGCTTCCCCTCTGAAAGAAGATTAATTTCTAAGAATCCTTTGCACATCTTAATTCTCCAGCATGAGAGTTCTTCTCCCCTGCTGATGGAGAGCGAAACATTAATACAGATGAGACACTTCTATTTCAATGAGATTTTTCAAAAGTGTTATCATATATGTGTTATGCTTATGAAGATGTGGTATACATGTCTTTATATAGGTATTCATGCGACCACAAACACGAAATGTGCCAATATGCAGTTACATCATGTATGTCATTCACAGAAGCTGGTGGGTTGTGAGGTAAGGGTTTGGCACATCTAGGTTTCCTTCAAGGACAATAAAAAGGTCCTGGTGAGTTAAAGGTAAGATAATCTCTCAGTGCTAAGTGGGCTTTTAAATGCACTATCCAAAGGCAACAACAACCTATTACAACACAGGATCTTGATATATAAGCAAATTGTAAAATAAAAGTGAATTCAGAAGCTAAATTGATTCTGTATGCTACTGGCTTTTTGTTGACCATAAAGAGCTTTATTGCTCTGTAAATATATAGTGACATTTGGATTGGTGGCCTCACTACGCAGTATAGCAGATAATTAGCAATTATAACACTGAGTCATATTTTGGTAAAGACCTGAAGAAAATGGAAGCAATGCAAAAACTTCATCCACCACCCACAATAAATACACCTTGTCCAGTATGGCATGTTAAGGGGGCAGGGGATGAGATAGGGATTAGAACTCTGTGAAAACTCAACTAAAAGCAAAGAATTGATAAGAATAAGCACTAATGAAAATGTACATTTCGAAGTACCAAAATCATAAAATGGGTCAATGTGTGGCATCAGTTAACCCCAGTGAGATTCTCTCTTTAAGAATATCAGTAGTGCCTCAGCATAACTGTGAGCCCCTGCCAGTCAGGAGGAGCTGCTGTTCGATGGTGTGGATACTCTCTGAATTGACACAAAGTTTTATATGGTATATCCTGTTACATACAGGACATGCTTAATTTAAAGTGACATGATCCTTACTTTGTGATAATTTGATCATCACATAAGACAAAAATGTGACAGAGAAATGACTCATCCCTTCACTTAGGGACAGAGTAGGATATTCAATCAGCATAGCTTTGTCTTTGTTTTAAGTCTTAAAAGTTAATCATTCATTCATTTAAAACATGCCTGCTCTTTTCTTACAGAGACAAGCATGTCAGATCTGCAAGATTCCATTATAAAACACGAGTATCTACAGAAGAAAGACCCATTTAAGAAAACAGGGAACAAGGACTGGTTTTATTTCAAAGATTTACAATATCCTTCCTCATCAGTATTTTTATTCTAATCAAATCAAAGTAATGTGTAAAACTAAGAGAGAACTCACCAACATGTTTCTTTGTACTTTATAGAAACGCCTGAATTGTGGATATATTATGAGTCATTTAAATAAACAAAACATTTGGATGTCGTGGTAGTTTGAATTTAAAACAATGCACCTTCCAGCTTGGGTATTTGAACAGTGGAACACTTGGTCCCCAGTTAGTGCTGCTGTGTTTGGAGGTCCTAGTGGGGTGGGCTTTGGGATGAAAAGGCTCACAGCCCCCCCAGTTCTGTCTCAGTGCTTCACGCTTTCATCTGAGGATGTGAACTCTCAGAACCTTCCAGCTCCAGCCGCCATTGCTTTTACTTGCCACCATGCTTGCAGCCAAGATGGCTCTTATGCCGCTGGAACTCTTTTTTTTTTTTTTTTTTTTTTTGGTTTCTCGAGACAGGGTTTCTCTGTGTATCCTTGGCTGTCCTGGACTCACTTTGTAGACCAGGCTAGCCTCGAACTCACAGCGATCCGCCTACCTCTGCCTCCCGAGTGCTGGGATTAAAGGCGTGCGCCACCACTGCCCGGCTTCGCTGGAACTCTTAAGACACAATTACTGTCTCTTCCTTAAGTTGCCCTGGGTCATGTTTTAACTAATAATGATATGAACAATATCTACTAAATTCTAAGCTCCTCAAACTCAAATTTTCTTTCATTGGAAAGTCAAGAGAAAGTTGTCTATCTGTTAAGAAAGACAATTTATTTGAAGCTCAGCTTTTTTTTTTCTTCTGAATAAAACATGTATTAAGAGGGACATTTCTACAGTTCTAGTCATTGTGAGGACTTCAAACTACAGTGGAATCGTTTCTTAAGGGCCAGAATTTAACACTTCATTTTCCTTTATTACTCTGCCCATATTCACCTGCTCCTGCATAAAGAAGGAGTTCAACAACAAATAAATAGCCACTTAAGTCAGGGCCACCACAATGAAGTAAGGGAGAGAAAGGGACTTTAAATCATGAAGACCTGGGATAGCAGGAAACAGAGCAAACAGGCGACTCTGAGCTTGATTCTTCACTGCAGGACAAACCATGAGCAAGTTAGTCCGAGAAGTTCACTGCTGTGAATATTAACAACCCTAGTGACAAAAGACTTCCACAGTTTCACAGCCTTGTAGTTCATCAGGAGGAGCTGCCTGGATCCACATCTTTCATTTGCTTTCTGAGAAAGAGCATGCATTTTCTTCCCATGTCCCAGTCCTCAGAGCACAGACTGCTACAACAGATGGATCTATGGGCAAAGACGCACTACCATCCTAAATTGAGCAACACACTGCTCCCCGGCCCACAGATGCACATTTTAAATGACATGACCTTTCACTGACTCTACTTTAATCAATGTTACTCAACCAAGTACATATGTGCCACATCCCTGGTCACCAATATTGCTGAAGAAATATCCACGTGGCTCAATGTGTCCAGCCTCACTAGTCTTGTCACTAAAATGAGCACACAGTAAGTTTTCCACCATTGAATGTACCGCACACCCTGGCCTAGTATATTCGCCCTTTGTGCACTTGGCTCTGGAATCAGAAGGGCTCGCTGACCACGTTTTGCCACGCGGCAGACCCAAAGCCACCCATGATGGTGGAAAAGGCTACAGCAACACCCATTAAAGTGCCCACCTCACATTCAACCTGGAATGCCCACCCCCCATGGTTCCATGTCTATTTTTCCATCTCTTGGGAATAATATAATAGTCGGTAGAATCTTTTGGAAATGGGGATTAGGTGACAAAGACAAGTCACTAGGGGTGGCCTTTGAGGGGAGTATCCCTGTCCTGGCCCCAGATCCATGCTCTGCTTCAAGCTCTGTAAGGATGAACTGGCTGACCCGGCCACACATTTCTGTCAAATTGCCTGACTTGATCTGTCTTCTCGTCCCTACCATGTTGGATAAAAGTCTGCTGAAACCTTGAGTCCAAATATAGGACTTCTCCTTTGTTTCTCTCAGGTGTTTTGAACCCAGTAGTTCAAGTATATATATGCAGCTACTGAGGGGAACAACTAGAGTCACAATCGGTCTATGTAGCATACCAAATCAAGTGCCAGAGTCTTCTACAATACACATCTTTTTTACAAAACTTGTATTTGTGTTTGTGTATGTGTGAGTGCCTGTACATATGTAAGGACACTGAATGTGTGTCTCAAGCATGCAGAGGTCATAAGAATGCTTCACATTCCGTGGAACTGGCACAACGGCTGTCTTTGAGCTGCCACACGGGCACTGGGAACAAAATGTGTGTTTTATGCCAAAGTAGTAAGTGCCCTTATTCACTGACTAATCACTCTAGCTTCCCCAGATCAACCTTATAGAATTTATAAAGACAAATAATGCACCACATATATAAATCTCAATGTTGGGACACAAAAAGTGTGGGTAAAGATGACAATATAAAAATTCCAAACAAACATACAAATAAACAAAAACACAGTGCAGTAGCAGACCCTAAAGAAAAAGATATTGATGCAATGCATGATAAAGACTTTAAATGCCATTATGAGATAAATCAGTGAGAGTCAAGGGAATTCAGAATGACAATGCAACAAAATCAGGAAAGTAATTCATGATATTAATGAGAAATTTGGCAAAGAGAGCACTATTAATAAAATATCATTTGGATCTGAAGGTAAGAACTTAGTTAAAGCAGATAAACAACATAATTGAGAGCTTTAACAAGAGGCTGAAGCAAGAAAAAGAAAAAATACAAGAAATTAAATATGAAAAATTTTAAAGTATCTCAGATTGAAAAGGAAATAAAAATAAAGTTATTTATGATATACCCTTAAATGAATAAAGATTACAAGTTTAGGAGTGAGTGGTAAAGAAAAGGCAATGGACATATAAAATGTATGCCATAAAATAATAACTGAACATTTCTATAATCTTGGAAAAAGTACAAACATATGCTCAGGAAGTCTATGCCCCTCCCCCAAATAAGACATGACCAGAAAAGATTCTGTGACTGTACACTGAAATCAAACTGCCAAAAAATAAGGCAAAGAAGTTCTAAAAACAGCATAATTAAACTTCTATGTCTTACTTAAGAGGAAATCCATCCATCCAGCAGTAAGTTTCTCAGCAAAATCCTGGAGATCAGAAGACAATGGTATTATATATTCCAAATTCTTGGGAGAAAAAAAAATCCAGTTAACAACCAAGAATACCATTCCCTGTATGGTTTTCCTTCAGAAATAACTAGAACTTCAGAAAACAAATGAAACATGAAGTAATAAAAAGAGCTACCCTACAAAAGGAGGAAGTGGTCAGTAGAAATAAAGAGAACCACAGTTGTGGACACATGAGGAAGTGTAAATTCCACTAGAAGAACAGACACAAGCGGAAGTGGAAAGGGAGTAGCTCCTATCAATATATTAAACTATTAAGCTGCGAAGATGAACAACATGAGGAGAAAAGAAGTAAGTGTACTCAAAACAAACAGACAAAAATTACAAGTAGTCTTGGTTTTTATTAATAATCCTGAATGTCAAGAAAAAGGTATATATTAAAGTGAGTTATTTTTTTAAAAAAGGTTCAACTAGTTCATTCCTTTAAGAAACTCACTTCCCCTCTAGCTACACATAAAAACTAAAGATGAAAGAATGGGGAAAGATATTTCATGCATTGAACAAGATTAACTATACTTTAGCAGAGAAAATCTACTTTAAGACAAACTCTGAATACACACAAGAAGGGTAAGTATGTAATCTTCCAGGAATCCATCCATCAAGAAGATATAATGATTGTATGTCCGTGTGCACTTACTACTACAGCATATATCATTATAAAATGACGGGGAAAGAGGCTCCAGCACAGTCTGCGTAGAGCCTTCTACTCTTATCAGTGTGTGGATAATTTAAACAAAAAACCATCAAGAAAGGTTAAAAAATCAACACAAATGTTAAGCTACTCAAGAGGGCGTAACCATGATTCCGTGGTTAAGAGCACTGACTTTGCTTCCAGAATATCTGGACTCAGTTCCCAGGACCCATGTGGTGGTTCACAGCTGTTTTGTGGTGGTTTGCAAATGCCCTCCATAGGCTCATTTTTGAGTGCTTAGGCACCAGGGATGAACTATTTGAAAGAATTAGGAGGTGTGGTGATCTTGTTGGAGTTGGTATGGCTTTGTGTCACCAGGGGGTGGGGTGGGGTGGGGGTGGTCTTTGTGGTTTCAAAAGCCCAATCCAGGCCTGGATGCTCTCTCTGTCTCTGTCTCTGTCTCTGTCTCTGTCTGTCTGTCTCTGTCTGACTCTGTCTGTCTGTCTGTCTCTGTATGTCTGTCTCTGTCTCTGTCTCTGTCTGTCTGCCTCTGTGTCTGTCTGTGTCTGTCTGTCTGTCTCTCTCTGTCTGTCTCTCTCTCTCTCTCTCTCTCTCTCTCTCTCTCTCTCTCTCTCTCTCTCTCTGCGATATCTGCAGAGTGGAATGCTGAGCTCTCCAAGTAACCCAAAACCAACAGTACTGTCCCATTCTTTAGAATAGCTGTTTTCAAAAACACAAATTAAAAGTGCTAGCAAAGATGTGGGAAGAATGAAGCTCTAATGCTCTGTTAATAGAAATGGAAGTTAGTAAACCATTATGCAGAACAATATGGAAGTTCCTCAAAAGGCTAAAAATAGATCTACTTGATATTTAGTTTTTTGTTTGTTTGCTTTAATTTGAAACAATCTAAAATTACATGGGATGAGAGTCTCAATGAAGACTTTATAGATCAGCATGGCCTATGGTCATGTCTGTGGGAAGGATTGTCTTGATTACCTTGATTGGTATGGAAAGACCCAGACCACTGTGGGTAACACCATTCCCCAGGCTTTGGTCCTGTGATATCTTAAAGAAAGTGAGCTAAGTAGCGGGTGTGCATTCCTTCTTTTGCTTCTGCTCTTGCGTGTTAATGTGCTGTAATTAGCTGTTCTAAATTCCTTCACCTCCACTTCCCTGCTGTGATGCACTGCAATTTAGAACTGTGGACTAAAATCAGCCCTTGTCCTTTAAGTTGCTTCCTATCTAGATGTTTCATAATAGCAACAAAAATTAAAGGAGAACAATCTATGATTTAAACTACCTATCTATCTCTCCTGGGAGAATATACAAAGAAAAATATTTGTCAAGACATTATTCATATCTTACATATTGAGTCAACCCAAAATATCTATAAACACATGAATATTTTTAAAATATATATATAAATTATAGAACATTAGTAAAACACAAAGAAAGTGCACTTCTGTCCTTAGCAAGAGAATGGTTAGAACAAAAGAACATTCTGTTAAATGAAATAAGCCACACTCAAAAGTACAGCTATCACATGTTCTTTCTCATATATTGAAAGTGAAAACACAATCATTCTGAATGGTTCATTGATTGAATGGAGGTTGTAAAGAGTGGAGAAGAAAAAATGAAGAGACATTTGGTAACAGGTCCCAAAACATAGACAGAGGAGCTATGATGTTCAATGTACAGTGGAGTAACTATGGCTCACAAGCTATGATTTATGAAGAAATAACATGAAGACATTGTAAGGAAATAAAAATTCTAATTATATGACTTGTTTGCTTTACTCTGTGTACATGAGTTGAAATATTACATTTCCATAAAGATAAATTACCAAACTTGCCCCAAATTTATTAAAGAAAATCTTATAAATATCATTAATGTATATAGATATATAATATAATATTTATTTTATGAATAGACATGTTTTGTTTGCATGTATGTCTGTGCACCATATGCATGCATGGTATCTGCAAAGGCTTAAAGACAGTACATAATTCCCTAAGATTGGAATTACAGATGGTTGTGATCCACCATGAGGGTACTGGCAATCCAGACTAGGTGCTCTAGATGAGCAGCCACCTGTGCCAGGTCTCCATCCCTACTTAATTATATTTACAACCTTATCAATACTGTTACAATGGTGTTAATATTAATACATTTATATCCCAGAGTAGAATCATATATATAGAAAATGTATATTTATAAATTATCATGCATAACAATTAACATGAATAGATATACTAAAACCCACACTATGTGAATATCTTTAGTGAGAAAGCACCACCATTTCGATGTAGTCTTGTCAGTCATTGGCATCCATTCAGTAATTACAGTGTTATGGCGCAGTACATGTGGAGAGTGGGGTGAAAAAAGCAGATCCATAAACAAATGTAAGAATGGTTTTATTATATTTCTTCTTTCTCCTTACTCACTACAGAGCCAAAGATAAAACCTGGCTGAATGTAAAGTATGTTCCTTTAACCCCTTATCCTACTTGACAGTGAGCTTTCATATGCTTAGAAGGATGTAAGTCCTATTAAAAAAAATGCCCATTGTGCTTTGCTTTGTTTGGCTCTAAAGCATTTACGTTATGACCATTTATTAAGAGTTCTGAAGTGGGTCATTTAGAGTTCAAGTGCAAAGGAAAAAATATGTATTTGCATTTGAATTACCTTTATACTCAAATAACCAACCAATCAAAAGGTGTCTCAGTTTGAAGGGCAGGTCGGTGGGAAAAAAGATTAGTAAATGTAATTTATATTCTTCCAAGACTTATCAGGCCATCTTGCACACAACAATTTTCAAGGGTGTATGGTCATTCTGCAGAAAATTTTAATGATTTTTGGCACTGTATATCACTACAGTATTGGCATAACAGACTATGAAACCACATAATATGCTTACTATTTAATACAAAAATATAATGGTAAGTATTTTCCTGTTAATCTTTAATATTTCAAAACTTGACAGTAAGATTAATATTTAATCATAATATGCAAAAATAATAAGTATATTATAGATACCTCATTGTACTTTCTATCAGATTGAATGTTGAGATGTTAAGTCCTTTTAAATTTGGTGATTGATAATGAAGACTGAATTCAATGGAAAATAAAAGAAAAAATTATAAAGTTGGACATCTGGGTTCTATAAATACATTTCACTGTGCACTGAAGGCATATGAATATACATTATATAATTTATATCCACCTGACAGTAAAACCGTAATAGCATTTTATTTACAAGATAACAGTTGTCTTTATACTAGTTATATTGAAGAGAGAATAAGGTTGATGCCAATCACAGACTTCTTTAAAGACATTGTACAGGGTTGAGAGGGGGATAATTTAGTCAGTAAAATGCTTGTCTTGTAACTGAAAGCACATGAGTTCAATCTGCAGACTCCATGTTAAAATATGGACATGGCGGTATGCTTGTGATTGTGACACTGGAGAGGAAGTGACTGGACCCTAAGGCTTGTAGTCAACAACTTCAGTCTAATCAATGGTCCCCAAGCCAGTGAAAGATTCTGCCACACACAGAGAAACACAGAAATGTGAAAATAAGCAACAAAGATACTGAGGAATAACACTAATGCTGTCCTCTAGCTTTACATGTGCCTACATACATGTTAACTAGTACATACGTGCACCTGCACCCATGTGAATTTGTATACATGTGTACCTGCACACACCTGAACAGACACATATTACATGGGTGGAGCACATATGTGCAGGTGGTATATAACATAGGCATAGACTTAACCAGAATGATCCCCCAAGTGATTCTATTTATGTTGTTATACAGGCTCCAAAGTAGACAGTTAATAATCGCAATTGATCATCCTGTTACGAACTTAGTTATTTTAAATGGCCAAAATATTGTGAAGAAAAACAACTTCAGCATCTTTTTTAAAACATGCACCTATTTATCATCTATCTATCTATCTATCATCTATCTATCATCTATCCATCTATCTACAATCTATTTATCATCTATGTATCACATATATATTTGCTTTATATATATGGGTGTTTTGCCTACATGTATGTGTGCGCACCACCTGTATGCCTGGTGCCCATGAAAGCTAGAGAGGTTGTCAGACTCCCTGTGATAGGAGCTACAGATGACTGTAGGTAGCTGTATGGGTGCTGGGAAGCAAATCCAGATCCTCGTAAGCCAGAGAAGTCTTAACCCCTGAACCATCTCTCCAGAGCCTTTGTTTTCTTATTCTCTTAAAAACTTAAGTACAAATTAGCTGCATAATGCAATTGGTTGGATCCTACCCTTCACATATTCAGACGTTCAAGAAGCCCATTTCTTATTTTAAAAATATCAAATCTAAATGATTCAAATGTTTAGCTCATGAGACCCAAGAGCAGAATAAGGCACCATTTCATATTGAGCGACATGTTTGTTGTCTGGCTATTCTTGGATGAAGGCATATGCCAGTGAATGCCATTGCCAAGAGTAGATCGTGGGTTACAAGTAAATTCTTCTGAAAATGAGTGTGGACCTCCCATCAAAAAACAAAAGCAAACAAACAAAAAAAGAAAAAACAGAAGAAAGCAGAGGCTCTTAAGCATGAAGCATACCTATTCACCTAACGCTGAACCACTTTTGCCTTGCTCAGTTCTTTAATCATGACCAGGTAAATAAGCATTGAAATCTGTGTGGGTGAACTGCTGAGAATTGCCCTCAAGTTGTTCATGAGCAGTGCACATACATGACATTCTGGCTGCTTATATATTTCTGACCATCTGTCACAATGGCAAAGGGCCCAATTAAAAGACGCTAGATCCTAGAGAGGAGCTTTCAGATGGTTATGGGTTTCCAAGAGTATTCCAAATAATGAACAGCATTTGTCACTTAAGAATAGCTGGCACACCAATAAAATGATTTAGTATTATATTATACATCTTATGTCAAACTAAGTACTACAGGGGTCATGATCATTTTTTTTGTATGAATTGAAGTAAATAATTGGAAATAACTTGAAGCATTATCTAATAGGTTTTGCTGGAATCATTGCCTCCTTTAAATAGAATTTTAAGTATCTCATGTGCAGTGGTGGGCTTAAATCATTGAGCTAAATTGGATTTATATTAACCAGTCTGGATCGTACTTAGGCCAAGGACTAGGTGCCAAGCCATTGATTTGAGAACAGGATGCCTGAGTGAAATAGAAAGGCTAATGACAAGGAAATTGGGATTGCTTAGGTTTTTTTTTTCATTTTGCCTTTTATTTTGGTGGTTTGTAGCAAATAACTTAATAGCTCCAAGCCTCATTTTCTTTATGTCTAAATGAAGCATTTGAACTAAAATTGCTAGTCTTTTATGATTCTATAACACACAGAGTACTCTCCATTTCTCAATGCCCCAGACCAACGATGTTCTTTGTATATTTTTAAGAGGACTCTCTATCTTGCCCAGTCAGCAAATGTGTTTCTACAGCACTTTAAATATAAACACATTACAGTGCTCATTAAATTATAGTATAAATGTATCCGTGCTTATGATCTGTCTCTGTTAAACATATCCTGAGCTTCTCAAGCGCAGACATTAACATTTGGTCTATCTACTAATGAATATGGTGTTCAGTATGCGCCTCTGCCTACTCTGAGATATTCATTATATTACATAAAAATAGGCACAGCATCTGAAACAGGAAAACTATAGTAACTTTAGACAAATAAGGAAAACTACACATCATGTTTGTTTGTTTGTTTTGGCTCATTTCTGTTTTGTTTTCAAATTCTAATGGTTGTGGATGACCATGCCTTTTCTTATGTACTGGGAACATTTTGTTTTATAATTTATATCTTAGTTATGTATGTATAATGACTTATGAAACTTGTTTCCACTAACATTCTATTAAATTAGATCCAATTCAATGACTTACTCACAGTGTTCATTTGTTGTACAAGCTACAGCCAAGTATCCTCTCTCTGGGGTGTTTACATAGGCACAAGGATGCTTAGGTAACTTCTGTGCAGTGAGTGGGTTCTAGCTCATAAGGATGCTTAGATAACGCCTGTGCAGACATCAAAACTTGAGTGAGTTCTGGTTCACTCTCCCAGTCCCTGTCCCTCTCCCACTTCTCCCTCTCCTTCTCCCTTTGCCACAGTTGGAATCATGCCTCTATTTATGCATGGCCTTGAACCAGCAAGCTCTTATGCTTCATCTACATATTCTATTGCATAGATTGACTTTACTTTCTCTCACAGAGGCAATTATAGATTTACTACCGGTTTAAATTTTTTAATTGCTTTTCTTAAAGGATTTATGTTTGTGTGCACATGTGTGTGTGTGTGTGTGTGTGTGTGTTTGTGTGTGTGTATGTGTGTGTGTGTGTGTGTGTGTGTGTGTGTGCGCGCGCGCGCGTGTGCAGGAGGCCAAAAGGCAGTGTTCCATCTTTTGGAGCTGGAGATGTAGCATTTTTGAGGAGCCCTATGTGGTTGCTGGGAGCCCTACTTCAGTCCTCATGACTGAGCAGCAAGTGCTGTTAACTACTGGGCATCTCTCCAGCCACTGGGCAAAGGCTCCAAAACAAATTTTATTCCAGTATAGGCATTTTGGGTAACAACTGATAATATTTGATATGGGTATGCATAAAAATTGGTGGAGCTGATATATCCTCAGTTTCCTCATTAAATATCAGGCAATGCTGGGTCTCAAAGTAAGAAACATAACTCTGGTGTCTCCAGTTGTTCACAGATCACATATGACAGCAAACTGGATGAGGCTGTAGCATCTTGAACATTCTATAAGCCACAGGATGTAGTCAAAGTTTTGACATCAGAGAACGGCAGAACTGAATGAACGAGATAACAGAGGCTAAATAGTTCCAGGTGATTTACTCAAAGAATGAAATTAACAAATGGATTCAGGCTCTCATTTCAAAATAAATCTTTCATGAGATAATCGCCCACTCTTTCTTTGCACTTTGTGTTGTGAAGGTTGGTCACTCGTGGTGAATATTTTGTGATAACGGGATCTTTCATTTAAATGGTAATTGGGCTAGCAGGTATGTTGTCTTTGGAATTCTTCAGTTCTCTTCTCCCAATACTAGTTACACTTCATCTTATCCCTATTTATATTTTAAAATGGCAATAAAGAGAATTCTGTAATCTAAATATGAGTATGCCATTGCATATCATATTTTAAGTCTCTACTTTTCTCAAAATGAACATAACCTAAAACCGTATAGAGTTTGTGGGATTCTGTTTTTGAGAAAAGGTTGGGAAATGTTCAACCAACTTGAGGCTGACATAACATCTAAAAGAAAATGTGGGAACACCTTGACTGTACAGGTTAAGTTAGAACCTAAACTTTTGCTGACAAAATTTGGAGATTCTTAAAGGAAATAGTAAAATTACAAGTTAGTTGGCATGGGGGCCAGGGAGGTGCCTCAGGGAGGTGGGCCAGGGAGGTGACTCACATTATATATATATATATAAATTACAAGTGAGCAGATGCAATTTAATCTAAGAAGTTTTGTCTTAAAATGTATAGAAAACTGCAGATTAACAAGAAGAAGAAAAAGAGGAGGAGGAGAAAGCAGAAAAAGATGAGGAGAAAGCAGAAGAGAAGGAGGAGGAGAAAGAGAAAGAGGAAGAAAAGGAGGAGGAGGAAGAGGAGGAGGAGGAGGCAGCAGCAGCCAGAAATGTCAAGTGTCCTGGAGACTATTCCAGATGGCATAGAGCCTTGTTTTTCTATCCAGGTGGCTAATGATGCAACATTATAGAACTATTACTTAACAACATACCTAATTACCTATGCTATATTATTTTCCAGATAAAATAGGATGTGAGCGAAGAAAACTGCATGAATGTATTTACTAAAACCAGCTAAAATCTGAAAACTGAACTTGATAGGATTGGTAAACAATGGCTGTAGTCTGAATAATTTAATCCAGAAACTTCTCTGATTCTTATAGGATAAATCATACTGGAAATAGTAAGTGCTTCATATGGGTGCTATTTAAAGTTGGCATATTCATACCCAGAATTGACCTTTATTTGAATATTAATACTTTTATTATGCAACTATAAATAGAACTGTATTGGGGTTATTTCTTTTAATAAGACCATGAGAGCATATTTTAAATAAAAGTATTTGTAACTATCTTAAAGTAAAAGACAACAACAATGTACTTATTTTTAACAGGTCCAGGACATTTTAGAGCTTGTGGAGTGATGGTTAGGATTTGACTCAAAGCTGGCTTCTATAAAGCCTTTGCTCAGGCTTGCCAGTCATTTTCTTAAAGTATTTTCAAGGATATGCAATCAACACGAGTCCTATTAATTTGCCTTCCTCTCATCAGAATGTAATTTTGCAGGAGTTGGATATCTGACAGTGGTTTGTCTGCTCAGTCTTTATTGATAGAGTTATAGTTTTGCCAAAGGCAAGAGGACACCAAAGAACCAACAAACATATGTTGTTTGGGTAGGAGACTTAGTGTGTTCTAAAGTAACAATATACAGTTTGGGCCTGAAATTCATTCCAACTACAGAGCTCAGAGACAGTCGGTAACGGCAGATCCCACCTGCCAGGGAATGAAAATGCCAAAGAGTAATGAGGCCAGAGGGAAGGCAAGCATGAAAAGGCATTCCCAGCTGCACGCGGGCACACAGGCAGAGTCAGCCATTGTCCCTCCACCCTACACTGCAGAAAATGACCCTGAAGCCACACTAGTACTTAAAGCAATTCCCTCATGGTACATGATCATCCTGAGCTCTGTGAGTGTTGATTCTGAATCATTAAATTTCTTAATTTCTTATTGAGTTACCTTGCGCTGTTTATTTTGAGTACATCTGAACTAAGTTGTTGTCTGAGTGTTTCCCGGGTTCCCCCTCACACCCCCTACGTTCTGCCTTCTGGCTGGACTTTCTGTAACTTTATCCTTTAAAGGTAGGCAGAGCTTCTTTAGCATTGACCTTTTCTTTTCCTTTTCTTCTCTAGAACACAATATGTGTTCTAACAACATTCCCCAATGCAATGGGTGCTTGTCCCAAAGCAACGAAGGCATGCCAGCAAACAAGCAAGGGCTGAAGTGTAGGAGGACAAACTCTATTTAATTTTTTAAGTATTTTATCGGGCTGTGAAAGGGGATGTTTCCATAACTAATGTTTTGTTGGCCGAGGTTCTCATCTTGAACTGCTCTGGCAAACTCATCATGGAGCGGCAGAGGGTTTCGAGACATGGGAAATAACTGTCATCCCACTTTTTCCGTAACATTGGGAGAAGCAAAGCATTCATAATTTAACATTAATCATGTCATACAAAAAGGAAAAACATAAAGAGGACAAATGACCTGGAAGAAATGAAGCCAGGTTTAAGACCCCAATATATGGAAGTGGTATTACATGGACACATATTGTGTGTGCTCCTTAGCCTCAAAGGAATTCAAAGTTACTTTTTCTGTTTCGGATTTTATCTTCACTTAGGTTGTGTTACTGTTTCGTTGCTAGGGTTTTCCAAGACAATGGGGAAAATGCTAAATTTTTCTCATCAGGAATGGTGCAACTGAATCCATTTTCCCACAATTTTCTCCTGACATTTGGAAAGGGATCACACCAAACCAGACTACACTGGCCCGCACATCCAAGAGACCGGGTGAACGGTGACAACATGGGCTGGCCCATGTCACTTATGACTTCCTTTCCCTTAGTTTGCAGTTGGGCTTTATCCCACTCCCTCATGTTGGCAAATAGATCAATTGGAGGTGTCTGTGTTCTTTCACAAAAACAGATGTAAAACATCATTTGTGGGGTTCCTCTTAAGGCACTCCATGTTAGAAAAGGCCCAAAGTACAACATTTCTTTAACAATTCAGAATTCTTGAGAAACAGGGAGGTGGTGAGGGGGAAGGAGTGTTAACCTGGCAGATCTTGTTTGAAACATTTAGCCGAAGAAGCCCCCTAAGGAGCTGTCCATTAAACTCCCCATTTTGCTGTGAGAACTGAATGTTTTCTCTGGCTCTGAATTTGTGTGATTCTTAAATGTTCTCACAGGTTGAAAGAAGAAAAATAAAAGAAAGAAGAAAAAAAAGAAAGAAAGAAAAAAGAAGGGGTTTAAATGTATACTGAGTAGCCGTGACTGAATTTTCTCTGTTAATTACAAAGAAAATGTGGGGTTATTTTGCTTGAGTTTAAGACTCTGCTTTTTTCCTTTAGAAATTATACTGTCTCGGTAGGTTTTACTACTATTCTTTTAAGAATATCAGAAAGGGAACTTTAGATTTATGCTACAGTTTTTTTTTTCTCTTGTCTGCATTTGCCTGATTTCAGAGTGCTATTCACAATAGCTGGAAAGCAGTTACGTCTTTGAAAAGCACAAAATAAATCCCATTCACCCGAGTGAGTAATTGCTCAAGGTCATCCATTCGTTGTCTTTATCTTGATTGGTTGAATTAGTAGCTAATAATGGTGTTGAAATGTGAATGAATTATTAGCAATGGGGCATATTTTGGGGAGTGTCAGGAAATATTCCAGGGCAATTAAGGTTACCCAATAGCAAGGCTGTGTTCCCAGCAGCTGTCTCGTAATCACTATGTTTAAAGAACACGAGGCTTACACTAAGATTATAGCTTTTATATTGTCTGCCTTTAGAAGTCATATTTGGAATTTATTCAGTGTATTCACTTGCCCTTTCCCTTTTGTTCTGATTCTGTCACTTACACATTGATTTAAACACAGGTTTTTTTTTTTTTTAATGAATTAAAGTAAGCATCAGCAGATAGGATACAACATAGGTCACAGAAATATTTTAAAAAATGACTACTGATAAATAATCTGTACGGGTATTATGTATTTGTTTCTCATTGTTTAATTTATGCAGTTCAAATGCTATTAAATCACAAAGAGTTCTCAATCTGGTACTCGGGAAGTACTGTTTCCATTGCTCATCTTAGCAGTAAGAAGGAGAGCATGTGCTAGGCTACATGCACATTGGAAGCTCCTATTCTTTTACACTCATCACACATTTAATTTCCCCTCTCAACACTGGCCTGTCAGAGTTGGCTTTGCTTCCTTGAGTTTTCCTTTTTTTTTTTTTTTAAATGAATGCAAGACAAATTCTCCCTTTCCCCACCATAAGCATTTTTGATTTGCAGACGGAAGCCTAGGAAACAGCCGCACTGAATGAATTAGCCGTGTCTGTTCTGAGCACATGGGACGTGCTTAGCGCAGGACAAGCCTGCGGGGAGACACTCCCAGTCTCCATTTATTGATGCAGGCGGCAGGAGGAGGCCAGGTGAGCTGTCTCACTTACAGCTGACTGTTAACATTGCCTTAATGAAACCAAAATTGAGTTGCGGAGGACAATGAAAACGATTGGCCAGGAGGAGACCATTCACACACCTGTGCTACATGGAGAGCCAGGAGCGAAAGGATGAGAATAAGGAAGAACATTAATATCAAAAGATCCACAGCTTAAAATGTTTAAGGTTCCTCACTCTGAATACTTTACAGAAACTAATAGATTATCTTGCTAATAAAAGAATGACTATACACTTGAATGTTTGGTGATGGGGTGTGGTTGCAGGCATGTGTTCATGTGTGTGTGTGTGTGTGTGTGTGTGTGTGTGTGTGTGTGTGTGTGCGCCTCCATGTGATGCCAGAAGTTGAGTGCCTTTCTCAGCTACTTTGCACGTTCTGTTTTGAGGCACGACCTCTCACTCAAACTGGAACTGGTTCATTTAACAAGTGGCTGGCCGATGACGTCATCAAAAATAAGTAAATCATTAAGTAAATGCTTGCTGATTCTTGAACTAAAATACCTCCATAGTTTTAGAACATCACGATTGCTGTCGTTGACAGACTCACCAAGAACAACACTTCATCAGGTGTGCGAACTGTTTAGTCAAATAGGAAATATTTCACTTAAAAATCAACAAGCACCCAGAGGGTCCAGGAACCCTACAAGAGGACCGTCATGGCTGGCAGATCTGGACCCAGGGGGCCTGCACAAACTGCTGTACCAATCAAGGACAATGCATGCAGGAAACCTAGACCCTCCTACTCCCTACTCAGATCTAGTCAATGACAGCATTTGATGCAGGTGGCAGGAGAGGCCAGGTGAGCTGTCCCACCTCTGATATGAACTCTGGTGTCACCTATTTGATCACTTCCCCTTGGTGGGGAGGCCTGATGGCATTCAGAGGAAGGGGAAGCAGGCTATCCAGATGAGACCTGATAGGCTGTGATCATATGGTGGGGGAGGAGGTCCCCTTCTGTCACAGGTCTAAGGGAGGGGAATAGGGTAAAAGGGAAGGATGAGGGAAACGGGAAGATACAAGTGAGGGGATAGCAATCGGGATGTAATCTGAATAAATTGTTTATAAATAAAAAAAAACCCAATATATATATATATTGGTTTTTCAAGACAGGGTCCTGGACTCTCTTTATAGACCAGGCTGGCCTCGAACTCACAAAGATCCACCTGCCTCTGCCTCCCGAGTGCTGGGATTAAAGGCATGTGCCACCAAATACCTGGGCATTGTATGGCTGGGTCATAGGGCAAATACAGTTTTAGACTTTGAGGAACCTCTCTTTTTATGATTTCTATGTTAACAAAACTGGTTTACATTCCTATCTTCAGTATATAAGGAAGGGTGCCTTTTTCTTCACATCTCTATCAACATTTGTTGTTATTTGCTTTCTTAACGTTTGTCATCCTCAGACGGGGGTAAGATATAATCTCAGGCAATTTTGATAGACATTTCTCTGACATCTACTGATTTCAAACAATTTTTCATGTTTAGTCATCATGTGCACTTCATCATATTAAAGCCATTCATTGTATTAGTGCCACCCTCCCCCCCCAAAAAAAAACTTGACAAGCAGTGCTTACATATTTGCTCTACACAGGCCCTATGGGAAACGGATGTGGATGCACAGACATGATCTAACAGAGAATAGTGCTCAGTGGGAACATGGAAGCAAGCTAACAATACAGCTGCGTGACTGGTGGCTGCAGCAGCTTCTCCAGCCTAGTGGTGCTTTAGACAAAGCAGATGGGTAGGCTGAGGATAGTGCAGGGAGGCACCTTAGCCACTGAAAATAGCGTGGGAATAGATGGCAAGGGGAAAGGATGTCACTCCTGTAGCTAGGATGGACAGGTATGGTGATGACTAAAAACCCTAGGGAGTTGGGTAAGGCAGGACCTTCTCGGCCACACGAAGTCAATCAAGAACTGTTTGGGCCTTAGTAGTCAAGTACAACAGAAAGGGTGGAGTGTGATTATTATTATTATTATTATTTTATTTGACTTTTGAACAGGGAAGTGAATACCAGATCTGCAGTTAGGACATAATTTTGAAAGCGTGAAAGATGGGATTAAAGGGAAAGATCAGTGACAGAGAAATCAACAGTGACTTTATTGTAATAACTCAGTGAAGTGAACAACGGCGGAGTGCTGGAAACTATGCCTGGAAACTTCAGCACTGCTTGTTTGCTCGGGGCCCCTTTCCGTAGAGAGAACCCTCTTTTCTCCTGGCTGCCTGACTGTTTGTGCTTTCTCTGTCTTTCTGTCTCTGTCTTTGTCTGTCTGTCTGTCTGTCTGTCTGTCTCTCCCTCCCTCCCTCCCTCCTTCCCTCCCTCCCTCCCTCCTTCCCTCCCTCCCTCCCTCTCTCCCTCCCTCCGTCTCTAACTCTGTTGCTCTCTTTTCTCTCTCCTTTCCTTTCCCTCTTCATACACACACACACACACACACACACACACACACACACACACAACTTCCTTAATTCTTAGAAAAATTTTTCTTATGTGCTCATTAAAATTAACTATTAAATTGTAACAAGCCAACGGATATTAGAGGCAAAAGAGAGAAATATGTAACTTAAATATAAATTGTGATATGAAGAGAGGGCAAAACAGAGAAGAACATTTTTGTTTTGTGTTTTGGTTTTATGAGACAAGTTTTCTCAATGCAGCTCTAGCTGTCCTGGAACTCACTCTGTAGACCTGGCTGGCCTCGATCTCAGAGATCTGCCTGCCTCTGCCTCCTGAGTGTTAGGATTAAAGGTGTGCATCACTAATTCCTAGCTTGTTTTTTTGTTTGTTTGTTTGCTTTTGATGAAAGTATTTCTTTTATTGTTATTTAGTAGGACCTCATGAGTAACTTTAATACATTTGTGACTGAGTAAAGCAGGGCTGAAGAAAGACCTTAATAATTTTTTTGTATTTTATTGTAATAAGAATTTTCTCTGTTTTTTTTTTTTACTTTAACATTGAATAAAACACATCATCAATATTACTGACTTTCTGTTATGGATTCCTAAAATGAGCAATTCTAGACCACAAGGTCAAATATTTAACACATTGCCCTTCTTCCTCTCAACAAAATCATAGCATCGTTTATTTTTGTGCTCCCCCCTTTTTGAAAATTGCAGTAAATAGTTCACACCTAAAACAGTTGTTTATTAAGATACACATTCTCACATAACTAACTTTTGTTCTTAACATATATTTATACCTCTTATTTCTTGAAATACTACACCAGGACCATTGAAGCATCTATAAAAATTCTTGATCAATATCCTCAGGGAATTTATCATTATTATCTCATTTTGTCTTCCTCATGGAGATATTTATTTCTTGTCCTTCATGCTTCGGCCTAACCTTGGACTTTCTAGACCTGCCACCAGCTGTCTGAGGAATTCCCTTCACCACTCTTCCAGAAATTCTTTTTAGTTCTTTATGTTGGAGCCATTTTCCTTCAACATCAAGTTTTCTTTGTTCACTTTATTTGAGAAACAATTTTACTGTTATTTATGTGTGTGACTTTTATGCATAGCTGTGTGCTGGTGCTCTAGGAGGCCAGAAGAGGGCGCAGGGTCCCCTGGACTGCAATAATAGGTAGTTGTCGACAGGCAGCGCAGCATGTGTTTGTAACTGCTAAATTGTTCTTCAGACTCTACGTAACTTCTCATGGAAAAGTACATTACAAATATAGATTGCTGTTGTTTGCTGTGACAAGATCTCACTGTTTTCAACAGACTGGCCTTGAATTCACAGCAATCTTTGGCTTCTCTGTCTGTTACATGCTGGGATTTCAGGAGTCACTGTCATATCCATTGTACAAATACGAATCGTAAGATATTGTGTACCTGAAATTGACTTCAGATTTTCTCCTCTGACCTTATAAAATGGAGCGATTTCAGAATTATGGCTGTTCCGTGCTAGCTTCCATACCTACATCTACTGTTGTATCTAGAGGTTTGGGCATTTTTCTCCCCAATGGGTGAAGCAGCGTCCTCAAACCGCACAGTGACAGATGCTAGATGCCGCTCTTGTTTGCCTCCTAGTGCCTAAGATAAAAATACCACAAGCAAAGGGTTTATCTCACCTTACTTATAAGTCCATCAGTGAGACAAGCCTGGACAGGAACACAGGGCAGGAACCGAGAGGCAGCAACTGAAGCCGAGGGCGTGGAGGAACACTGTTTTCTAACTTGCTTTCCATGGCTTGCTCCGCCTGCCTTCTTGGACAACCCAGGACCATGTGCTCAGGGGTGTCACTGCCCCCAATGGGCTAGCTCACCCACATCATTAAACAAGAAAATGCCCTACAGACTTGCTTTAAATAATCTGATGGAGGCATTCCCTCATCTGGAGTTCCTCTTCCAGAATAATTGTAGCTTATTTCACATTGGCAAAACCCAATCAAGAAAGATGTGTTCTTCTTTTCTTTTTTCTTTTTCTTTTTCCATTTTCTGTTGGCTCTCCGGTGTTCATGTCTCCTTATTATTCTACAGATATTATTGGATGCTGTCAACATGCTAAGTGCTGACTGAGACTTGGGGTATAATTAGTAACACTGATTGGATGAATAAAATCTGGTTGTAAGCATTTATAAAATTGCACAATTCAGATTCTACTAATGTGATTTGTCTCAAGACGTAGTGTTGTTATCCCTCCTATCTGAACTGTTTAAAAAAATAATAACTATAATACAAACATAGTACAAGATTGGAAAAACATCAACATACTTGAGCTTAAAACAAAAATGAACACAACTGTAGATGATAGAGAATGTCCTACAATTACTTCCAATCACTCAGCAGTTACACAAAAGCAGTACATGAAACTTAGCCCTAAGTCAGCATTTGGAAAACAGAGATGTAATGCTGCTTTCCTGCAAAGCCGTGATCTAAAATTAATTCGCTGGCACATTAATATTCATGGAAAACTTGCAGCCAATTATTTCAGAAGGAAAGAAGATATACAATAGAAATCGCAAAACTTCAAACTGTCCATCATACACCACAGCTAAGCTTGTTGGTGTAAACCTTTAATGGTTTCTACACATAATATCTATTTAGTGTGCTTTGGAGAGGAGTTACGACATCTAAATTTCAGTAAACACTTCGTTGATGCTATAATCTGGAAAACAGAGCTACTGTTTTTAAAGTTTGTCTATTGTGGATGTTTGCCTCAGTGCAGCCAATTGCAGAGATCAGGAGTAAAAACCTTTCCCTCAACAGTATTTTTGGATGGCTGGGCTGTGGCACTGAGTGGCAGTCCAAGGGCTGGGGACCACACAGGGAAATGAAAACAGCTCTTGTAGTTTCTGAAGACGTTAAGTGGTTTTATAAATGGAAGTTTTCTTTTTCCCACAAAACACGTTCTTTCCCTCAGAAACAATGTGCCCAGACTCCTTCTATATTAATAAAATCACTTGCCACTCTCAACTTGTAAGCCTTAGGAGTTCCACTCTTCAAAAATCTATGTCTGTATTTTCCACTGCAATCAAGTTGAAGATTATACGCACCTGTGTGTCATTATTTCTTGGAAGTAACTGTATCACGATATTTTTTAATGGAACTAGAATATTAGGAATGAACCTGATTTTTCCTAAAATTTTGTCCTAGAAAAAAGTAGTAAGGTTTTTCCAGGGCACTTAATAACACCAACAAAGGCATATCCCTAGAGACCACACACACACACACACACACACACACACACACACACCATAGCACTAGAAGACCACTTCCTTCCCACATAAACAACACATACCATAAGCAGAGGCACGCACGCCACACCCATCTAGCCATACAGTAATCATTAAAACAAAAAATTTCAGGCAATCAAAATAATCTGAAATTAGCAAACATTGCCATCAATTTGGACTGGACAAAGTCATTTTGTGAAATACATAGAGGTGATGTGAGGAGGTAGGGTAGTGATTCCGTTCTGTGAGATGAATTGCTCCAAACACAAGCTCACCATTACATTTCACAGTGGACTTTCTGCCATGGAGAGAGATGATGTCCTTGATGGGATGAGTTTTCATTTTTCCCCATTTTTATTAATAGTTTTGATTCATTACATTTCCCAAGTTATCAAAAAAAATGAGGACAATGTTAGGGATTTTTGTTGGTTCTCTCTCTCTCTCTCTCTCTCTCTCTCTCTCTCTCTCTCTCTCTCTCTCTCTCTCTCTCTCTCTCTCACACACACACACACCAACACATTTCTTTTAGACTTCACTCTTGGCTTTGGTTTTGGTTATTTTGTTTGGTTGTTTCGTTGGTTTTGGTGTTTTGAGACAGGGTTTCTCTTTGTAGCCTTGGCTGTTCTGGCCTCATTTTGTAGACCATGCTGGCCTTAAACTCATGGAAATCCACCTGACTCTTCCTCCCAAAGTGCTGGCATTACAGGCGTGCACCACTGCACCCAGTTCTAGACTTCATCACTCTTAATTCATGTGTCTTTGGTTGTTGGTTGGAATTTTTCTATGTTTAGGAAAATAACATCTCATCTGATCTGTTGTGATAATAGAAACGATCATTTGATATACAGGTTTGGTTAGCTCCCAGTTCTCTCCGTCAAATTTAGAACCACTTGAGCATTGTGGTTTCTAAATTTAGTCAGACCCTTAGAGCTTCAAGTTCCGCTTGGCGCTAGCTCAGCATGAAGCAGTGCTTTGAAGAAAACTCCCTTGGCAGAATCAGTCTAGATGTGTGCACAGCAGAGCCCACCTCCTAGTTAAGAGAAATACATTCACTTTCATTTGAAAGTTGGGGGGCTCCAAGAGGATAAAACTTTAAAGGAATGGGTCATTGTTTAAAAAGTTCTCAGGCAGAATTTTGGGTTTGGAAATGGTGTTCTTGAGAAAAAGGGGTGGGAAAGAAAAGAAAAAGAAAAGGTTCGTTTTAGGTAATTTATAATATACCCTTACTTAACTTGGCCCAGCAAATTAATGCAAGATTGATCCGCTTTGTTGTCAGTGGTCTCATGTTACTAGAAGGAGCTGGTATAACACATTTTTATGGATAAATTAGTCTCTGCACAGTGAGAGGAAATCAGGGCATTCTGGTAAAGCCAGATAGCTATGTGGACTAGCTATACAGTTCCTGTGAAAAGATAATGAAAGAATTACTTTTACATGTCGGGCCTGCCACAATCTACATATCTATTTAGCAACAATGCTTGAAAATAGGTGAGGAGACTGAATTTCTAAATGGTGACCCAACTTTCCAAGTTTCACATATATGGGAGGACCAGGCTCAGGGTCACATCTGTCTGTCAGTCACTAGAGTTTGCCCTGGTTACTCCCCGTGAGTGGTATGTCTTAAAGGCTGAATTAAACTTTAAATGTGCACTATGGATCCAGGCTTCAGCCAGTCTGCAACCAGGAAGCAAGTTTGCTGTGTTTATGTAGCAAAGACTGCTTTCCCAACTTGCGCGTGTATTCTTCAATGTGTTCTTCAGGCTGCTCGGCTGAAAACCTAGGTAAATTGCACACACCTAACACTCCAGGGCTGATGGAACATAGGGCTGTGTTGATACTCATGGAATTATTCCAATGATCCTGATCTTCTGTGAAACTTCAGATTATGTTCTCAAACTCTGTCCTTGAGAACACACACACACACACACACACACACACACACACAACACACACGCACATGCACAAACATGATGACACACACAACATGCACTCTGGGAAGCACACCAGGGCTGCTTTTCTATCTCCCTTCTTCCTATTGATTCAGTATGAGCTTTTGTTATTATGTCCCTTTCATGAGAAGTATGGGGACCTGAGAGTTTTGTGAGCCTTATAAAAAGAAATTGCTTGACATCAGCCAGCTCTGTGCTGAAAAGGCACAGTTATTTATCACCAGTGTTATCTATGTGTGAGTTGTGTGTGTGTGTGTGTGTGTGTGTGTGTGTGTGTGTGTGTGCACACGCGTGTGTGTGCTCATGTATGTGCAGCTGTGCCATGGGAAAGCCAGGGTAGCCTTACATGAGGTTTACCCCCAAGATCCTTGATTTTGGGGACAGAGTCTCTCATTGACTTGGGGAGGTTCCTGTCTCTGCCTGCTCAGTGCTGGAATTACAAGTGTGTGAAACCATGGCCACCCTGGGAACCACATCTAAGGCAAGTGGTTTATTGAGGACTGAGGTAACCCCAAGCCTTACTTCCAATATTTTCATAGTTGCTAACCTCTTTTAATACATACAAGGCCATCCTGTACTATAAACACAACTGTGCATATTCAGTGAGTGCCTGGTAGATGTGGATTAATATTTCCTTTATGCCTTTGTGTGATGGTTCGAAAGTGATGTCACGTGTAGACTCATGTATTTGAATGCTCAGTCCACAGGCAATGGCAGAGTTTGGGAGCTTTGAGTGGTTTGGTCCTGCTGGAGGACGAAGATCACTGTGGTTAGGGGTTGAGAGTTCAAAGACTCAAAACACGAGCCATTTCATTTTGCCTTTCTCTGCTTTGGCTGTGCTGCTCAAGATGTGAGCTCCCAGCTTTCCTTTGGACACCATTCCTGTAGTATGCTACTAAGCTTCCCCACATGAAGAACTCTTATCTCTCTGGACCCAAAGGCCCAAATGAACCTTCTTTTGTAAGCCGCCTCAGTCATGGTGTGTGTTGTATCACAGAAAGAGAAAAGTAACTAATATGCCTAGGAAGAGCATCTTAGAGCAGTAGAAAGAAATGTATAGCTTTACCTCCATTTTATGTTGCATTATCCATGGCATTTGAGGAAAGCGGAAAGTGTACAAAGTTTCAGGGTAACGGTTTAAGAGCTGGAGAGAGAACTACCAATATAATGCTGCACTCCAAGCTCATGTCCTACTCCACATAAAAGACGATTCAGTTCCATCTTTAAGTCATTATCATAAATTATAAGAGCTAACACTACAGACACTTCTTAAGACAAATCAACAAAAGCATACTCCATGCACAGAGTCCTTCAGACAAAAGCTTTAAAAAAAAAAGTGTGGCTAAAAATAAAGGGTGGTAGGGTTATGATGAAAATATTAACATGTGTGCCTGACACTGTCATCCTAGATCTTACATCTAATTTATTCCCATGTATCACATACACATTAGAAAATATGACAGCAGTAGGTAAATGCTTATATGCCACAGAAACCCACCATTCCCTATGATAACAAGAGGAACCAGGAAGTCGGACAGCCCCCCTCCAAACCAGCTGAAACCATCTCTTCTCTTTCCCTTTTGGAGTTTAAATGTCCATGGTTTCTAAACCATGGAACCCTTCAGTCTTGCAAAGCTGTGTATTGCTAGCTATTATCTATAGGCTCCTCAAAAATGATGCTTCTGTAGGAGTCTGCTTTGCTGAGTAAGCCAGAATTGAGACTGCATGTGCTGAAAGAAGACACTCAGGCTCCACTACCTGGAAAAACTAATGAATGCATTTGACTCCATGTAAATACCACTATGCGGTTACACGTTTTTTTGAATACAAAGAATGAAGAGATATCACAACAAAGGGAATATTTAAAATTTGTCGTACCTCCTTGCTCGTTCTCTTCGTGGGGAGCAGACATCTTGTCCACAATGTCAGAATTCATTTCTGCGCATGGCACACAGTGTGCTGCAGTTATTTACCATGCAAGAGCAGCTCAGCCACAGAGCTGGCCTAGCATGCACATGCCTCTGTGTCTGATCCCCAGCACTTCCAAAAAGGAAAACTGTAACAGTCAAAAAATAAAAGGAAAACTACCCCTAGTTATTAAATGTGGAAAGGAATTGGCAGAATATGCACAAAGCTGCCCAGTGTTTACATGGTAGAGGGGTGTTAAGAGGAAGGCAGAATTTCTTTTACTGCATTTAAATTTTATAGAGCAATGTCTCTTTTCCTTGTGACTACAGAGCCTGGTTATGTGGAACATACTCAAGAAATACTTAATAATTTAATATTTTACTTTTCTTTCATATAGGGTTTTTCCAAAGAGTAAATATTATTTTTCTTGTCAGAGAATGTTTAACAAAACAGAAAAATATACCATATGGTATATTGTAGGACCTCCATAAATATTTGTTGAGTGACTGAACTCAAGCAAAGAACATAAAGTCAGTCATGCCAACTGTGAAGCCTGAGTCACTGTTTGTTGGCAGCATGAAAAACCACACATTTTTCATTAGGATAAAATCGAAACCCCAATGGGGGCACGCACAGGGAGTCAGCCTTCCCTGGGCTTGCAGACTGTGCTGTTCCTGACGAGGCTGGTAACTCTACAGTAGCTGCCCACCCTATACACCTTTGCCCCATTTTAGATGGATCCTTAGCTCTGTACAAATGTCTCCTCTTTCCCCACAAACGTAAGGAGCATGTTCAGTCTCCGACACGGACGCTGTGTCTATCATCGTCTCTAGGGTGCAGTTGAGTCAAGCATCCTTTTGTATCTGTGATAGGATTCCTCAGGGATGCTGCCCCTCAGCTCACCACAGTGCATAGCTCATGCCTTCCACAAACACAAACGCAGCCTCCCAGCCGTTGGCTAGCCGATGGAGCCACTGGCCCTTAACCAACTTCACTTCACTTGCGGAACTGAGGTATGGATACTACTCCATACCGGTCAAATGACCAGCAGAGTGGGGTGGATGGTAATGCTGAAGTCACCTAAGGACCAGCAGTGTGTCCCAGCTTCTCCCTTGGAGAGTGCTTTGGATCCCTGATCTAAGTTTCCGAGAGTTACAATGACAAAGGGGGCATTTACTGTAGGCTCTTTGGAGTCTCTAACAGAGACACTCAGAACTGGGCCTTGTTGTCCCCTGCTGTGGGTAAACATTTACAACCTTCCTGAGTACCTTTGCCACTGCTAGAGGTACTTCCCAAAGTTGTGCAATGCTGGCTAAAGTCAGCCTTCCCCATCCCACCTCTTGCTGAGGTCATCTACTTTGGTACCTGCCTCTGCCTTTTACATGTTACCCACAGCCTCTCATTTTCCAGAAGCAATGGTTTTCTCCCATTTTATCCTACTTCCTTTCGAATTGGCTATGATAAATTAGAGATAACTAGCTGACATCTGGGAGGCGGACTACTGAGCTTCGGCTCAGGCTCACTGGAGCTTGCTTTTTCTGTTACCAACTATCCTTTTGGGTTGGTTTGGTGACACTGGTCGCTATTCTGGTCCTGAAGTTGCCTGGACCTGTGCCTCTGTCTTAGATCGTAACAGCACACCGTTTACCTTTCTGTGCAGTTTCCTCTTGATCTGCAACATCAGCTTAAGTATCACAGCCTCACCCAGGAAGCTGCCAATCAAGCCATGACATCACCCTGTGGCGTTTGTCTAAGCTCCCACCACTTGAGTATCAGCAAGGAATGCTTTCTCTGCCATGCATCCTCAGAAACAAGCAGCACAGGCAGGCTCTCGGCAGGTACTCAGGAAAGTGAGTGGTACCTAGGGAAAGGACTGAGCTTGGCTCAAACAACTTTTAAAATTTGGCTTTCTCCTTCGTTGGTGATGTAAACTTGAAAGATTAATCAACCACATAGGAGGACACATCAGAGGCAATGAGGGTCTTAGCCCAAGCCAATGTATCTCTTTAGCTAATATTTTATATTACTTTATGAATATTTTATACACCAATTTATGAATAATGGTACTTTAAAATAAGATAAATCTAAAGAACTAGATATATGCTTTCAAATAATTTATTAGTGTATTTTTCCAGGAAGTTTCCCCTTAACTTCATCTCCATTGTAATTCCAAATAACTTTTCATTGTTTATCCTTTCTCTTTTTGTTTATTCTTCTCTTATTTTTCCACTTTTCCCAGTTTGCTCTACATCTCCCCTCTCTCCCATACCTACTGCTCCTCCGTTTCTCTTCAGAAAAGAGCAGGCCTCCCAGGGATATCAACTAGACATGGCATAACAAGATGCAACCTACTGTCCAAGCAAAAAAAAATCACAAATATGAAAGTGTCTAAACTAAGGTCTCATAAGCACCCTGTTGTAGCCCCATTTTCATGACTGTTGGCTGAATCTAACATCTTCCATGTTTTAGTGCAAAACACAATTCAAACACTCACATGCTTTCATTACTCGATGAATTATCAAAATTTAGTACATTTTAAAAATAACGGGTAGACAGTACATGTTATTAATGAAATGTAGAAGTTTATAAATATTTAACATTATGACTAATATGTGCATATTTAGATTATTACAGACTTTTTTTTAGAAAAACAAATTACCTCCCATTTGTAAAACCTACGCTTCTATAAGAGCCTTCTGTTTCAAAATGTTATAGAAAAATATTTTTTTTATAAATCTTCATTTGAAATTTTTTATTTTTACTATAAATTATAAATCCTAATGGGATTAGCAAAATAAAACTGCGAAGGAGTCAAGAAAAAAAATAACTATAGGACTGAATGTGTTTATTTGGTTGTGATGCAAAGGTGATAGGCTACTCCACCTCAGCTCAGGCTGCGCCTGTCTGTTTTGTTTTTTTTGTTTTTTGTTTTTTGTTTTTTTTTTTTTTTTAATTTAATTTTATTTTTTATTAATTTATTCTTGTTACATCTCAATGGTTATCCCTTCCCTTGTATCCTCCCGTTCTTCCCTCCCTCCCATTTTCCCCTTACTCCCCACCCCTATGACTGTTCCTGAGGGGGATTACCTCCCCCTCTATATGTTCATAGGGTATCAAGACTCTTCTTGGTAACCTGCTGTCCTTCCTCTGAGTGCCATCAGGTCTCCCCCTCCAGGGGACGTGGTCAAAGGCGAGGCACCAGAGTATGTGAGAAAGTAATATCCCACTCTCCACTCTACTGTGGAGAGTGTTCCGTCCATTGGCTAGATCTGGGTAGGGGTTTAAGGTTTACCGCCTGTATTGTCCTTGGCTGGTGCCTTAGTTTGAGCGGGACCCCTATGCCCAAATCTGCCTATCATAATGTTCTACTTGTAGGCTTCTAGGACCCTCTGGGTCCTTCCACTTTGCCTTTCCCCCATGATTCTCTCATCTAGAATCCCACTAGAATGTCCTCTCCTCTGTCTCAGTTTCCTGGTAAGTGAAGGCTTTCGTGGGACATGCCCCTTGGGCTAATATGCAGATATAAGTGAGTATATACCATTTGAGTCTTTCTGCTTCTGGGTTAACTCACTCATTATGATCATTTCTAGCTCAATCCATTTATCCACAAATTTCGGGAAGTCCTTGTTTTTAATAGCTGAATAGTATTCCATAGTGTATATGTACCACAGTTTCTTTATCCATTCTTCTATTGAGGGACATTTCGGCTGTTTCCATGTTCTGGCTATTATGAATAAGGCTGCTATGAACATGGTTGAGCAAATTTTCTAGGGTATTCAAATGGGAAAGGAAGAAGTCAAATTATCCCTATTTGCAGATGATATGATAGTCTACATAAGTGACCCTCAAAATTCCACCAGAGAACTCCTACAGCTGATAAACACCTTCAGCAAATTGGCTGGATACAAAATTAACTCAAAAAAGTCTGTAGCCTTCCTATACACAAATGACAAGCTTGCAGAGGAAGAAATTAGGAAAACTACACCCTTCACATTAGCTACAAGCAATATAAAGTACTTAGGAGTTACTCTAACTAAGCAAGTGAAGGACCTGTTTGAAAAAAATTTCAAAACCCTAAAGAAAGAGATTGAAGATGACATGAGAAGATGGAAGGATCTACCTTGCTCATGGATAGGGAGAATTAACATAATAAAAATGGCCATCCTACCAAAAGCAATCTACAGATTCAATGCAATCCCTATCAAAATACCTACACAATTTTTTAAAGACATTGAAAGTTCAATTCTGAACTTCATATGGAAAAACAAAAAACCCAGAATAGCTAAAACAATCTTGTACAATAAAAGGTGCTCTGGAGGAGTCTCCATACCTGATCTCAAACTGTACTATAAAGCAATAGTAATTAAAACAGCATGGTACTGGCACAGCAACAGGCTGGTTGATCAGTGGAATCGAATCGAAGACCCAGATATGAATCCACACACATATGGTCATTTGATTTTTGACAAAGAAGCTAAATCCATTCGATGGAAAAGGGATAGCATCTTCAACAAATGGTGCTGGTCTAACTGGATGTCTATGTGTAAAAAAATGCAACTGGACCCATATTTGTCACCTTGTACAAAACTCAAATCCAAGTGGATTAAAGACCTCAACATAAAACCAGAGACACTAAGTCACTTAGAAGAAAAAATGGGAAAGAGCTTGGAACATATTGGCACAGGAGACAACTTCCTGAACAGAACACCAACAGCCCAGACATTAATGTCAACAATTAATAAATGGGACCTCATGAGGCTGAGAAGCTTCTGTAAGGCAGGAGACACTGTAAAGAGAACAAAGCGACAGTCTACAGACTGGGAAAAGATCTTCACCAACCCTAAGTCTGACAAAGGTCTAATATCCAAAATATATAAGGAACTCAAGAAATTAAATACCACCAAACCAAATAACCCAATCGAGAAATGGGGCATGGAACTAAACAGAGAATTCTCAACAGAGGAATATCAAATGGCTGAGAAACACTTAAAGAAATGCTCAACCTCCTTAGTCATCAGGGAAATGCAAATCAAAACAACTCTGAGATTCCATCTTACACCCATCAGAATGGCTAAGATCAAAAATTCAAGCGACACCACATGCTGGCGAGGATGTGGGGAGAGAGGAACACTCCTTCATTGCTGGTGGGAATGCAAACTAGTACAACCACTTTGGAAATCTATCTGGTGCTATCTCAGAAAAATGGGAATAGGGCTTCCTCAAGCGCCTGTCTGTTTTGATTGGTATCCACTGAAGGCTGACTGACCTAAGAGAAAGGTACAGTCAGAAAGCAACCATTTTACCCCGAAGCCTGATGGAAGGCTGTTCTTTTAGGAGAGCATGGGTGTGGTTTTAAAATATTTTAGAAAATCAAAGTCATCAAACTTAATGTAACGTATTCAGCTTTCTTTAGTGTAGCTGGTGGGCTCCTGAGTCAACATTTCTACACACAGCCTGCTATAACCAGAAACTCTCCCTGCCAATTAGCGGACCTTTTTTTATGCTGCTCACACAAACTTCTTAGTTACTCTTGTTATTTTAGAAAAGTACATGTTAGGCTGAAAGGGGAGCCCATGCGGCTTCTGGCTTGGACTCTTCCCCTCAACTGAAACATAAAAAATGTTTTAGAGCGAAATAGATCAAATGACAAGCAAACCAGATTTGTTGAAATCTGTGTTAATAATATAGTAATTCTCTTTATTCTCACCAACCTTAAAGGGCAGTGTCAATTCAGCTCCTGGCATTTGGTTCACGGCAGGAAATTTCAAAACCATCAGCTAGTTGTTTCTAGAATGTCTAGTTCTAAACCATGGAGTCTTTGGGTTGAAGTCTATGTCCCGTCGTGCAATCAAAATATTACTTTATAGGATAACTGCATAGAAAGTTCTGTCCAAACCACACGAGATGTATTTCCAGGTGATAGGACAGAAGCTGAAGAATCTAATCTCTGCTTCACACACGCTGTGGGAAAACCCTCCATGCAGATCTCTTGGCTCATAGGTGTGAAAGGAAGCTGGCCGCCAGAACTGTGCCTAGAACTTAGGAATAATCGCCTATACAATTCAGAGGAACTTGTAAGGATAAAATTAGCCACCCTTCACTCTGCCTTGCTTCCACCAAGCTCTAGGATCTGGAAGAGACTTCCTGCTGCCATCTGGGAAACACTGAGCTCTTTCTTGCTCTTTCTTTCTTTGTCTGCAAAGGGGGGTGGGGCCTACCATGATATCTACTTTCTAGGTTACGATTAGGTACTACTAGGTAACTGTATATACATATATACATACATACATACACACACATACGTATATATGTGTATATATATGATATATATATGAAATATTTATATATACACACATATATGTATATATGTATATATGTGTATATATATATCATATATATATATATATATATATATATATATATATATATATATATATATATGATACTCGGCATACAATTTCCACCAGCCTTAGTAAATGCTCACTGTTATCATTTTATACGTCTGGATAACAACTAGTGTCTTAGAATGCTTCTTATTGTTTTGATAAAATACCATGACCAAAGTAAACTTAGGAGAAAAATGACTTATTTCAATTTACAGCTTAGAGTCCATCATCAAGGGAATCTAAGGCATGAGATCAAGGCAAGAACCTGAACAACGGGCAACAACTGAAACCAAGACCAGGTTGAACCACTGCTTACTGGACTGCCATCCTTCAGTTGCTCAGTCTGCTTTCTTACGTGCCCTTAGACTACCTGTCCAGTGATGCCATCTCCTACAGTGGGCTGAGCCTGTCTACACTGGTCATCAGCCCATCAAGAACATGCCCCACAGGCCTGCCTAGAGGACCCGTTTTCTCAGTTGAGGTTGCCTCTTCCCAGATGACCCCAGTGTGTATCAAATTCAAACAAACAAACAAATAAACAAACAAACCAAAACAAAAAGCAGCCAGCACTAGATTGAACTGTATTCCCATAGGTATCCCATTTGAGCTGTGCCTTAAGAAATTACTCATTTTTTGTTTATAGTGTGGTTTTATTAAAAAGGAAAGGAAGAAAAACGAATGAGAGAATTTGGACTTCTAACATGCCTGAGTGATTTTAGTCAGTGAGGAGGATCACATGTCTCCTGGAATGGGTACATTTTTTAAACAAATGAAACCAATGTGCTTTTTCAGAACTTAGGCTTCTAAAGAGACAGAAACTATAAACGTAGAACTTCACTAACCCCTCCATAGTCTACAAAAAAACTGCCCTTCAGGAAATACTTTGGGGGTGGAGATACTGCATTTCCGAACATCTTTCTCAATGTACAGCACCCTGTAAACATTCATCAGAGGAGGAAATTCTTGTCAACGACAGAGTGATTGAAAACAGTCGATACTATACTCAGTAGCAAGTACCAGAGATGTTCAGTGAATTATTTCATGACATGATAGGCTATTGGCAGAAGTAAGCAAGTGCCACATGGGCCACGCAAGAGTGACACTACCGGTAATTAAAGGCAGCCACAATGTCTCTACTTAGCTTTGGCATTGTGACCGTAATTACTTCAGGATTAAGAAGAAGTATGGCTTTCTCTGGTGCCACCCTATCATTTACCAGTTAAAGAAACTAAGACCCAGTTAGGTGAACTTGCTTACATGGCTGCTTGTCAAGGTGGCAGCGGCGGGGACTAGAGCCTACATCTCTGCCCCTGGGAACAATGCCCTCTCATGCTATTCGCCCTCTCGGGAGACTGACAATGGCACGCCTTTGACAAAGCTCAGTGCTGCTTACTTCCCCTTCCTTTTCTCTAGAAACATAACAACCAGGAGTTATGGATAAAGCCCAGGTTATATCATCTGTATCAGCTTTCTGCTTTTGTCCTTTGCATTTTGATGTGTGTAAACATGCCCCCCCCTCATTTCACTATTCTCCTCCCTTATCGAGACTCTCGTTTCTATTGTCATATGCCTTGTGAGTATGAATGAGCGAGAAGTCTTCCTTCTTGGTATTCTAGGACATCTTCAGGGGCCATTATTTCTTAGTTAATGTAAATTGAATGCATTCACTTTAAATAAACACACTCACAGGTAAACCATAATAAGAAGGAAACCTCTCTCTCTCTCTCATCATTATCTTTATCATTAAGTCGGTTCAATATTTCATATTAATATACTGTTTTTCTTCCCCATGTTAAACATTTCACACAGATAAAAGTCACTAAACAGCTTGCATGTCACATACAAGGGAAGAGCTGAATGGATGAAAAGAGTTCTCCTTTAGCTGTGCTACCTCTAAAATGGAATCATTTCTCTCCTTGAGTTTGAGGAGCTTAGCGTTCCATGTAGATCAACAGGCAGTTACATGGTGGGATGACTTGCAACATCTATGTTAGTCCTATAAAGTATGACTCAGTTAGAACTGTAAGCTATGATTCCCACCATTGTGTCTGGAAAGTCGGATGCCAATGGGGTTACTTTCAGAGCATCTCTATGATGGCCTCTGAGTCAGTGATAAATGCATACTTACGTAACTATGCATAGAGGTTCCAGTTCTATTTTGCCTCAACCTGTCCCCTAGTGTGAGTGGGTGAATGGCTTTCCTTCTTCAGATTTTTATGGCCCATTTTCTTTGGGTATGTTTCAACCAGACATGCATAACACAATTTTTCTAACATGTTTTCATTCCATGGTTGTATGCAGCCACCGAGCACACTACTTAAAATAACTTACTCTGCTGCCTTTAATATTTCATCGAATCAACTGAGAATTCTATCCCCCGGGCCTGGGGTTTTGCCCAAGACCCACTACGTAATGCTTCTGCATGATTTCCGCTACTCTGCTCATGCTGCTGACCTCAGTGTCCGTTAGTGAATTACTGTCCACTGTTCCGTATCTAGCGTGCGTTCCTCTCTCACTTCATTCTACGTTTCCATTTGATCAAACTCGTTTCCTTTTGTTTGTTTTGTTTCAAGCACAGCTTTGTATCTTGTTCATGTTTATCCCCTTCGCTGTTCTTCTGACCAGGCACATCAACTCTAGTACTCTTTTAGGAAGAGTAACTATTAGGTGGTGCACTGTCGAACCACGAAAACATTCAACTGGCTTTAGTGCCCCTATTTTTCATAATAATGACAACGAAAGTGATGAAAAGTTTAAAAGAATTTATTATGTCTTTACACTCATCGCATTGGCATATTTCAGTTATAAGAGTTTGAAGTCTAGCATTAAATACCATAGTAAGAAACTTTTACCCATAGAGAATGACTGGTGAGGACAAGAGCTCAACGGATGAACAATGACCGTGTGTTGCCACCTTCATTACATTGTCTTATAATAGCGTTGGGGGTCAACTTTCTTTGATTAGGGTTTTTTCAACTATTTTTTCCAGACATTTTTTTTCAGATATTTATATGATGTATGGTAAGTTTGAGTTTTTATAATTGTTCTTTTGTGGGGGGGGCATTGTTTTTTGTTTTTTTTTTGTTTATGTTTATGTTTTTTTTTTTTCAAGTCAGGCTTTTTCTGTGTACCAGCTCTCGTTGAACTGGACTCGCTTTGTAGATAAGGATGGCCTCAAACTCACAGAGATCCTCCTGCCTCTGATTCCTGAGTAGTGGGACTGAAAGCATGTGCCACCATGTCTGGCTACAAGTCTTAAGCATTTCAAAATAAGCTGCTTCTTAGTTGACCAGAAAATTCCTAAGCTATGTGTAATAAAAATTATTTATAATAAAATGTGGTAAAAGCTACATGTCTTCTTAGTCAGTGTTCTACTGCTGTGAAATGACACCATGAACAAAGCAATCCTTTCAAGAGAAAGCAATTAATTATTAGTATGGTGGGGAGCGGGATGCCACACAGGCAGGCATGCACTGGTACTAGAGCAGTAGCTGAGAGCTGCATCCTTATTTGTAGGCAGGAGACAGAGTGAGACTGGACCTGCCAATGGCTTTTGAAACCTCAAAGCCCACACCTAGTGATCCAAAAAGGTCAAACCTCCTAATCCTTCTAATCCTTTCAAACAGTTCCATTCCCTGGTGCCTACACATTGAAATACATGAGCCAATGGGTGTTATGCTTATTCAAACCATGCCACTATGTACTAATGGTACAAACACACACCCCTTTCTTTGTGAGTAATGATGATGCAAACACGGGCCCCTCTCTTTTTGGGTAACATGTATTTGTGTTCAGTGTCTTAACAAATACATACGTATTGTTAAATCCTTTAGATTTAGAAATATTTATGGTATATTATATGTATTTTTTATTTGTCAGCCTACTTTAGAGGTCTAAACCATCCTCAACACACACACACACACACACACACACACACTCCACAGACTTTACTCCTTTTCATTTCAGAATTTGATAAGATGATTTATACCATTATTTCCCTTCTTTTTTTATTGTTTTCTCTCCTGGAAGCTGTCATTTCTGTTACTCCTCTAGAATGAGGCCTCCACCCCTCTATAGTCTCCCTCATGGTTGCCATCTCTGAATACATCCCCTTTGTTATGAGGAGTGCTTCTTACACTTGGTCAGCAAGGTCACCTTTTGTAATTTCTATTGGCCATCTATATAGTTAACATATTGCTTACTGTTCAGTAATCCCAATTTCAATATTATTTCATCTCAGATTTCTTCTATCCCCATAGAGGTTTTATTGCCCTGCAAATGTGCTTTAATTATGATGCCAGGCCCTATTATCTCTGATTGGGAGAAAATTTACATCAGCTAATATTTACCCTTATTTTCTCATGGTGCTTGTGTATAGACACTAGAGCCATCTAACGGACTAAATTCTAATTGCTAAGAAACATGTCAATACTCATAAAGGTCGAGTATTGGCTCTTCCTTGTAAAGACACCTGGAGCAATCCTCTTTATCTGGTTTGCTGAGCTTACAACCAATCTCAACAGACCATAGCTAGTTATCTCTATATTCATTCTCCAGGAGACAAGAACCTTGTATACTTAACCATGATGACAACCTTGTTCTGGTCTCCAGTAATATTTAAGTATGTCAATGATAAGAAATATGATAAAGTATTTATACAACTTGCCTAGACCATACAAAATGGTAACATCTTGCCACCGAGTCCACAAGTCTCCCACAAGTAAAACCATCCTAAAATATACTTTTAAAATATTGTTAATCCAAGTAAAAATATTTTTCAACATGGGCTTATTATGACACAATACTTCCTGTTTAGAACCTGATACCAGAACCCACCAAACACTTACTTTGCGTTCTAAAGTCTTTTTGGTCAACAGAGTCAAATATTATAAAAGTAGAAATCAATTAGAAATACAAGTTATCTTTACTGTCACAGTCCCTGTTTGTGGCATTTGCTTTCAATAACATGCACAATGAACTAATTAAAGACTATGTTGACTTTCCCAAGAAACAGTTATCTACCTATCAGATGTCAGAAAGTGATACCATCTGGTAAGTTTGGGAAGATGCCTCACTCTGCCTTTCTTTCTCTTGGGAAGTGATCCTTCTGTGAGCAATGAATTGTAAATTCCAAGAAGTTGGATATCAAGAAGTTGAGTTTCTTCAAGAAGGGCTCTGATTATATTTACGTATTGAGAACACATTTACAATGAAGTTCAAAAAAATAAAAATAGGATTTAATAGTTCAGTGGCTCACAAAAAGATCTTAGCTTGTGCTAGTGGGAAAGGTTTATTTTTTGCTTCACCCAAATCAACAAAAAGACTCTCATTCACTCTCACACAATGTAGAGTACATGCATTGTCCAATGAGATCTTATGTCTGCAAAATGCATTGTTTGAGATTTATACATTTTTTCACAGTATAAGATCATGATATGGGATATATTTTTAAAAATTATTTTGTGGTATTGGTGATTTTATTTACATATTTTTGACTGCTGGGCAAGTGATCTACCCCTGCACTATGTACCCAGGCCAGTTTTTAATTTGTATTTTGAAACAAAGACTTACAAGTTGCCCAGGCGGAAGTTGAACTCACACAACCCTCCAACTTGAAACACTCCTACTTCTGCCTACTAAGGTGCTGAAATTAAGACCTGTGTCCAGAATTCTATTTCTACCCTTCATCTACCACAATTAAGAAACATCGGACTTTACACTTTTAAAAAATCAACTTATTATTAGTATCCCACTGCAATTGATAAGCACAGAATTGTTGTAATCAAATTTGTGATTTTTCAGTTTCCTGAAATTAAACATTCTTAAATACTATGATTTCCCATTACCGCACAGTTGGGCAGAAGCTTCTGATACTGCACAGGGCGATCTCACATAAAATGATGTGTGGCTTTATTTTCCTGTCTGTTCTGGTCATATTTTCAGCCCTGAGTTAGCAAATAGCTTGTCGAGTCAAAGTTCATGTGGCTTTGAAACAAAATCTTATTGTGTAGTGGGAGGTGCTGGTGGAAAGTAATTTAAATACAGATAATTCAAAACAAATAAGCAAGGTCACTGGCTTCCGGTGAGCACGACACCAAAGTAACTGCTCTGTTGATGGGGGTTTTCTATAACCAGCGCTTTTCACCCACGCCCTTGTTCCCAGAAATAACAACTTAAATATATTTAAATGTATTTACAAAAGCCTAGGCAAATATAGCTAGGCATGTTCCTTGACTTGCTCATAAATAATATCCTGTTTATTCTATTCTAACTTCTGCTACATGGCCGTTACAATCTCTGCTAGATTTCACGCATCCGTGCTCCTCAGTGTCCCAGTGTGAATCCTCCCACCTCCTCCATCTCCCAGACTTAACCGCTCTTTCTCTCCGGAAGTCCCACCTCCTTATTTCCTGCCTCATCTAACAGGCCATTAGCTATTTATTGACAGATGATGCTTCCAGACACGAGATTCTTTCTATGCTACTCTAGCTTAGCATTAGGCTGCAAGGATGAAGAAAAATATCTACTTGTATTGGGTGACATATCAAAAGAGGCATATTTGTAAACTTTCTACTGCAATTGTAGGAATACACACGTCGAAACAGATGGGAAATGCTTGGACAATGAGCCATGCCTTGGTGTGAGTGTCTATTAAATGAAAGATCAAATTTCCTCAGACTATTCCCAAGGCAGAAAAAACAAGCCATGTTTTAGATACAAAACAAAAAACAGAAAACAAAAACAAAAAACAAAAACAAAACCAAAAACAAAACAAAAACAAACAAACAAAAAAAACCACTCAGTTTTCTTCACCTGTATATAAAGAAAAGTTCTTAAGAATTCTTGAATACATCGAACATGCTTCAGAATAATAAATATAATGTACACCAAGCCTATAGCCAACATTGTAATAAATGAACACAGAGCATTTCCCCTAGAACCAGGAACAACATAAGATGGTGACTCTCGTTTCGTATTCTATATAGTTCCAGAAGACTTAGCTATAGCAATTAGACAAGAGAATGACATAAAAGAGATAACAATAAGAAGGGAAGGAATCAAACCCTTTTTTTCTTTATGATTCTTTACTTTAAAAACCCTATAGAGTCCACTAGAAAACTTACGTACCTAATAAAATCTACAGTAAAACTTCATGACATAGAATCTATATTTTAAAAGTAGCCTTTATTTATACTAACAGTTTGCTATCTGAGAAAAATTAGTAAAAATATTCCATTCTGAAATACCCCCAAATTAAATATTTAGGAATATGTTTAACAAAAATAGTGAAAGATCTTTAGAACAGTAGTTTCAATATATTTAAAAAGGGAAACAGAGAAGGCATTTTGTGGTCTTGGATAGGCAGAACTAATATTGTGGAAATGGTCATATTACTAAAACTATATGCAGAATTAATGCAATACCCATCAAAATTCCTATTGTCAGAATTAATTGAAGCCCCAAAATATCACAGAAAGCCAAAACAATCTTAAGGAATATGTTAATGCTGTAAGTGTTATAATACCCAACTTCAAATTACACTACATAGCTACAGTGATTAAAAAAGCATGGCATTTGCATTAAAAATTGACAGGTGGATCAAAGAAGCAGAATAGACGTCCCAGAAATTAAAGAAAAGAATCTTTGACAAGGGAGACAAAGATGTACACTGGAAAAAAGATAGCTTACTCAACAAGCTGCACTGGCAAATTTGAATTTCTACCCATTAGAATAAAATTAGATTCTTTCACTTTACACAGAAATCATTTCAAAATGAAACAGAGAACTTAATTTAAAGCCAGAAACAGAAACAGTGGAAGAAAGCACAAGAGCTACCCTTCAAGATACGGAGGTAGGCAAGAACTTCTGCACTACATCACTAAGAGCAGAATGCAAGAACCAACGTGAACCATCTAGACCTGTAACTACATGGAAATAAAAATGCTCTGCATAGCAACCAAAACAGTAGGCAGAGCACACAGACAGCACTGGAGAAACTCTTAGCCAACAATGCTTCAGACAAGGGACTAATATCCAGAATTTGCAAAGAATTTTGAAATTAAATACCAAAGAACTAAAACTGCCAATCACAAAATGGGCAAATGAATGAATGGACATTTTTTCAAAGGAAAAAAAAAAAAGAAAAAAGAAAAAGACACACAAATGGCTAATAGCTATTGAAAAAAAATGTTCAGCATCCCTAGCCATTAGAGGAATGTGAATTAAAACTACTTTGAGATAGCATCTCACCCAAGACATAATGACTGTAATCAACAAATCTGATAACAAATGTTAGAGGGCATGTGAGAGAAAGGAGCCCTTATTTGCTCTTGGTGAGCAGTGCAGATTAATAGAGGCGTTTCAGAAGTCAGTTTGGAGATTTCTTGACAATTAAAAGTGTAACTACCATATGACTCAGTTATTGTACTCCTGGGCATATGCCCAAAGAACTCCAGATCCTACCCCAGAGATGTTTGTACTCCTACATTCCTTGGTGCGTTACTCATTACAGCAAATAACTGGAACCAACCTAGTTGTTGTCTGTCAACAGATAATGGAAAATGAAAATAATAGTACAGATATACAAGGAATTACAACACAACACTAATCGAAAATAGTAAAAAAAAAAAAAAAGACTGCTGGAAAATGGTTGTACGTTAATTAGGATCATACAATCTTGGAAAGAAAAAAGCCACATGTTCATGTGTAGAAATTACACAATTATATATGCATACATACGAACAAAAGTTTATGTGGGCACAAAATGAAAAGAGAACAAGAAAAGCAAAATATAAGGGGATGAGAAAGGACTGAATGAATGCAGTGGTGATGAATCATGAGTGACGATGTGAAGCTGATTGTTTTTCTTGTTCTAATTCTGTCATGAAACTCTTGGTTTTGTGATGGATAAGTGCAGACAATATAACCATTACTGCAAGCGTAAATTTAATGCTAAACTCCATAGCTTCTTCTCCAAATCTTTAACTGTATAGAAGTCTATTGAGCCTCAAGCTTTGGATCCCACTAAGCTTGGTGTGTGATGTTCTACATTTTTTCAGTAATAAAGTTTATAAAATAAAAAACACTTGCTTTCCTTTTATACAATAAGCTCTCTAAAAACTAACTCATATATTCTCAGAAATTGGTGCATTTCCTATCTATAGATAGAGCAAACTATTCTATCAGTGTTGGAATGGTGGCATTTGTGACCTCAAAGTGATTTGGATTTCTGACTAGAAAAGGCCATTACAATACGAGATACATTATTAAGTCACATCTGCCCCAGGATGGGTGAGGATGAGGGGAAGAAATGTTAGTTCAAGACTCTGTACTAGTCTTGTTAGTGTGGATAGTAGCAGCAGCATCCAATTTCTGCTCAGCTCGGTCCGCTCTCCATCAGATTGCTGCTCAGCTTGGTCCATTCTCCACTCTGGAAGCTGCACTTTCTGTTCTTGCTTTCCCGCTTGCTCTACCTGAGGCCTCTAATGATTTTTTCCCTGAGAGAAAAGGCTTCTATCATCCCTAGTTATCAGAGTGGATACAGGAGGGGACATTTCTTCACCCACAATACTGTTCATACATATCATGTATTTTTAAACTTTTAGTTGTCTTAATCTTATGAAATTTTTATATTTGACTATTTTCATCCAAAGAATAATTGCATATTTGTTCTTCAATATGCATCAACTTGACCACATGGGCAAGTTGACATGATACTAGTAACATGGTGGGCCAGTATGAATGTCTGAAGATTATCTAGATGATGTAGGCCCTCTAGATTAAATTAAAGCATAAAAATTAGCACGATATAAGTGATAGTTTTCATTGTCATGAGGATGCAGGCTGGAGGAATGAAACAACATGCATTCACCAAATCAATAGCCACACATTCCTTGCATGTAAAGTTACAAATTTGTCCCAGTAATGCTAGTACAGAGTCTACAGCCTGCACACTCATCTGCTTAGGTCTGGGTAGCTCATGCTGAAAGTTCCGCAGGACTTTTATAGGCTGCTATGCCAGTGAAGAGTCACAGGGACCACATCTGATGCTCCTTTAGCTCCTAAGCAATAGCACCAGTGATGGCGACTTTCCAGCGTGAGGTATTGTTTGGATCTGTTGTCCTGACTAGAGAGTATAGCAACCATTTTATAGGTATGCATTTTGTATTTTTCCACTGCAATTATTTCTACTTTAAAGGCCAAAGACCATATGGGATTATTTTTTCTAGACATGATACATGTGTCACATGGAAATGGACATTCCTGTCTTAGTATCTCACTGTGAACTGGATCTGTGCCACACCCTATATTTAGTAGCTACCCTCTACTTGCCTTGTCTCTAATATGGGGCCATGACATTGCTTTCAGCCCTTTTTTATCTGTCACATTCCCAGGCCCAACTGTCCTTGAATGTTTTGTATTGCCTTGACTGGGTGATCAAATGCAACAATAGATAGATGTCCACAGGCTGTTTGTGGGAAACAAAGTATTGTACTTTGTACACTTGTCATGGTAGTGCAGTGGTCGGCCCTCCACTCCAAGCAGTTTCCCAATTCAGTTAGACACAGACAGGATGCAGTAACTCTCCCTTGCTTAATCGGTTGTGCTGTGTCTCTCACTAGCATTCTCTGATTTCTGTGGCCCATACTGATAGAGCAAAGCTACGTATCAGGTAGCTGTCACAGCCATGAGCGACATATGTGGAACTTGAGATCATATGCTGAGTGGTAAAGAGTTTGGCCACCTGGAAATAAAACTTGTGAGGAGCTGCGCTGTGCTGGTTTCTTCTGATCTCCAGAGAGATTTCATCAGGCATTGCCGTACAGAACTTTTCTACTTCTAGTGTGCGTGTCAGCGTGATGTCATTCCACTTTGCTAGGGCCTCATGAGTAGCTCCCGCATGTAACACACAGTCAGTTATTTCCTGTGTCATGTCTCTACTACATAGCTAATAGGGCAATTTCTCCACCCCAACATCAGTCATAAGAAGATTGTGTGCATGTGTGCATGTGTGCATGTGTGTATGTGTGTGTGTGTGTGTGTTGTGTTTTAATAAAATTATTACTTTGGTCTGTCATCAGTTCCCTATATGTGGTAATTATATATTGGTTCAGTTGGTCCCAGGAGGAGCCTCCCACCCCTACCTCGGTTTGAAGCAAACCAGAAGAAGAAAGATTTCCATTAGAACAGAGTGCACAGGGAAACATATGGAAAGACACAGCATTTTTGCAACAGTTGCTTCCTCACATGATTTGACTTCCTAAGAGGCTAACTCAGGCTAGGACTGAAACAACAGACACACAGTTAAGAATGAGACTGACTTTTTCTTGTAATTTTTGTTTAAATTCATCTTAACATCCTTACGTGTGCGCGCGTGCGCACACACACACACACACACACACACACAAGCACACGCACACGCACATGCACACTCATTATCCTATACAACTCAGTATTGGTCAGAGACTTAAAACAAACTCAGGGCCATTCATCATAGGACCATCTCAGGGAAAACCCGAAGATGATGACAAAAACCAAATATTTGTTAAAACTCATATTGACTTTCATTATGTGCTTGTCTATCCATTTGCTGGATTCAACAAGATGTCTCTCAATCACTATGAGAAGGAAGGATGATTTGGTTTTTGTCATATTTGTTCTATCTGGAGAGAACTAAAGTCTCTATAGTGAAGAGGTTCTGACAAAGCTGAACTTTCCCCCTGATTAAAAACACCATTAATCCCCATCACTTTTATTAATTTAAAGTGACCCAGTGCCCTTTCAACCCCAGCCACAAAATATTGCATTTCTTTGTTTAGTACCTGAATATGTTACCCACTGTGCCAAACAGTCCAAGCCCCAGAAGCATTTAAATGCCTTTGGCTGTTGATCCCCATGTATTTGAATGCGCTCAGTGATCCCTGCCTGGAAGTCTGTAGATTTATGAGGTGCCCTATTATTGTCATAAGCTTGTTTTAAACCTGTGAAAGAATTTAATTCCAAAGCATAATTTATTTTATTAACAAGGCTGTATAATTTCTATGTGATGTTCACAAGTAGCTCAAAAAGAAACTGGAAACATCATAAATTCTTATTTTTATTCTGTTGATGTATTTTCCACAATGAGAATCAGTTCAGATTTTTAAAAAATAAAGTCAAAGTGAAAAATGTCTTATTACTGAAAATAGTCAAAGAGTCTATATGTGACTAAAAAGCCATTATCCACATTTCTCTAAGGATGAAATTGAAAATGTTGTTATGAAGGCTAAAGGAAGGCTGTACTTCTAACTGTTCTATATCGACACAAGAAAGAATCATTCACACTGATCTTTGTCAGTGATATAACAGATGGTAGACAAGCATTTTTAAGTTTTGAAAAGCAAAACAAAACACATTTCTGAATGCCTTTTCTCATCATCTACCCAGCTTTACTGATGATAATACATGTAGAGACTATGTCCAATGGATTACACTTGAAATATACCTAACAAAATACTGAAGCATAAAATGTGAATTTCTTCCTTTTTATGTAGGTCAGCCAAAGACCTGTTTGGAGACCTTATTTTTTTTTTAATTTAGTTCTAATTTTTATTAACTTACAACTCAATTGTTATCCCATCACTTGTACTCTCCCATTTCTCCCTCCCTTCCACTTTCACTCTATTCCCCTCCCCTAGGTTTACGACCGAGGAGGACCTCCTCCCCCACTATATGGCCATAGGCTATCAAGTCTCATTTTGGTAGCCTGCTTATTCTTTCTTTGAGTGCCACCAGGCCACCCCACCAAGGGGAGGTGGTCAAATATGGAGCACCAGAGTTCATGTCAGAGTTAGTCCCTGCTCTCCACATAACTGTGGAGAATGTCCTGCCCATTGGGTAGATCAGAGTAGGGGTTCGATGTAGAAACCTACAAGAAGAACATTGTGATGGGTGGATCGGGGCACAGGGGGTCTGCTCAAACTATTGCACTAACCATGGAGACCTCACTTAATTCATGCCAAAAGATGCAGCAACAGTCCACATAGAGTAGACTTGATCATAAATATCAAAAAGCAGCCATTTTAGATCCTCCTGGATGCTCCTTCATGATACATATTTGATTTAGAAAAAAAAATAGGTTCCCAAGTACAAAGGGAGGTTCCTAAGCCATGGGAGGTAGAGCACAGTGCCCTCCTCTGTCACCACATCTATTGGTATCCAGATGGTGCGTGTGCGCTCTCTGCTCATCTTCCATGTCAGCTGGCTCTTCTGCACCCACTGAGATGAGGCCAAGTTGTTCTGACAAACACATCCTTTGCTCTTAGTCTGAGGTATTTCTCCATACATTTCTTACCTTAGTGATCAGTGTTGGGATTTGAGGGGCTTTCCCAGGGTATACTGTGCAGTGAAAGACCATGGAGAAGATTAGGTTCTGTCTCTGGCCTAGCATGCTGCTATGTCATATCATTTACTATATATTTTGATTTCCCATAGCTAGTCACACTAGGGGAGGCCAGTCTCTTCTCATAGTAGAAATGTTTAGCTTCTTCTTATTATATGGGCCATTTATTCCCTAGGAACAGTGGCTCTGTTGTTTGGAGAGTCTCCTACATGAATCTGATTCCCTTGTTTGTTTGATCTCCTAGTCTCTTTTCTCCATGCCCCTGAATGTCTCTATGTTTGTTAATTTGATTGTGCATTTGTTTCTTACTTTTGTTTTAATCTTATTTTTCTTCAGAGCAACAACGCTTTGTGCGTTTTCAGTCCTTTGTCTCCCAGGACTAGGCCACTAATTATTTTATAGATCCAAAACTGTACTTATAGGATTCTCTGGCTTTTGCTGTGATACTTTTCGGTTGGAGAAAAGGAACCAGGAGAAGAGCTGGGTTGAAGGAAACATGTGAGGGGAGCAAGAAAGGTCAGAGAGAAAAGTCTGGCTAATGCTCCACAATGTGGGTTTGCTATGCAGGCTTCTTAGTTCTGGTTGGCATGTTAGGTGAAGCAGGTGCCAGTGTGAAGACAGAGGCAGGTGTCTATCTGGAAACTCAGCTCCAAAGGAAGGTCTGACTTTGTTTACTTCCAAAGCTCTAGAGAGGGCCCAACACAGCAGGTGTGCGACAGATGAGCTCTGCTTTCATGTTTTTATGACTGAAGGGAGGCGCCTCATCCCTTTGTCACTTGAAAATGGTCCTTGGTTCAGAGTGGGCCTGGAAGGAGGGTAAAGGAGTGAAAACTCCAGCTGAAAACAAGGCTAAAGCTTTGGTCAAAGCAATGAATACATCTTTGTTTTGAAAAAGTAACTGTATCTGGGCAGTGGTGGCCCACACCTTTAATCCCAGGACGTCAGGGTGGGGTGGTGGGGTGGTGGAGCAGAGGCAGGCAGATCTCAGTGAGTTTGAGGCCAGCCTGGTCTACATAGCAAGTTACAGGATAGGCAGGGATACCCAGAAAAACCCTGTCTTGGTGGGAGCAGGGGCGAGGGAGAAGGGGAGATAACCTTAACTGTTTATGATCTCACTCAGGTCATCTAATGACTGAGCTCTTTGAGAAATATCTACAATGTGACAGCGTCCTACAGGCCACAGTTGTGACTAAGCATGGGTCCATGAATGCCATGTGCTATCTCCTCAGCAGTCTGGGTGGCAGGGACCCCTGAGCTCCCATCTCCATTTGAGGGATGTATGTAACTCTTTGCTTCCATCCAAATACATGAAGAAGACAGGGCTGTGTCTAATGGGCAGTCTGGCCTTTATTGAAGTTATTTATCCTACTTGAGACTAGTTTTCTCTAATTTGAAATTACTAAGTATACAAATTATGGATGGAACATGTATATTGACAGCCATGTAGGTGCCAGTCAGTAATTAAATATATATATATATCATTATACCAGCTTCCAAAAGTTATTGTCTAGAATCTTAACAGAACTATGCTGTTATGTAAAGATGAATATTTGACTTTATAACCTTTTAACCCATTCCACCTAATTAAATAGCCATAGCAAATAAGCTGGAAAACTAAAAAGTAAGTTCCAAGGGAATGTGTTTCATAATATTTATTTGGAATTTGACTGTGAATTGTTTTATGTTTTCTAAGTTTGACACTGTACTTGGCAACAAACTATTAGCAAGAAATCAATAATAATTTTGAAGAACACAGTTTGACGACTGGAAGGCACTATTAGATGATAAGGTGATACTGAGAGCTGTAATTTCAGTTTCTACTTTGGAAAGTGGAATAAAAATATTAGGATTTAATGTTGAGAGAATATTTCTAAAGAATTAATTAGGGAAACAATTAGGCATGAAAAGAGGTATTCAGTGATAATATCTAAACAGTATAGCTATCTAGAGGTCTTCAGTTGATGTCGTATTCATCCTTAAGCAAGTCATTAGTTACTCAAGGGTTGTTTAAATAGTCAAATTACAATGAACAAATTCCATGATACAAAGATATTGTTTACATGATCTAAGTAGAATAGTCAAATAAGTATTCAGCAGATGTGCATGCTCAAAATTCTTGCAAAATCCTACCAGTATCTACAACTTTTAGTCTCTAGTTTTCCTCAGTGGCATAATAAAATTCCATTGTTGAGATTCATTTTGATCCTTTGCCCTCAACTTAGTTCACCTTTCTGAAGTTTGAAGTTAGTGGGTTTTTAAATTATTATTATTATTATTTAGAACAATAGGGTACTTGAATTTTACACCAATTTATTTTATTCTTATTCTCCTTTTTTTGTTTATCTTAAAAAGCACACATATTAGATGGCATAATTGTCTCTAAATGCTATCTACTACAATCTGTCCAGGCTACAATAGGCAAAGAGGCAATGTGTCTTTATACACTTTTGGTCAGATAACACAAATGCATTTTTAGACCTTGTAGGCTTTACTCAGAAGTCCACCTTAGCCATGTCCTTCCCACAGAGCAACAATTTGACAGCCAGTGATGGTTTTAAAAATGATAAATGATTTCATTCATTCAAAACTGTTTGTCTGAACAGTAGATATAGAAAGGGTTAACAGTAAAATGAGCCTTTTCATTAGTTAAATGAAATCAATTATCCTTTGATTTCCCATAGGCTACCATTTACCATTATTGAATTCTGACCACAAGTTTGACATGTTATTTTCTTCTTTGATTGAAACTTCTCTCTGAAGTAAAAAAAAAAAAAAAAAAAAAAAAAAAAAAAAGCCAAAAGGAAGGCATATCCTTAATCTAAATTTACTACATCAGGTTGGCTGACAACCCTGACACTCATAACCACTGAAGACAGCCAGTCAGATAATGACTCTGTAAAGTTTATAAGGTTGCAAGACTGATTCAAGGTCTTCAACTAAACCGCATAAAAACTAGCAGGAGGCACATGGAACGTGTCTACTTGTATCAATCTATCTGCCTGCCTACCTATCATGTATCCACATGTGGTGTACATATACTGACCTGCCACCTGCCAGTGGCATGAAAATCAGAAATTAATCTAGTTTAACTAAAGGTAACTTCGAGCCCTGAACAAATCTCATCTGAGGCAAATTCCATATTGCCAGCTCACTTTTATTGTTATGTTACTTAGACTTAAGGACCAGAGATAACCCTCTGAAACAGGTGTGTTAATTCCATTGAAACCAGATTCCCCTGACCCTCTGGTAAAGTCTGGCAGGAGGGATAAAAACTGAGGTCTTTTCTGTTATGGAACCAGGATAATGTAGTTCTTGGAAACCTGAATTTCTAGGATCTTCAGAATAACCTGTGGATATTCCCAGACCTGTGTCTGTTTCTATTCATCTTCTTACCCGAACATGAATTGTGTTGAAGATTTAGACAAGAGCATGAAGTATCTCATGTTAGCAATGCTAATTTGCATCTCCATTTCTAATGAACAAATGACCTGGAAGGGAAGTGGCTCCCGTTTCTGCTGTGGCTTATGCTTATGCTAATGCTGGTTTGAATGTGGAACTGCACCATGGTCACAGAGACTTAGACGTACTACACTCAGAGTTCTCTTGGGGACTGCTTTTAGGATGAAGGCACCTATTGGAGCCAGCTTGTTTTAGGTTCTTGAAAGAGCACAATAACAGTAAAAAGAGGAGGAAACTGAACGTGTACCCCTTTTGAACACAGAATTATTTATTCTGTTTTCCATTCAGCTAATTAAAAGCAGGTACTAGGCTGGGGAGGTGACTCGGTAGGTAAAGAGCTCGTGGAGTGAACGTGATGGTCTATGTTCAGATCCCCTAGAACCAACATAGAAGCTGGGCACGTCAGCCCATCTCTGATGCTTGAGCGTCTCTCAAAGGAAGGCAGAGACAAGGGGAACCACCAGTTGCCTGTTGGTCAGCTACTATGCTTTACACAGCAACAGACCACAGGAGACTGTCTCAAACAGCGGTGTCCTCTAACTTCTGTATGTGCACCAAGGCATGTTCACACTTGCCTTCACACGCAAGAAAACACATGCATGTGTATGTGCACATGCACACACACACACAAACACACACACTCATATACATGCACAAAGATTTTTAAAAAGTATATGGGTATATACAGTATTTTTAAAAATATAAGCTTTAAAATTTAGTGTATTTAAGTAGAACTATTTCTTACTAAGTATAGTACGTATATCTTGTAAGTTCTTTCCTGAAATCAGTAATTCATTATGTGTTAATATTACCATCACATTGTATTACCAGCCCTTCCCAGATGAACACACTAGCACCCATTTTCATGTACTAATCATCATCTAAACTTCATCTGTGAACTCTCGATAGCTCTCACAGTAACATGTTCTCCACTCTGTCTATTAGCTGAGGCAACTGGACACTAATGCAAAAGACACTTCAGAATATTGTCAAGGGCCTTTAGTGATTTTTAGGTGAGCAACCCTGTCCTATGGAAAAGAACTGGGTGTTTCAGTGTGGAGACAGTGTTTAGATGAGTTCCAAAGAATACACTGGACTTTACAAGGAACAAATTGATTTGGTATACTCCATACACAGGGGATAATGTTATCTAAGATTAGAGATGGACTGTGAAATAAGAATCATTTTTTAATGTTAGTACTTCTTTATAGATGGCTCCAAATACCTGTCTACACTGTAAAGCCTTTTACTGCTAGGGAGTAGCAATGCTTAATATTCAAATAAAGTATGACTTTTCTAGGGCTGAACTGGAAAATCTATCATGAACTTTATGGGACAGAAGAGAAAGAGAAACTAGAAATGGTCAGAGAGAGATCAAGACATCCTTCAGAGGGGTGGTGAACACTGATCCACAGAGATAATTCAGCGGCTAGATCACTCCATACAAACAATCCTATCTGGACCATAATTATTGCTTTATTTTCTATATTAATAGATGCCAGAACTGTTTATAGCATTTGAGGCGCTCCAACGGGCCCACACTGGACGTCACTCTGGGGGAAGTTCATAGTATTATCAAATCAAAGTCTAAGAGAGGACTTGGAATGAAGAATCATGAAAGAAACCCCGAAATGTGGGAGGAAACACAAGCTGCCATATTGGCAGCTACATGAGAAGACTCTATTGACGAGAAGGACTGATACGCTGTGGCGTGTGCATGGTCTTACAGTTATGGCGGTAATAAACACCAACTCATGTCCCTGCCTATTCCTGTGACAGCCATTCTTCGCTCAAGTTTTCCTTTTGTACCCATCATTGTCAACAACATGTAGGTATTTGACAGAGAGGGTCAGTCATTCTCTTCAGAGCAGAATTTGAAACCAGGATGTAATTTTTTTACCTAGAAATAGTTCTACTCTAACATTATTAAGTTGAAACTATCTCAAAATAACCTAGAAACTGATAGCATAATGGACAAAGAATTACAACAAAACAAAACAAAACAACAACAACAACAAAAGAACTTTTGCCAAAGACAATAAGAATTGACATTGAACTTTAGTAATTACTTGATTTATAAAAATAGTTAAAGTTAATCTAGTGCTTTAAAATGAGTGGTTAGAAATAGTTTCTAAAGACTGTAGTAAAATGTCTTTTTTAAGGAACATAAATATAATGTTCATAATTTATTTGTGGAATAATAATTAACAAAGAACATTTTTATTTTAATAAAAAACTTCAGTATGTGAGTAATGTTTCATTTTGTTTATTTTCCTAGAATAAAGGAAACAGAACTCTCTCACCGCTTTTGATACATTATTATACATATATAATATATTATATATATTATATATGTATATAATCAGATTAATTTGATTTTTCTCTATTTAGGGATGCAGTCCCTACTAAAACAATAAAATTACCAATGAGATGTATAATTGACATTCTGGTGTGAAAACTTTGTGAAGGTTAAGAAAACAGGTAAGAAGTAAAGCATTTTTTTTCTTAGATTTTAGAAAAATGCAAAGACGATTTTCCCGGAGCAGCAGCACACTACCTTGCAGTGAATCTGAAACAGAATGGGGCTTGTTTTCATTCAGAGTATAATCTGCTGGTGCTTGACAGTTGTGCTTTTAGGGTCAGATGAAACTTGTTCATCAAAGGTCAAGTCCCATGAGACGTTATCAGTCTGCACAGCCCAGTGAGGAAATATTTGTGAGGCTCACTCGTCCTGAATGCAGCGTCTATGGAGAAGTGGAAGTGGTAAGAGACCGTTGAAACAGTGGTTAAGAAGGTAGGTCTTTGTGGGCACTGATGGGAAACAGTCGTTAGGGGAAAGCTGCTTCACCGCACAGGAAACAAAAGCTCTTCAAAGTGTCCAGCTGTGGAAGAAGAATTTACACAGATAACATTTTAAAGCCAGAGCGTGTGCTAAATCGGTGACCAAGAACAGGCAAAATGCAGGGGGCGGGTGGCGGGGGAGGTGCTGCAGGCCGGCTGTGAAGACAAGGTTGACCTCTTGGCACTCCGCGTTTTATTGATCACGTGTTTTCATGTCTCCCAGTGGAACGTGTTTAAAAGACATTCCTTCAAATGTAAAAGTGGGTGCAGCTCAACAGGGGCCAAAAGAAGTGTTTCAATCAAAACTAAAGAACGTAACTTTTATCGGATACCTTAGAATGGAAACGTTTATGTTGATGTCAACTATGCAGCAACATGTTTCAATCAAAACTAAAGAATGTAACTTTTATCGGATACCTTAGAATGGAAACGTTTATGTTGATGTTAACTATGCAGCAACATTGACCGTAAATACGAAAACATACAATAGAGCTTTACAACGATAACAGTGCCAACGTGACGACACTTTCATTTGCAGTGAACTAACACACTTCTATGATTGTAAGTTGGTGACTTCTGCGATCACAGGTATTCCATTCACAGATTCCAAAGGAGCAACACAACCCAGAAAGCAGAACCCCTGGAGGAAATTGACAGGGCTCAGGGTTGGACCCAGACGTGCTGCGTAGAAAGTCTCTTGCTCTTCCAGTCAAAGCATTTGGAAATAGGATTTGTTTAGTTCTTATTTCTGCTTCTCTCTCTCTCTCTCTCTCTCTCTCTCTCTCTCTCTCTCTCTCTCTCTCTCTCTCTCTCTCTCTCTCTCTCTTTGGAGGGGAGGCTACACTCCAATGGCTCAGCTGTCTCTGCAGGCCCCTCACCCCCATTTCTGTTTTCGTTTTCTTCTTCTGGTGTTTCATAGACATCCTCTGCAATTCTATTCTTTGGAATTGCTCTCACCCACAGGCCTGGTTTTGCTCATTACTCTGTAACTGCCTGTTATTGTTATTAATATTATTTTATAGTATTTTGACGTGTCCTTAAAAATCAGTCCACGTTAAACACTGAAACTAATTCTACTTCAACAATAATGCTGTGGCTGCAACTCAAAAATGTCCCCACATTTAAAATCGTTTGGTCTTTTGCTTTGAAATGAATGTGGGGGAAAAAAGAACAGCGAAGTAGAAAAATGACTAAATATTAAAACAAAGTCCTTAACAATGGGATACATTTGTTCTTCATTATTTTCGACCCACCTAATGCATTTATAAGATGTTTAGTGTTCTGGTGAATTCCTTTAAGGCATGCAGGTGTTACTACTGGGGCAAATCTTCACATCTGAATAACAGCTTAGCTCCCTGCCTGAGAACTTGGACACAAACAACACATGGTTCTCTTCCCCTTCTTGGCTGCTCCGTGACGTCCCTTTTCTTTGTGTTATTGTCCAGCAGAAACTTAGTCAAGTGGGCATTTCAGCTTGAGTCAAAAACCTAAGTGAAACTTTTCTCACTCCCTTTTCCTTCTCATTGATGGGGCTAAGTTCTTCAGGAAGATGACTGTCCATCTGCACACCTGCCTTGTTCATCGTATCAGCTCGTATGTTCCCAAAGCCTGATCCACTTCACCTCTGAGGTCTCTTTCAGTTCCTGTCACTATTTCAATTCTTTCTTGAACATAAGAAAACAAAGCTCTTCAAAAACTAATAAATAAATAAATAAATAAATAAAGCTCTTCATCCTTCTTATAAGTACTTTAAAAACTTCCAAGGCTGCAAAAAAATTCTTTTTGTTTTGTTTTGGCGAAAGCACTCTAATTGCTAATAATTTACCTATTTTGTAGTGTGATGTAAAAAAAGTACACATCCCTTCATTTTTGAATGGTCATTTTAGATTAGAAGTGATTTCTACTCTTCAAGTCTAAAGGGAAGTCATTCAACCATGTATAAATAAATAATAACTAAAATGAACAACAAAACAATCATAGAATTTTCACAACTGTTAAAAAATTTGCCAAAAGAAAATAAAAAAACTTGAAAATTTAAAACAAAAAGCAAACACTAAACTAAAATGCCCTCCAAAGAAACCACAAATTTTGCTATATCTACTCTCACATTTATTTAATTAAATTTTTTCTCATGTTGAAAACTTTGAGTCTGATTGTGGAGGCTTGTGTTTGAGTCAACTGGATCCTCACAGCATTCGTTTTTAGTGACCTATCCAAGCCAGGAAAAGTGACTATGCTGGGGCTAGAAGGGACACTGGCCATGACTCTCTCTAGTGACTTTGAAGAGCTGGTACTTGCCTGCTGTGGGAATGGAGCAATTCCTTTTGTCAGAAATATTTCTCATGCTACATTTTACAGTTGCTTCTTTGTCTACTTTAGGGCAGCTTTATAAGACCTGGCAAAGAGCCTATGAATTTCAAATTATTTTATAACACCGCCCCTAAGCCCTGGAGTTTAAATTTCTTCAATCGGAGTCCTTCACTTCATGGTCTTGGTGGCCTGCCCTCCAGGTGTCCTGTAGTTTTCTCCGTACTTTTCATTATAACACACAAGCAGTATGGGCTGAGATGTTTGTAAAGCAAGTTAGTGTAGCTATTTGCGTTTCCATGCTTTCTCTCTGCATCCCTGTGCCACTCATAGCTACTGCTATTTTTGGAGAGTGCTCTATCTATCTGAGCAAAGAACTACTCTTATCTCATCAACAGTAATTCACTTCTTATGAAAGAAATGCCTTCATACAACAAGCACAAAATATGATTAAGGGTGGATTTCATTATGAATTTACTAGTATATACAGATAAATAATTTAGACATCCTTTTTGTGGTGTTAACTGCCCAATCCACAGCCTCACACACGCTAGGCAGTCATCTACCACTCCTCTACATGTTAGTCCATTCTAATCATGCAGTCTGTGAAGGCAACTGTGTTTTAAATGTGTGTTTTGAGTTTCTACTGTATGTTAGCATTTTTTAATCTTTTTTTCCTTTATTAATTTATTCTTGTTACATCTCAATGGTTATCCCATCCCTTGTATCCTCCCATTCTTCCCTCCCTCCCATTTTCCCCTTATTCCCCTCCCCTATGACTGTTCCTGAGGTGGATTTCCTCCCCCTGTATATGCTCATAGGGTATCAACTCTCTTCTTGGTAACCTGCTGTCCTTCCTCTGAGTGCCACCAGGTCTCCCCCTCCAGGGGACATGGTCAAAGGTGAGGCACCAGAGTATGTGAGAAAGTAATATCCCACTCTCCACTCTACTGTGGAGAATGTTCTGTCCATTGGCTAGATTAGCTTTTTAAACTCTGTGTCTGACACCAGGGCCATCGTAGAGCTCAAAATGTGATAGAAATGGGAAGTTCTTGAATTCAGAATAGGCCACAATAGTGGAGGAAAAAGAATTTTATTTAGTTTTATAAAAACAATGATGGTGGAATTTGAGTATGTTAGAAAATAGAACGAACTGTGGAAGCAGTAAAAAGGTGAATGGGGATGCAAACCTAAAGATATGCAAATCTGTTAGCCCAATATAAGAATATGCAAATCTGTTTTCCCATGTAAGAATACTGAAAAAAAGTAAGTTAGCAGATTGACTCTTTTGATAGCATATATTGAAATATTCATATGTATATAGATAATCATGTGTATAGAAAGAAAAGAGACCACAAGAATGAATGAACTCCCAGTACACGAAGAAAAAGGAATCAAACTGTTTGCTGTTCATTTACCTTTCATCAAATTAAATGTGATCAAAATACTTTCCTACATATTGAATCTATCATTTTAAAATCAAGGTAATTAACACAATACACACATATATTTTACACACACACACACACACACACACACACACATATATATATATATATATATATATGGCTTCCATCTAACAATTTGCATTGCATTACTGCTAAGTCTGTTTATTGCATGTGCTGCTCTGTAGACATCCTTTCATGTTGAGGACTGCATTGCTATGTAATGAATGGTAGGCCTAAGTACACATCACAGCTGCAGAACAGTGCAAAGTATATCTAAAAATGGCTAGCTCTAATTACAGAAATATCATAATTTTGGGCATACCATGCAACACATTCTCTATGAAAAGGAATGTATTTTAAATATCTAGTATTGATTTAAAATTACAGAAATTATTTGACAAACTGCTTGGCTTCTCATTGTCTTAAGGGAAAAACAGTAGCTATGAAAGGACACATGAAAACAAAGATCTTAAAATAAAATCTAGGGCTAAGTCTTGCTATACTCCCCACTGATATAAAAAGTATAAGATGTGCCATAAGTGGATTTAGATTTTTAACCTTTATTTATTGTGATGCAATGTAAAATAACATTTCATGAATGCAATGAGTCTTTTCCCTATAAATAGCTCAGTCAAATTTGCTCACATTGAAAGAAAATCTTGGTCTGTGTTCTTTACAAACTTTAGTTACTTTGACAGTCTTTAAAAGTTGAGCCTCAGATGTGAAACACAAATACCGCTATATGAGATTTTTTATTTTAGTTGGTTGACTTCACCCACTTTAAAAATTATAGCAAAAATACAAATCCAGTCATGTATCTCTCTAGATTTAAAAAAGTTTATGAATAAGACCATTTCTAAAAGGGAAGGTATAATAACCCACCTTTAAGATATGATAGAAATTTCAATTAAATTATGGATATAAGAAATCCTAAATACACAAAAGAGTAATTACTACCCTATAAACATGAACTGATTTTGTCTTGACATTACAGACTTTTGTTAAAATTATCTGTGATGGGTAGCTTTAATTGCCAACCTGAGACAATATAGGATCACCTTGGTAGAGAATCTCTATAGATTGCCTATATTGGGCTGGCCTGTGTGCATGTTTATGGGAGTGTTTTTAATTAGGGTTTCTATTGCTGTGATGAAATAACATGACCAAAAAGCAAGTTGGGAAGGAAAGTGTTTCTTGGCTTTCTCTTCCACATCACTGAAGGGAGTCAGGACAGGCACTCAAAAACTAGACAAAAATCTGGAGGCAGGAGGGAGCTGATGCCGGGCCGTGGAGGGTTCCTGCTTATTGCCTTGACCTCACGGCTTGCTCAGCCTGCTTTCTTACAGATCCCAGTACCCCAGCCCAAGGACGGTGCCACCCACAATAGGCTATCCCAATTCCCTGCATCAATCACTAATAAAACTGCATCTTATGGAGGCATTTTCTCAATTAAGGTTGCCTCCCGTCAGATGACCCTAGCTTGCATCAAAAGTTGACATAAGACTAGCCAGCACAGGGGAACTGTATTAGTTAGTTAATTTTTATGGGAAGTCAAAGCCCATTGTGGGCAGCATTCTTCCCTGCCTTTGCTAGACAATGCCTCCTGAACTGTGTAAGCGGAGAAATCCAGCTAAGAGCAAAGAGCTAAGAGGCCATGTATGCATTCCTTTCTCTGTGATGGGACCACTGCTTGAGGTTCCTGCCAAGCTTCATTATCAACAACAATGGATTGTAACATGGAACTGTAATGTGAAATAAACCTATTTCCATCCTAAGTAGCCTTTTTTTTTTTCAGGGTATTTTTTATCACTAACTAGAAGAGAAATTGGTATAGAGTCTGTAATAGACCTGACTATGTGGCTTTTATGCCTTGGACTGTTTTTATGGGATGAACACCGAAGCATTTGAGTACATTAATCTGGAAAAGCCACTGAATGTTAGAAGCAAAGTTTAATTAATAGGATGTTTTAGTAGGAGTTTGGAAGATAGGGATGCTGAGGGAACTGTGGACAGCTGAGACCTAACCATGATTCTTTTGGGGATATACAAAGATGCAAGGAAAAGGGTTGGGGGCCATTCTATTCATGTGATATTTTTGGCTAAGAGTCTGTGCTGATAAGGTTGACACTGGAAAGTAGCTACGGTTGTTTAGGAACTGAACCGAGACCCCATGTGCTTCACTGGAAGAACAGGGAAGTATTTCTCTTAGGTAGGATGCAGAAGCTGATATACGTGATGCCTACCCTATGGGAGAGATCCAAACTTTGACACTGTTAATGATACTTTGCTATGCTTGCAGGCCGGAACCTAGCATAATTGTCTTCTGAGAGGCTTCACCCAACAGCTAATAGAATGAGATACAAAGACCCATAGCTAAACAATATGTGTCACTTGGGGAGTCTTATGGAAGACTGGGTAGAATGACTGAGGGGGCCGGAAGGGTCAAGGACGCCATAAGAAGACCTACAGGGTCAAGTAATCTGGGCCCATGGGAGCTCACAGAGATTGAGCCACCAACCAAAGAACATGCATGGGCTGGACCCAGGTCCCCTACACATATGTAGCAGATGTATAGTCCAACTTAGTCACAATTTCCCAATATTAGTTTTTAATAACACAAGATGAGAGTGTGGAACTGGAAGGAATTCTGAATTTGGAATATTGGTCATCATGTGGGTCCCCTAACAATTGGGGCATGGGCTGTCTCTGACTCTTGCCTGCCTTTGGATCGTTTTCCCCTAGCTGGGCCGCCTTGGCTGGTCTCAGTGGGAGAGGATGTGCTTACTTAGTCCTGCTGCAACTTAATATTCCAGTGCACATTGGTACGTATTGGGGGGGGCACACTTTCTTTAAAAGAAGGGGCGAGGAATGGGAGGAATGGGTGTTTGGGTGTGAGGGTGGGATTGAGGGGGCTGTGATCAGGATATAAAGTGAATAAATAAATACATAGATAAATACAATTGAACTGTATTTTATAATATGAAAATTAAAGGTGAAACTTGTGAGGCAAGGAGTTTTAAGGTCATGGATTTAAGATGATGTGTTTTTGTGTCAAGTTGACAAAGGATGGAGTGTAATGATTACCTTTAATTGTCAACCTGTCACGATTTAGAATCAACCACCTGGGATGACAATTTCAGCAAGGGGTTGACTACATTGGGTCGGCCTGTGGCCATGTCTAGAGGGACTATCTTAATTAAGCTAATTGATGTGGGATGCAGATGTCATTCCCTAGGCAGGGGTTGCTGAACTGAGTAAGTGCGGCAGAGAAATTAAGCTAAGCACGAGCAAGCCAGCCATTCTGAGCAGGCAAGCAAGCATTCATTTCTCTGCTCCTGACTGTGGGTATGTTGTGACAAGCAGTGTAAAATTCTTGCTTTGAATTCCACACAGTGGCGGACTGTAACCTGGAATATAAGATGGAAAAACCTCATTTCTTTTCTAACTCCCTCCCTCTGGGAGAGTTATTTAATCACATACAGGAATGACACTAAACACTGTTTTTTATAAAAAAAATTTTTTTTAAGTCCCAAATCTGTTCTTTTCATATTTAGTTAGAATGATTATACTACTCCATAAATGGGGTTAGGTTTAGGATGATGCCAAGTATTCATACTGTTTAAAAATGGTACAAAATTTCAAGATCTGTCAATATGTGCTATTAATAGTGTTCTAAAAGAGACATTTTCTATTTTAAGGCTTGAACTGCATCTGTTCATAATGTTTCCACTTACTATGACATGAATTTTAGTTTCCATTGAGGTGTAAATGAATCTTTCATCTCTACTAGAAGAGACAGGAAACTTGAAGGTTTGTTCTAGGGGAAGTGAACCACAGGCCTCGAGATCATAGTAACTGATTTGCATGTATTGTATAGCAGATTATGCAACGGGATGCACGTGAATAGATCTTTATCAGCTTACTAGCTCACTCGGTCCATTATAAAATGCATGCATTTTTGTGTAGAGTGTGACTGTGGTGTCACTGTTGCTTCTTAGGGTGGCAATGGCGACTAAGATGTTACATTTAATATTCCAGTTGGTTAAATTACTCAGTCAAGAAGAAGTACCTAATGAAAGGCTTTTACAGACAGGTACACACTGAGTTGAATTTTAATTCACTGGTCAAGTTTTTCCAATGTTAGTTTTTAAATAACACAAGATGGGAGTGTGGAACTGGGAGGAATTCTGAATTTAGAAGCACCTAATAAAGATTTCCATTGAATATGCATCTCTATAAAATATTAATTTTGAACCATCTATGTGGCTGAGGTACTTACTGACATGGCCCTGTAAGTAAAGGGAAGCACATAATTCTATATGTGAGACAAATCATGCATTTTTTTTAGTATGGAATATTTTTTTAATTGGATGAAATAGAAAAATTCAAATTTTTCTTGTCAAATTATTTAAAGATACATCACATAAAGATTGGAACATTATTTTTTTCACAATACCAAATTATTTCCTTAACACTGAAGTCATCTTGTCAATAATTAAATAGATTATATCATACTTGGGATAAGACTGGGACTCACCACACAGAGTATGGACGATGGATGTGCCCTGCTCTCTTCATGTGGCTTGCTGCTGACTCACCAACCATGTCTCCAGATGCCCCTGGATTCTGGTGAGAGTGCCTTGAACTAGCATAGCAGGCACAGACAAGATAGTAAACAAGAGGAGCTGAGTCTTCTATGATGTCAACTACATGAAAACTATTTGCTCTTTTAAGATAAATAGACATTGAACTAGATAATTGGAGCAACAATCAGCTTTAGGCATTTCTAATGCCAGTTTAATGAATGTGCAGTGAGAACTGCGGTGTAAAGAGAAATTGAGCTCTCCACACTTAAATTACGCAGCTCTATGGTAAATTGTCCATCTCTTTCCTACAAAGCTTCTCCAGAAAGCCCACACACTTCTAAAAGCTTCTCGAAATTCGCTTTTATTTCCCCACTATTGGTGGCACCATTTTTGGCAAGGTCCCCCTTAAGATACAGCCTAAAGTCCCTCTTAAGTGCACAAAAGCTTCAGTGGAGGTAACCTAGAAGCAGGATGGAGCATCTGAGTCCATGGGCCATGATGAGATGGTGTGGGAAGCTGGCTTTGGTGCACTCTGACTCGAGTCAGTATTTATTTGTCCTGATTATTCCTAATCATAGATTAAAAAAAATCATCAAGTACTATGTATGATAAGTATAAAATGTGAACTATGTCTAATTATTTTGCTAGCAGAAATGAAGCATAAATAAAATTATTAGCCAGACTTGGTTTAGAATTAGTCTAAATTCAAAGTTCACATGGTGCCTCTTTTGTGAAATGGACTTCAGTAAATGTCTGTGAACCAATGGGAAGTGTCAAATTCCTGTATCACTTAGCTACGGATTCCTCCAGACTTTAAAAAGAATGATGGCATTATGTGGTACAAAATATGAACACAAATGAAGATTCCTTTCTTCCTTTCTTTCTTTTTTGTTGTTGTTTTTGTTTGGTTTGGTTTTTAAAGACAAGGTTTATTTGTGTAGCCTTGGCTATCCTGAACTTGCTTTGTAGACTAGGCTGACCTCGAACTCACAGAGATCTGCCTGCGTCTGCCTCCATGTGTGCTGGGAATACAGGCACGCACCACCACATCTGGCTAAGATTCTATTTTCTTAAGAGTTAAGATTAGGAATTGAAATTCCCCTCTTTAAAAAAAGTACTTTGTTACTGTGCATTTTGATTGGAAAAAAATTCTCTGATCTTGTCGCCACCTTCCTCCTTGCCTCCTCTTTGTCACTTAAAATGTAACCAATTATGGTTTATATATCTGTTCAGTAAAAATAAAAACACTTATTTGTAGTAAAACATATTTTATAATAAAATTGGAGATTACAATGTGCCACATTTATCAATTTCAGCCTTTTCTGTCAATATTTTTAAAGCTAGAATAAGCAAAACAGAGAAGTTGGCTGTGCTTTCAATGTCAGGATGCAAAACTCTTCAGAGAAACTTCAAATAATTGCTTTTCAGTTAATCATATACACTAGTAGATGTACACATATGCATATGAATGTAAAGTGGTCAATCAGAGGCGGAAGACAAGGCCAGATGTATACTGGTAGATTATTTTCAAAGCTACTCAGTCTCAGAAAATGTCCAACACCAGGGAAAGTAATAGTCTAAATTCAAAGTTCATATGGTGCCTCTTTCGTGAAATCGACAGGTATTGGAAGAGATGAAATATGCTCAGAGTGCTGGCCATGGGAGCTTTTCCTACATTTATCCTTTCAGGATGGGGTTTCTGTGTCTAGGGAAATGGTTCTCAAGCTTCCTAGTGCTGCAACCCCTTAATACAGATCCTCATGTTGTGGTGACCTTCAACCATAAAATTATTTCCTTGTTATTTCATAACCGTACTTTTGCTACTGTTATGAATCATAACAGTATGAAATGAATCATAGTGTAAATATGTGCTATGCAGGATATCTGATATCAACCCCTTCCCCTGAGGGGTCGCGACCCACAGGCTGAGAACTGCTGGTCTAGAGCAATGGAAAGCTCTGTCGGTGCATCTCCCCGCATCCTCCATCTCCTCCTTTATCTCCGGTACATCACGATGTTGTTTGTAGAGTCCCTGCTGTTTGTGGGATGCTACGTGTCGGGGTCTGACTGTCATTGCACTTTCTACCACTTTCTAGGATGTCCAGGAAGATGGTAGGACTCAAAATAGTTATAGTATCACAAATGGACACATGAAGACAAGGAAGATTAGCAGAAACTGGTGTGGTCTTTCAATGAATTTTGTAATTAGGTGTCCCCGTTTCTAAATTTGGAAAGCCATGTTGTACCATGTCTGGTAATAAATGACTGGGATGTGGAAGACCCCCAGCAGAGCTGGGCAAGTCTCTCATAGCCCTTGTCTGAATGGAGTGGGGAGAACAGCTGTACACTGTGTGTAAATCTTGACTTCTTATTTATCCGAATTTTATTTCCCCAGACTACAGCAGAGGCTCAAACTTCAGTGACCTTGGCAAGCACTGGTACTTGCTGAGGCACTGTATTAGTTGGGTGCATTGGCCTAACACTGAAGACATTCATTTCTCACTCTTCTGAGAGCGCACCACAGGTCACTATGGTGATATATTTTTCAGGACCCATATTTCCAAATCTTTTTCCTCACTATCCTTCCTGGAGTCCTCAGCATCTGGTTAGGAATGTGCAAGAGAAGGGCTCAACACAAGACATAGGTGTTGAGAGTTCAGATCTGGAACTAGCTACATAGATTCCTTCACATTCCATAGGCCCACGGGTCCTATGTGCTCAGGAAAAGGACTCTGATATGAGCCTGTCACTGTGTCTGGGAAAAGGAAAAGCACTCTGGTAGTGAGCACAGTAATTCTCCTTCACAGCTCATAATATTTCCATATAGAACCATGCTTTCAGTCAAACTATCCAAATCTTACACACACACACACACAATAGATATAGATATAGATATAGATATAGATATAGATATAGATTTCTCTGTGTAGCCTTGGCAGTCTTGGACTCACCTGTACTCATGCTGTAGACCAGGCTGGCCTCGAACTCACAGAGCTCCACCTGCCTCTGCCTCCCAGAGTGCTGGGATTACAGGCGTGCACCACCGCTGGGCTGAGTTGTGTTCAAATATGTGTCACACTCTCAAGCCTCGAAAAGAAAAGAAAAATGAAAGAGTAGAGAGGACATGTACAAACTGACCAGCGGCAGATATAATAGCTGTTGTTCTCTTTCACAACAAAATAAACTTTGGTGCTAAGTCATTAGGAAAAGGCTTGGTGGCTATGGAAAGATGGACTTTATAAATGTGTCCATAAGCAATCGTGTATACAAGCAGCCGTGTGTGAGTTTGCGCATCTTCCCGGGGCTTGTATCCATCTTCTCTTTACAAAAGCAGGGTGGTGTTCTCCGGATGACAAAGCAGCATTGAAAATGAGCTTCGACTCCCACTCAGAAACCCCTCCACTCTGGCGCCCCCAAGTCTAATATTTCTCCTTGAGCTCTTTCTTCCCTTTTAGTCTGTGGAAGAAAAACTGTGTCCCCAGAAGGCATTCTCACAGGGTTAAAATAACAGCCAGAGGGTTCTCAGCGGGACTCGTGGGTGGTTGGAATCTGAGAGGCAAGCAGAGGCAATAAAGATGTTTTGTGGTTTTAGGGTTCATGTCTTGTCTTTGCCTCACCCAGGCGGTGGCGACTACAAGGGCTTCAAAGGAACCGGTAGCATTGAAAGTTTCCCAGACATCTGGACAGCTAGATAGAGTTGGAGAGACTGTCATCTGCGAGTAAATCAACTCAACAGTCGTCTACTGTACACAGCACCGTCCGTCCGCTGCCAGGTCACCTAATGAATGGAACAGCTTCTTCTAATGTGGAATCGTTTGCTTTCACAAAGTCTGCCATCTACTTGCTGTTGGATATGGATGCACTTTCCTAGCAGATTCTTCAAGCTTGCATGTATTACAAGGTGGCCTGTAAAAATCGTAAGGTATTGCAACATCTGATATAGCGTAAATAAACCTTTGAATTGACATAAAATGTATTTGTTCTATTTCTTCCCTTCAAACACCAAGTTTAAGGTGTGTGACTCAAGCATAATGCAAGACAAAAGAGTTCTATTAATACGGCTACATTTATGGAAGCATTTTCATTGAGATGAAGTGAAGAGAAGCTATCAATGCCAAACAGGACAGGAAAGCTCTCTTAGATCAATACTATTACATTGTCACTCGGCTGACCTAAACCCATATTACTATAAATTTAATGCAATATATAAACATTAATCATATTGTAAGTAACAATATAAAAATAATACCTGATGTGTGTGTGTGCCATAATATAGTGAAAATACAATTCATTTAATTTAAAATACTTGTAGATTAGTTATTAAATTTCCCATACAAACCCTTGGTCACTTTGTATTTTTTTGTAGATAGAATGCCTCCTTTATTTCTGTAACATTAAATTCAACTGTTGAAGGCTATTATAATTGTATCACATTTAGTAACCTTACTAATAGGCTGTGTTACAAATATTATAGTTGTAAATTAGAACATGACTTGCTGATAATTATGAGGTAGCATGGTTCATGTTATTTTATTTTTAGTTTTCATTATTTTTTATTTATTCTTCGATAACTTTATACATCCATTTAATATATTTTGATCAACACACACATACACACACACACACACACACACATTCATCACTTCCCTTGCCATTCTTATCCTCTTATTTTTAACTTTTGAAAAAAAATGCTGAGTTTAATTGGGGTTGCTTGCATGATGAGCATGGCTGTAAGATGATTCATCAGTGGCAACTCCACTAAATAAAAATGACTTTCTTGTTTTCTAGCAGCCATTAACTGCTAACAACTCAGCCCTAGGTGCGTCCTCAGGAACCTACACCTCACCCATGTGGGAATGTTGAAGGGCTCGGTCTTGTACAGTTCTAACTGAGGGTAGTAGCAGCTGCTGGGTGTTTGTGAGTACAACAGCTATCACGTATCCAGAAGACACTACAGAGCAGCACTGCCCTGCATCAGTAAAGTGTGCAGAGACTCTCCGCACGCAGTCTACAGTCCCATGAGAACCAGATTAATCCCTAACTAATAACTCTACAACTAAAATCTGTGCTTCTTTTCTCTAATCCTCCATGCTGTTGTTCCTGTGAAAAATCCCCAAACTTCTAGAACCTATCATATAAATGAGGTCTTTGGGTTGCTATTATTATTTAGATTTTGTTTCCCTTTGTCTACAGAATAGATACGGTGTGCATGAGGAAAGAAAAAGCTAAATGACAGCACTGTTAGGAGTCTAATTTAAGTTAATTTCAAAGATAAGTTACCAATGAGTACTACATGGTATCGTAAAGATGTTTTATTAAGTGGAAAAAGACAGGACGGTTCTTTCAGGTGTTTATTATGAAGCCTGGGATTGGGCAGCCCCAATCTGTACCTTTTTGTACACACCAGCAGGGACATTTGGCGAGTCATTTAACCAGTAGTTATCCCTCAGTGGAAGAGTTTGTTACTTCTGATAACGGTGATGATGATAATTGTACTTTAGTGTTTATCGCTCCTGCTATTTTTAAAGTTATATTATAGTTAAAGCACAGTGCTGGGGGCTGGAGAGATGGCGCAACCGTTAAGACCACTGGTTGCTCTTCCAGGGGACCCAGTTTCAATTCCAAATTCCACATAGTATCTCACAACCACCTATAACTTAAGATTCAGTGATCTGATGCCCTCTGAATGCAGTGTACACATACAGTGCAAATATACATATATATATATGTGTGTGTGTGTGTGTGTACATATATATATATATGTGCAAAACACTCATACATATAAAATATACGTAAAATATTTTTCCTTTTTTATTGCCATGATTTTTTTTCTCATACACTATAGCCTGGTTATGGGATTTTCCTCCTCTACATCTCCCAGGTTCTCCCACCTTCCCAAAAATATTATTTTATTAATTAAGTCATTTGTTTACTTTACACCCCAGTTGCAGCTTCCCCTCCCTTCTCTCCTCTCAGTCTCTCCCTCTAACCTCACCTCTCCCCCACTCACTCCTCCTCCCCTCCTTCTCAGAAAAGGGGGGCTCTCCCATGAGTATCAACCAGCGTTGGCATCAGCAAGTTGCAGCCAGACAAGGCACATCTTCTACCAAGGCTAGACAAGGCAGGCCAGGTAGGGGAAAGGGATCCAGAGGTAGGCAATGTAGTCAGAGACAGACCCTGCTCCCAATTTATGAGTCCCATAGGACGATTCAGCTGTTCCATATGTGCAGAGGGCCTTGGTCCATCCCATCTGTGCTCTCTGGTCAGCACTTCAGTCTCGATGGACCCAGGTTAGTTGATTCTGTAAGTTTTCTTTTGGTGTCTTTGTCACCTCTGGCTCCTTCAGTCCTTCCTGCTCCTCTTCCACAGGATTCCCCAAGTTCCAGTTAATGTCTAGTTGTGAATTTCTGCATCTGTTTCCGTAAGTTGCTGGATGAAGCCTCTTGGATGACAGTGATGCTAGGCAACTATCTAGAAGTATATCAGAATATCATTGATAGTTTGAGGGGTAAACTCTTTCTTATGGCATGGGTTTCAAGCTGGGTCAGTCATTGACTGGCACTTCCCTCAAATTCTGCTCCACACTTTTTACCCCTGCACATCTTGTAGGCAGGACAAATTGTGGGCCAAAGGTTTTATGGCTAGCTTGGTGTCCCAATCCCTCCATTAGAAGTCTTGCCTGGTTACAGGAGATGGCCAGTTGAGGCCATATTCCTGATTGCTAGGAGTCTTAGCTAGGGCCACCCTCATAGATTAGTTGGAGTTTCCATTGTCCTAAGTTTCTAGCTCATCGCAGAGATACATCTCACAATCCAATTATATCTCCCAGTATTCTCTCTGTCTGTCCTCACCCCTAATGTCTAAACTATTTCTCCTTCTCAGTGAGATCCAAGCATCTCCCCTTGGGACCTTCTAGTTACTTAGTTCCATACATTTGCCTGCAAGTTTCATATTTTCATTGTTTTTAATGGCTGAGTAATATTCCATTATGTAAATATATCACATTTTCTTTATCTATTCTTTGGTTGAGGGATATTTAGGTTGTTTACAGTCTCTGGCTATTACTAGTAAAGCTGCTATGAACATAGTTGAACATGTGTCCTTGTTGTATGGTGGGGCATCTTTTGAGCATATGCCCAGGAGTGGTATAGCTGAGCCTTGAGGTAGATCTATTTTAAATTTTCTGAGAAACTTCCAAATTAATTTTCAAAGTGGTTGTACAAGTTTGTACTCCCACCAGCAATGAAAGAGTGTTCTCCTTGCTCCATATCCTCATAAGCATGAGTTGTCACTTGAGATTTTTTATCTTAGCCATTCTGATGGGTGTAAGATGGAATCTCAGAGTCATTTTGATTTGCATTTCCCTAATGCCTAAGAATGTTGAACATTTCTTGAAGTATTTCTGGGCATTAGAAAATCTTCTGTTGAGAATTCTCTGCCGAGGTCTTTACTCCATTTTTAATTGGGTTATTTGGTTTGTTGATATATAGTTTCTGGGGTTCTTTTTATATTTTGGATATCATCCCTTTGTCAGATGTGGAGTTGGTGAAAACCTTTTCCCAGTCTGCAGGCTGTCATTTTGTCCTTTTAACAGTGTCCTTTGTCCCACAGAAATTTTTTATTTCATGAGATCCTGCGTATTAATTATTGATCTTAGGCCTGAGATGTTGGTGTTCAGTTCAGGAAGTTGTCTCCAGTGTTAACTCATTCAAGGCTCTTCCTCACTTTCTCTTCTATCAGATTTAGTGTACCCAGTTTTATTGGCTTGAGTTCTGTGCAGGGTGATAAATATGGCTTTATTTGCACTCTTCTACATGCAGACATCCAGTTAGAGCAGCAATATTTGTTCAAGATGCTATCTTTTTTCCATTGTGTGGTTTTTGCTCCTTTGTCAAAAATCAACTCTCTATAGATGTGTGGATTTACACCTGGTTCTTCACCTCAGTTCCATCGATCAACCTGTCTATTTTTATGCCAGTACCACGTTTCTATCACTCTTGCTTTTCAGTACAGCTTGAAATCAGGTATGGTGATACATCCAGAAATTCTTTCCTGAAAAGGATTGTTTTAGCTCTCCTGGGTTTTTGTTCTTGTTTTCATATGAAGTTGAGTATTGTTTTTTCAATGACTGTAAAGAATTGTATTAGAATTTTGATGAGAATTGCATTGAGTTTTGTAGGATAGATATTTTTAACTATGTTGTTCCTACTGATCCATGAACATAGATCTTCTATTTTATGGTATTTTCTTCAAAGGTTTGGAGTTTTTGTCATGCAGGTCTTTCACTTGTTTAGTTCAAGTTATGCCAAGATATTTTATATTATTTGTAGCTATGGTGTATAGTTTCTTTCTCACCCCATTTATTGTTTGGATATAGGATACCTACTGGTTTTATTTGTTGTTGTTGTTGTTGTTAATTTTGTATCTAGTCACTTAGATGAAGGTGTTTATCAGTTGTAAAAGTTTTCTAGTGGATTTTTGTGGTCACTTATGTATAGTATCATATCTGTGAGAAGTGATACTCTGACTTCTTCCTTTTTCATTTGTATCTCCTTGATCTCCTTTAGTTTTCTTATTGCTCTAGCTAAAACTTCAAGTACTATATTCAATATATATGGAGAGAGTTCACAGCCTTGTCTTTTCCCTGATTTTATGGAATTACTTTAATCTATAAAATACCATTTAAAGTTAAAATAGGACTATTTTTTTAAGTTTTCATGGAGAGGACTAAGACTCAGAATAGGCAGCTGCTAGTATTTAGTTCTAGAATTATAATAAAGATATTCTCAATAAAAGAGGTGCAAATAGCTCCATAGACTACAGAGTCCAGAACTGGAATCATATAAACACACTTAGTTGATCTTCAACACAATGAAGAAAGTGCCTTTTTCACCAACTTTGCTGAGACAATTAAATATCCACATTCAGAACAAGTTGAGACACACATTTTCATAAAAATGACTCAAAATGGATTATATATCTCAATGCAAAATTTGAGAGCATAAAAGTTTAGATAAACATGGAAGTGTAAACATAATCAATGAAGGAAAGAACTGAGGGACTAGATATCAATAAAAATTTGTATCTGTGCTTTCCTGAACGTACTGCCCAGAGAATAGAAGTACATGTCAAAAATGAGGAAATGTTGCAAAAATAAAATATAGTCTAAAAGATATATATAATACCCTATTAAAAAACTGTTATTCAAAATATTCGTAGTCTCAAAGCTCTGAAAAATGAACAACCAGTTAAAAAGAATTAGCATATACAAGAAAAAGAAAGTAGTACAGCTGGTAAAGACACTAGACAAAAAGCCCAGGAACCTTTCTTCAGTCCCTGGTATGCACATGGTAGAATGAGAGAAGCTGTCCTCTGACCTGCATATGTGCGCATGCATATGAACCCATGCACTACACACACAGAGTAAATTATTGAAGTAAAATAAGCAAATAAGAATTAGTAAATACATCACTAACGAAGATATTCAGAAGGGGAAAAAAAAGGAGAAACACTCAATGTCATATGTCATCAGGAAATTGCAAACAGAAATGTTAATAAAATGCTGCAGACAACGGACTCCCATTATGTTAGGAAAGGTAACAATCTCCAACGTGGGCAGCAGCAAAAGGGTGTGGATAAGGATGCGAAGCAACGAGGACATTCAAAGTGGAGAAGACCCTGAAGGAGACAGCTTGGCAGACCATTTTAGATTACTGTTTCTTAGGGTAGCATAAGAAGTAGCAGGTTTCATCATGACATCATTATAAATGTTTCGTTACTCTTTGCTCCCCTCAGCATTCTTACACCTCTCTCCACTGTCTGTGGCTTCCTTCCTTCCCTTAGTTTCCCTGTCCACTGTATTATCATGAGTATCCCAACATCTTCTGCATTTTCTCACTCGCCTGAGGTCAACTTCTTCCCCATCATTCTAGTTCACACACACACACACACACACACACACACACACACACACACACACACACACATACACCTTGGAGTTCAAGAGGTGGAGGTAGAAACAGTGGCTCAACTTGTTGTAAGTCTGAAACATTTCCCTATAAATGAAAGAATCTTTAAAATTAAAAATAAATGACATTAAAATGCCTTAGTCTGTGGGCCTGTGAGATGACTCAGTAGGTCAAAGTGCTTGCCTCAAAGCTGGGCAACCTGAGTTCGATCACCAGACCCATGGTAGAAGGGGGGAAATTGCCCCACTGTTGTCTTCTGGCCTCCACAGGCACACCACGCTCTATAGACCATGACTCTACATACAACTCGTGTAAAACACTAATTATAATGAAAATAGCAACAATGATAAAAGGAAAAGTGAACCAAAAGCTCCAGTAAATGCTTAAGGTAGTTTGGCAGTTCTTTAATTTATTGGTGAATTTTAAATCTTTTTCTTCACATCTGCTCCATGCATAAATGCAGGCAAGTGTAGTGCCGTCTTTCTCTTCTGCTCCCCATCCCTCGCTCTCCAATGCTCACACCCATCCTGCACCTCAAGTTACAGGTGACATGCTTTAGAGAAGTCCTGCGGTGTGAGTCAAGCAGGATAAGGTGCTGGATTTCATAAGAAAATGCTTCTGACTTCCTACACTTCAAGATGTTATTTGAAAACTCCACGTGTTGATTTAAATTATGGATCTTTCTCTTGTACAAATATAATCCTTGTTAAGAAAAAAAGGAAACGGTATTAGCAAGAGGCAGCACAAGAGCGTGACCGCTAGCTTGCGTCTGACACATTTTTAGCCTGAGCTACGTGCCACCCAGAGATCATAATGTCAGCTCAATTAGCACTGTTACTCTTCTTGTTGCCCTCGATAAAAAAGCTCAGAAAATGCATACAGGAGGGCTTTCTATTGTACCGCTAACTAAGAACAAAGAAAAAGTATTCTGGAGGACTTTCTATTGTACTGTTAACTAAGAACAAAGAAAAAATGGTCCAATCCAGTGTTTTAACTGTACAGATGTAAAGGATTGTTATTTCAGGGAATGTAGAGTTCTTCTTAATACAGAATGAGTTGTGAGTTTTCTTTTAATTCTACAGTCTTTTCCCGGCCTTCTACCCTGAGCCAATAGCTGGAGATATGGTGGAGAGGCCTTTCGACACATGCATTCTAGCAGGAGAAAAGTAACCATGTCCCCCTGCCCCCCGCAAGAAAGAAACCCAAATTTGAACAAAATAACTACAGAAAAGCCATTTTAAAAACAAATTAAATCATAGATTGTTTTACCCTCCATGGGTACGATTAGGGAAAGCCTGACAGAGGAAGCAACATTTAAAAGGAGACCTATGTATTAAAAACGAACACGTCAAGCAGAAAGCTGTGAGAAAGGAAGTTCTTCCAAAATTAGATAGTGGCATCCTGGAACAGAAAACATTTGCATGAAAATCAAATAACCACAGCACTGGAAAGTGATTGAGCAGGGCATGCATGGCTATGACAGTTGGACACATAGGAGGCAGGCGGGTCATCCAAAGCTCTGCAGACGACTGGAAACCTGAAAACTAATCAGAGTACAGAGAAGTCATGGAAGGCCCTGAAGCGGAGGAATGGAATGAAATGATTCATGCCTCTGTAAGTTCCTCCTGGCAGTTGCAAATAAAACGATGGCAAGGTTAGATACTAGAAAACAATCAGAAAGCCACTGCATGGGTGGAAAGAAAACTAATATGACGCTTAGACTAGAGTGTTGATGGTAAAAACAGAAGGGATTGAAAATACAGCGCATGTTTCCTGGAAGTGAAGCAAACGTGCTTTGCCACAAAACAGTTGCATGGGACTGGGGAGGGAACTCTCCGTGGCAGCATGCCGGCACTGGTCTAGTGGGCGGTTGAATGTGAGTGTCTGGTTCAGGCCCAAGACTGTCACACTACTGACGCGAGTATGTTCACAGCCAACGTCGGATCACCATCCTACAAGCTTGGAAATGTGGCCTGAGCTTGAGTTGGATCTCACAGTGACTGTGCAATGTGACCAACATTGGCGTGCCAGTGGCTGGGAGAGTGGGGTGGCCTGCATGGTACACGACAGTTTGGAAAAATAAATTACCGTCTCAGGACTTGCTCAGCTTTTCAGTGTTTCCTTCATCTGAACACTCTATAAAGATGAAGAAATGCTAAATAAGTATATGGGGATCTCATTTTTCACCAAATTACATAAAAAGGCAATAATTTATGAAAAGCAAAGAGATGGAAGCAAATATATCATCTGAAAAATCATGGGATGAGGTTATTCTGTTCATTTGTGAACTCCATGTGTTCTCATATTACTGAACATATATTTTTATAGTAAAGCATTCTTGTGGTTGGACGTATAGGATGTAATAAAGTGATCAAGAAGCCTTGAAAGTCATGGGAAATAGGAGATTTAATCATTGTGGGATTTTAAGTAGCTCACTATTTATTCGCTTACATAAGAGTAGAATGGACTTTTATGTAACTAAGTTTTTTTTTTCTATCAGGCTGAACCAGGAAAGTGCTTATCATGCCAGCATGAAGGCATCTGCATGGATCCCAGGAACCCATGTTAGTGAGGCAGCCATGGCAGCAAGTGTGCCTATAATCTTATTGCGGGGGAAGTTGAGACAAGTGGATCCCTGAAGCTTGCTAGCTAGCCAGGAAGTCTACTAAAATCAGTGAGCTCCAGGTACAGAGAGAGGCCTATGCCAAAAATTAAGGTGGAGAGTGGCTGCAGAAGACAATATTGATCTCTTGCCGCCACATGCACATGTGCATGAACATATGGACACACAAAAATGGCCATCCATAGATGACACATTCATATAGGCATACAAACAGTAAATCAATAAATAAGCTAACAAATAAATAAATGGATGATTACATAAATAAGCAAATGATTTTGTTTTCATAATATATACTTTATTTATATATTTTAGAAATTCCATAGTCATAAAACTACAAGTTATTTCTTATAGTTTTACATTTAAGGGCAGTTAAGATTCTGGCCAGTAAGACACATTAGAACTTGAAATAGTTTGATACATCTACAAAAGGGACCTTGTTTTTCCTGAAGTGGATATTTTCCCAATTCAGAGCTCGCCAAGGTTTTCTTCTTTAGAACTGAGATCCTGGTAATGTTTGAAACATTTGCTAATTTCATAGGTTCCCTGGGGCAGCAGTTTTCACCCTGTGGGTCATGACCCTTTTGGCAAACTTCTATCTCGAAAAATTTACGTTACAGTTCATAAGAGTAGCAAAATCACAGTTATCAAGGAGCAACAAAAATAATTGTATGGCTGAGGGTCGGCACAACATGGAGGACTGTGCTAAAGAGTCGCAGCTCTGAAAAATAAAATCATTCATATTACATGTCAATTGCTATCCCATCCCGTGCATCCCATTCCTCCCTCCCTCCCGCTTTCACCCTATTCCCCTCCCCTATGACTGTGACTGAGGGGGACCTCCTCCCCTTGAATATGATGCTAGAGTATCAAGTCCTTTCTTAGTAGTCTGCTATCCTTCCTCCGAGTGCCAACGGGCCTCCCCATCAAGGGGATATGGCCAAAACAAGAGTCACAGCACTAGGAGGGCTGAGAACCACTGCCGTAGGAAAGGTGGCTTTTCGCAACCAGGTTCACTGAAATGAAGGGAAAGTTTCCAAAATTCAACACAACAGTTGGTGAAGTCTTTACCAATGAGCCAATAGTCTTCCTTTCTTTCCACTGTTCCCAGGAGAAAGGTAGAAATGTGAGCATATGTTGGTAGTACTAAAGTAGAAATCTCCTTAAATGATTAATACTTTAAAAGGCAGAATCTCAGATGTAGCATTTAGTTTGCTGAGTCTGTTGACCCTGACTGGCTTACCAGAACATAGAACCTGGTCTTTCAGTTTCTTGGATTCATCTCAAGCCTTCCCCTCTGACCACCCCGCCTCCTCATACCCCTCTCCACAATTAGATTCTAAAATAACCAAGAGAAGAAGTGAAGACACTTGTCATCCAATGGAGTCATTGGGTTTTCCCTCTTTATTGTGAGCCATTTGGCATCAAAGAAGAGAGAAAAACTGTCAGTTCTCAAGGTATCAAGTCTGAACAGACAGACCCCTCGGCATGGCATCAGTGGTGCAGATGCATATATTCTGAAGGCTGGGGTGACAGAGGGACAGGCTAGGGGGCCTTCCTGCCATGCATGCTCATCAACATAGTGAGGATCAAGTTGCCTAGAGCCAAGTGTTCAATCCACTCCAGGCAGAGAGCCCATCCACAGCCTGAAATAAGTGCAAAGGTACAGCTGACAACTTGTTCACGCTAAGGAGTGCCTCAGCCCAGCATCTAGCATGGCTACTGGCTATCTCAATGCTGGACCTGCACAGACTTGCTGAGCTATGCTGAGGCATCAGCAGACTTGCCCTCCTAGCTTATGTAAACGGGGGGTCAACTTCCTAACTCTCTAGTGACACCATGTCCAAAGAACTTAATAGCTCCAGAGGACTCCTATCCTTCGGTATTTAAAATAATAAGAAAAATGCGACCCAATTATATTGTTGCATCCATGTGAAATAGAGAATGTCTTGCAATGAACTCAGAGCCGAGTAAAGAATATCATTAATAAAATAGCATAAAAGGTACATCATTGCCAAGGTAAGAAATCTATGCTGGTGGAAACTTATATAGAAATATGTGCGGGTAGAGGGAGTCTGTTATTTCCCAGCATCTTCCTATTCTGTCTCCAGCGGCCTAGCATCCCAGCTTCCTGCATCTTCCTAAATCACTGTTCCTCCTTCTAGACCTGCCCTTCAGTCACTGTTACCCACTGAAGCAGAGAACTGGATAGATTTAAGTGCCAGTGCCCATATGTCTCCATTTGAGGTTAACTTTTAAAGCAGGAAATGCATTTAGGACTCTTAGATACTTTATTACTCTATCACACAATGCAACAGCATAGATTTGGAGTCTATACTTAGAAAAAAGCCTTCATCCTTTTATAGAATAGTATTGTGATTATTTCCACTACAGCCATCTCAAGTTCTCGTGGCCAATTTCCAGTCTGGCTATTTTCCTCTTTTTCTCAACATGTACAAATGAGTTGCGTTCGTTAGACAGTACCCTCTAAATTTTCATTCCCATAATGAATTTTCCTTTGTCTCTTATATAAGATAGTTTCAGATGTTTTTTTAACCACCCTTACTTAAATCCCAAAAGTGTTTATGATAAGCAGGTGCATAAAGTAACTACCTATTTTTTAAAATCAAAACACTCATAAGCCACTACATGTTAAATTAGGTTATTTAATTATGACTTAATTTATTTTCCTTTTCTTCTTTTTGAGTTTAATTCCTGTTTTGCCATTTTCTCCAGCATGTCTGTATATGACTTATATTTGTAAGTTTTATTTGGAAGACAATAATTTTATCATAAAAATGTTTCATACAATATTTTCATAGGCACCCAGTACCTAAACGGATATTAAATGCAATAAGAATTAATACACTCATACTACATTTTTTTGAGCCAAAGAGATTATGTAGAAGAATATGGCAAATGGGCTGCTGCAGAGCTTCAAAGGCAGAGACCACAGGAAGGAGACCAGCAAATGTGGAGCCTGGAAAGTAGGAAGAAGCAGACCATGCTGGTGTCTCAGGACCAAGGGAAGGGAGGTTTCAGAGAAGACGTGGCTTTGCCTCTGTGAAATCTGTTCTCGGAAGTCAGAGAGAGAGAGAGAGAGAGAGAGAGAGAGAGAGAGAGAGAGAGAGAGAGAGAGAGAGAGAGAGAGATGTGTGTACGAGATGTCACTGTTAATGACAATAGCAACTGAAAACCGGAACAAATTCACATAGTTCCAAAATCTAAATAGACGTAAAATTGAAGAAACGTGTCCTTTTGCTACTTCCAAAGGAAATAAAGATTGGGAGGAAAGAACTTCAGAAGGCAATGGAGGAAACATGAGCAGGGCCAACTTCTGATTTTTTTTTTTATTATTATTATTTTTTTTTTTGCTGTCTACCTAGTAATAGAAATTGCTAAATTGTAATGACAATCAAATTTAAAATACCGGTAAAACACCCCCAAATAATAACATAGCTCGTCAGAAACTTCTAATTAAAATAAGAAAAAGATGAATCCTTGGCATATTTTAGATTAATAAATGCATTATTTGTAAAGATTGATGAATTTACAGCACTTTGGAAAGGGCTATAGATAAAACATCTAGCCTGCATTAGGCATCCCATCCTCTCTATTGAGATGGTATTTTAAAAGCTGCAAATGGGGAAGGGTCCAACGATGACACTTTTTTTGTTGTTGTTTTGAAGAACTTGCTAACATTTTGTGCAAAATAGTCTAAATTCTTGCCTTAATACAGAAAAGGTACAATTCCTGAGGAACTTTGCCCAATGTAATTCCCTCTCCAGGAAACAAAACAAAACAGTCCCTCAAAACACAATGGTTTCTGGCAAAGTAGCTTCTCTTGAACATCATCACTGTGCTGCCTCAGGGAAAACAACTTAACAGGTACATGAGTGCTTGCAACATGTGTTCATGTACAGTCAGGGATGCCTGGAAAATGGAGGCATGTTGGAAATTGATGAGGGCTTCTCCAAAGGTTTTGGTTATATATATAAAAAAAAAAAAACCAAACAAACAAATGAAAACTATGACACAGTAAAACTCTAACATAGAGAGCTTGTAAAACACAGATAATGAGGCGGTTTCTGCTGGATAGTAACAGAGCCGCTTTTCCCTAAGCCACACCGAGGAGTCTGTCAATAAAAAGCTACAGTACTGTTTTACCTCTCCTGGCTGCAGGTTGATGGGAGTCGGTATTTGAGGGTGCGACCTGGAGTCAGGGTTGCAGTGCCGCTGTGGGTAGACGTTTTGTCATTGTAATGTCTTTAGCAAGTATCACACTTTTCATCTTCCTATCAGTGCCACGATGCAGTTTACTGCCCTCCATGGATGCCTGGAGTGTCCCACGTGAAAAGGACCAAATTATTTCTGAGAGAAACTTCACGTGGACTAGTTTTATTCTAGTCCAATGAGCCTGTTAGAGTGTTGATGATGTTTGTGTTATTGATAGTGAACTCAAACATGGGAAAGAAATGTCCTCAATGACTGATTTGAAACAGTGCAACAAAATGGGATAAATTCTGTGGCATGGTGAGGGCAACCCTCACCCTGGTGTCTATAGATTCTGTTGTGAGAATTCCTTCTTATTTTTCACTGCATTTCTGTTCTGAAAAGTCTCTCTTAAGAATCTTTCCTATGGACTGTAGCATGGTTATCTTGTACTTTATGGCTCATATTTATTTATAAGTGAAAACATGCCACGCATCTCTTTCTGGGTCTGTGTTACCTCACGTAAGATGATTATTTTCTCATTCTAGCCATGTCCATGCAATGTTCATGATATCTTTATTTTTAATAGCCCAGGAGGATTCTGTTATGTAAATGTACCACATTTTCTTTATCCACTCTTTGGTTGCGGGACATCAGCCCCAAAGAAGCTAAGTTACAAGGAAGGCCCAAGGAAGGATGCTTGAATCTCACTCAGAAGGGGAAATAAAATGGACCTTGGAGGTGAGGAGTGGGAGTGAACTGGATAGTTGAAGGGATAGAGAGGAGCAGGGTGGAGATTAGGAGTAGAGAGGCCCAGGTAAGAAAACAGAAACCTGAGGTAGGGGCATATCTGCTACTTGCCAGAAACCCTGGACAGGGGAGGTCTCAGGAAGTCTATGTGGGTCATCCTAGCTGAGACTTCTAGCAGTGGGATACATGGAGCCTGAAGTAGCCACCTCCTGTAGCCAGGTAGGACTTCCAGTGGCGGGATAAGGACACCAACCCACCTACAAAACCTTTGACCCCAAATTTGTCCTGCTTATAAGATGTGCAGGGACAAAAATGGAGCAAAGATTGAGGGAACTGTCAATCAAAGACTGGTCTTACCTGAGCCCCATCCCATGGGAGAGAACCAATCCCTGACACTATTAACGTTACTCTACACTTATAGACAGGAGCCTAGCATGAATCCTCTGAGAGGCTTCACCCAGCAGCTGATGGAAACAGATGCAGAGACCCACAGCCAAACATTAGACAAAGTTCAGTGAGTCCTATGGAAGAGTTGGGGAAACACTTGAGAAAGGCAGAGGGATCTAGGACTCCACCAGAAGACTAACAAAACCAACTAATCTGGGCCCATAGGGACTCACAGAGACTGAGCCACCAACCAAAGAGCATGCCTAGACTGGTCCTAAGGCTGTTACATATACGTAGCAGATGCACAGCTTGGTCTTCATATCGGTGCCCCAGCACCTGGAACCTAAGCCCTCTCTGACTCTGATGCCTGTCTTCAAATCCTGTTTCCCTAGCTGGGCTGCCTTATCTGGCCACAGTGGGAGAGGACGCATCTTGTTCTGCAGTGATGCAATGTGCCAGGGTGGGTTAGTACCCACTGGGGACCTCCATTTTCTCTGAGGAGGAGAGGGGAGAATGGTATTTGTGTGTGTGTGTGTGTGTGTGTGTGTGTGTGTGTGTGTGTGTGTGTGTGTGTGTAACTGGGACAGGCTGCAATCAGGATGTAAAGTGAATAAATGAATTAATAGAGAACAAAATAAACCTAATCCTTTCAAGAATTTTAGTGTCACGTGACCCTTTCTGAACCCTCACATCACAGATGCCTCATACTCGAGGAATATTCTTCCCTCCCTGTCTCCCTCTCCTTGATCCCAGTCTTCAGTCATGAATACTGCTTTATAATGCACTGAGCGCCGGTGTTCTGCTGTATCATAAAAGGTCCTGAGCTGTGCCATATAATGTATGATGTCTTGAAAAACTCAGAATTTCACACTCTCACATAATTATCATGAATTGGCCAATTTAGGGTAAAATATCACACAACTAATGTTCATAATGAGTGACGTTGTACTTGCAGAAACTTTCCATATTGCATAACCCATCCCATTTTGAGTTCTAAATTATTTATAAGCTTAGATAAGTAATTGATATTTTTCTGCAAATAATCAGTTGTTTTCTTACATAAAACATGTTGCATTAGTCTTTGTTCTTCTGGTTTTGTTTCCCCTTTTTTGAAAAAGGAGTGCAGTTTTTTTTTTTCTTTCAGAGTGTCCTCCAATCCTCTCTTCTAAATGGTTCTGGCTTCCAGTAATGACTTTGTTAAGCTGAACTTTGATCAGCATCCAGATTTTAATCTTTCCTGGGAACCTCTACTATTTTACAAAATGTCCTGTGTGCTTTATGAACTTTGGTCTAGGCTATACTTGGGATGAGGCATAAGTCATACATCTAATTTCCTTATGTCCTAGGAAAAGTGACATTCTGACAGGTGAAATGACAGCTTGGGTTGGCACTGAGCCTGTCGGCGCACACCCAAAATCTTAGCCCTGGAGAGGCTGGGTGATGAAAATTGTCAGATAACCTTATGAATAACAGGAAAATATCAGTGTCACAGTTTTAGTGGGTAAAGAATAAACCCAGTAACATAACATAATATAATATGGATGTGTTTGAAGGACAAAAGGGAAACTATAATATTGGTCTATGGGTGATTATAGAATATAGAATACATTGCATGAGAAATTGTATTCAATTTTACCCTCATCTGTTTAAAGCCACATCACTGAAATGCCACACTCGATATTTCACTCAATGAAGACATTGTTTTCCACCCAACTTTTCTACAGTACATCACATCAATGTGACAGGTTGATTTATGGTATTTTATTGTGTATATATATATATATATAGTGTATGTATATACATATGAGAACTATATTTATAATAATTTAAATTACAGTTACATTGTAGATACTATAAAGTACACCTAAAACCATCAAATACAGCAGCAAAATCTGCTTAGCTAATACATAGATTACATCCCACTTCTCTTATCTTTAGTAAAATGATGTTTAAGTACAATTATATTATCCCATCTTTATTTTCTAAGATCTGTGGTAACAATTAATCTTGTACAACTAGAACTGTAAAATTTAACCTTGTGTTGATAGGTGTGCTTCATAATTGTGTTAGGCTTTTACATATACCAAACGGGAAGCACAATCAATTTATTATAATCCTGTACTTTAAATTTTTCTGAAAAAATGAAATATTAAAGTTTATCAATATTAACTATAAGGACACAGATATTTGACATATAATACATTAATATGAAGTATAGTCAGCTCTAAAGAGTTTTGAGTCCCTAACTTTGCATGTCATATATCTAGAAAAGTATGAGAAGAAAGGTGAAAAATTGTAGGAGAGGGATATTTGGAAGAACTCCAGTTTTGTTCATTCACTTCCTTTTTTTCTAAGTGCTATGAATTGAATCCAGGAAAGTGCACACGAGAAACATGCATTCCGCCCCTGAACTACATCCCCATCCCTGGGAAACCAATGTTTTTCTATCACAAACAAAATGTGTAGATGCTGCAAGAGCAACAGTTGATTAATCCAACCGTTCTTGCCTGGAAGTCGACATAAGTGGGAAAGCTGAGGTAGACACAGCTGCTCATAAAGAACACAACCATCTCTTGTCAGATGCCTGTGTCTCTGCCTTTAGTTGAATAATCTTTTCGTATAGTTAGACTTTTCATTAATGTCTCTAATATAGGGAAGAATGTGATTCCAGAATTAAACCTCTGCTTCCCAAAACGCTCACACACAGTATGTCACCAGATGACTGTGAGATAACGTATGTATGCAATCCTTCATGTGTTCTTGCATGGAGCTGCCCTGGAAGCATGGAATAGCAAACAAAATCATCCAGATTGCTTATGGTTTCTGTGTCTCATTAAAAGTTAAGTAAAATATCAGTAAATAGGAGCAAGCATATGTCCTATCAAATATGGCCTCCTGCACTGTCACTGTATAATACACTGAATTTTTAAAGCAAAATCAAAATGCACACCAGCCCTCCCACTTTGCTTAGGCACTTGGTTGATATATTTTGTTTTTCTTATAGTGAATTTTCTTTCTTACTACTTTCTCCGGCCTCTGGAATAAAAGATCATACAAACTCATTATTTCTCCTAAGGGGTCAAACTGTCATTCCAATATAATAATAACCTGTAAAGGAGGGAAAAGCGGTGGAGAGAATGGAGGAGGAATTGGAGAGGACAGAATGAAGCACAGAATATGTAGAAATGCATCAATTGCATGCATCAGTATTGAATAAGACATGTTTTAGAATTGGTATATATTATATGCATATCTCATGGACAAAAAGTGTATACCCTTATGAGTCCACATTTTGACAAATTATTCTACCATTTCTCTTACTGTTTACCAAAAAACACCTTAATAGATAATTCACTGTTTAAACTTATATCTCATCTGTGCTTTGATACTGACTTCATACGTTAAACATATTTATTACTTAACTGGGGAGTAATAATGATGAATTCAATATAATCCATTACTTACATTACTTTTAAAAATCTTGCTGAGTTGAAACATTTTAAATGTAGAAACTTAAAAAGAAATAAAGTAGGAATAAAGTGAAGACAACCATGAATATGGTATGGAAGATGGAAAAATATGGACAGATCATGCCTAACAGCAATCTAGAACACTAACTCCTTTATTTTTAAGGGCACTAGCTAATGACTCCCATGGAACATACCTCCAACATTATGACTGCACAGTACCATTTCTCTCATTATTTTCTAGAAGTGAAGGCAAGTACTAGTTGAAAACTTTGAGCAACAATTTAAATAATGCATGCATTAGAGTGATTAAAATAATAAATATGCATAGTAATAAGTTTTTGACAAAAATATGCAATGTCTTATAAAGTGAAACAATCACTTTGATAAACTGGTGGTTTCTTTGAAATGGAAGCGTATTTATAGAATAGAAGTGCATGCCCATGCTTGAATGTGCACGGACTTATACAGGAAAGTTCACAAAGTTTTATTCATAATGCCTCTAAACTGCCAACAGCTGTGTTCATGAGTATACATGGATAAAGGGTAAAGACATGTTGATGTAATACAATAGTACTTAGGAATGAAAGAAACAATGAAATGTAGGAAACATGGATGAATTTTAAAATCATTATGCTGAAGGAGAAAGACAAATGACTACAACACAGGAAAAGTGGGTGTGACCTTCTGAAAGGAGAGATGACTGAAGAGAGACAGCAGGAACTTGTCTGAGTGGCAGATACATGTGTGTATCTTGACTGTGAAGACCTTGTCATGGGTAAATATGATTATCAAAATGTGCTGGCTTGTATACACATTCTATTTGTTACACAGTTGTATTTCTAATAAAGCTGACAAGTTATAAACATGACTTATTAATAAACAGTTGAATCCTCAGAATGAGTGCATCATGACATGTTTCTGAGCAATTAGTTTTATTTTACACCAGCAAAATACTGGAAGTGAGGAGGTCTCCACACACAGAGATATTGGACGGTGGGTGTTCTGTTGAACATAAAAGAATTTGATGACCACACCATGCAAGTGTAATATGCTGGTTCCTTCTTCATTAGTCTCCTGAAAAAGGAGGGTGTGGAAAATCTTGTGTAGAGAAATATGCTCATCCCCTATAAAAATACCTACACAATTTTTAAAGACATTGAAAGTTCAATTCTGAACTTCATATGGAAAAACAAAAAAACCCAGAATAGCTAAAACATTCTTGTACAGTAAAAGATCCTCTAGAGGAATCTCTATACCTGATCTCAAGGTGTACTATAAAGCAACAGTAATTAAAATAACATGGTACTGGCACAGCAACAGGCTGGTTGATCAGTGGAATCGAATCAAAGACCCAGATATGAATCCACACACATATGGTCACTTGATTTTTGACAAAGAAGCCAAATCCATTCAATGGAAAAAGGATAGCATCTTCAACAAATGGTGCTGGTCTAACTGGAGGTCTATATGTAAAAAAATGCAACTGGACCCATATTTGTCACCATGCACAAAACTCAAATCCAAGGGGATCAAAGACCTCAACATAAAAACAGAGACACTAAGTCAGATAGAAGAAAAAGTGGGGAAGAGCCTGGAACACATTGGTACAGGAGACAACTTCCCGAACAGAACACCAACAGCACAGGCCTTAAGGTCAACAATTAATAAATGGGACCTCATGAGGGTGAGAAGCTTCTGTAAGGCAGGAGACACTGTCAAGAGAACAAAGTGACAGCCTACAGACTGGGAAAAGATCTTCACCAACCCTACATCTGACAAAGGTCTAATATCCAAAATATATAAAGAACTAAAGAAATTAAACACCACCAAACCAAATAACCAAATTGAGAAATGGGGCTTGGAACTAAACAGAATTCTCAACAGAGGAATATCAAATGGCTGAGAAACACTTAAAGAAATGCTCAACCTCCTTAGTCATCAGGGAAATGCAAATCAAAACAACTCTGAGATTCCATCTTACACCCATCAGAATGGCTAAGATCAAAAATTCAAGTGACATCACATGCTGGCGAGGATGTGGAGAGAGAGGAACACTCCTTCGTTGCTGGTGGGAATGCAAACTAGTACAGCCACTTTGGAAATCTATCTGGTGCTATCTCAGAAAAATGGGAATAGGGCTTCCTCAAGACCTAGCTATTCCACTCCTTGGAATATACCCAGAAGATGCTCCAGCACACAAGAAAATTTGCTCAACCATGTTCATAGCAGCCTTATTCATAATAGCCAGAACATGGAAACAACCTAAGTGTCCATCAGTAGAAGAATGGATAAAGAAACTGTGGTACATATACACTATGGAATACTACTCAGCTATTAAAAACAAGAAATTCCCGAAATTTGTGGGCAAATGGATTGAACTAGAAATGATCATAATGAGTGAGTTAACCCAGAAGCAGAAAGAGTCAAACAGGATATAATCACTTATTATCTGCATCCTAGCCCAAGGGGAATGTCCCATGAAAATCTTCACTTACCAGGAAACTGGGACAGAGAGGAGGACATCCTATTGGGACTCTAGATGAGAGAAGCATGGGAGAATAGCAAAGTAGAAGGATCCAGAGGGTCCTAGAAACCTACAAGAAGAATATTGTGATAGGCAGATTTGGGTCCAGGGGTCCCACTCAAACTATGGCTCCAGCCAAGGACAATACATGTGGTAAACTTCAAACCCCTACCCAGATCTAGCCAATGGACAAGACATTCTCCACAGTCGAGTGGAGAGTGGGGTACGACTTTCCACGTACTCTGGTGCCTCATATTTGACCATGTCCCCTGGATGGGGCGACCTGGTAGTAGCACTCAGAGGAAGGATAGCAGGCTACCAGGAAGAGACTTGATACCCTATGAGCATATACAGGGGTATGTAATCCCCCTCAGTCACAGTCATAGGAGAGGGGAGTAAGGGGAAAAAGGGAGGGAGGGAAGAATGGGAGGATACAAGGGATGGGATAACCATTGAGATGTAATAAGAATAAATTAATAAAATAAAATTAAAAATTAAAAAAAGAAATATGCTCATCAAAGAGAAATAATGTCAACTATTTCTAAGTTTAGAAAGAAGTGACATCATCACTGGGAGTGAAAATTACAGCTACAGACCCATCCAGAAGCTTAATTATCAGTCAACATTAAAAGTCTGACACTGATGTAACAGAGACAAGCTGGGATCACCTGCCGTGTGCAAGCAGCTTCCAAGTTAAAGGATGGAGTTCAAAACAAGCAAGCAAATGCCATGGGTTTCTGGGAATAAAACTGTGCATGGCAAAGTATATTTGTTCTTATAAGTACTCATATATTCTTATAAGTTACCATAGATAAATAATACATTTTTATGAAAGTAGAACAAGATGCAACTAAAGAATTTAGCAATATTTCATCCAGTGGAAGGCCACACATGCAAGGGTGTATGGGCAGTACAAACTGAACATGATGGGTCCTTAAAAGAGAAAAAGAAAAAGAAGGAAGGCACAAAGTTTAGTGGGTAGGAGAGTAGGGTGGATTTGGAGGACTTAGGGAAGGGGTGAATATAATCAAAATACATTGTCTGAAATATTCAATACATCTTAATATTTTTTATGTCTGTAGAAAATTTCAGAGATAAAGTTAAGAAAATTTACCCAAAAGCAAATAAACATGAAATAAGAAAACTAAAAGATAGATGATAAATTAAGAAGAAAACTATAATAAAAAGAAAAATATAGTAAGAGGTATTATAGTTAAAAGGCAAAGTAGATAGAAAGAAACCATTTATAAAACCCAAAGGGACCATTAATTAAGTAATCCACCTATTTTTTCCCCTTGTGAGTGAAGAACATGGATCATCAGAAAATGCACGAACTCTCCCGCATGCTCCCAAAACTGCATTTTAAAAGGATAGATTTCAAAGTGAATCAACCTGAAAATTTAGAACAATGACATCAATTATAACATTTTATGAGCTACAGAGAGGGGGAAATGTCTCTGGAGTTAGGAAGGCTTGAGGCTGTAGAAGATCAGATTGGAGGGTGGCAACAACTGAGCATTGTTCACAAGGTTGGTGGGGAATTTATTTCAAGCACAGAGCTTGATATCCAGAGGACCCATAAATTAAGGATAATGGAAGAGACATTCAGTGACTCCTAAATCTGCTATTAGACACTCTTCACAAGAAGCTGTTCTAAGGAGAGATTTGCTAAAACCCAGGCATGTACCAACAGAGATTGATACATGACATAGAGGAAACAGAGGAATTATGAAGGATGTTTTATGGGTTCATGGTGCAATGGAAATTCAAGGGACTATGCCAGGCACAAAGGACTGGAGTAAGTCAGAAGTCTTCAGAAAAGATGTCTTTAAAGAATCAATTTTGTCCATGAAACATTGTACATTACAGGCAACTGATGAAGATCCTTGAGTTAGTATGAAATACATGAAATAATATGTATCCAAAATTGGATGATCTTCAACTCCAGAGGACAAATCATTTATTAATAAAGGAAAAACATACTTACTGTGCAAGGTAGCTTAAAATAACATCTACATACCCATAATTATGTAAATATCAGCTTAATAAATGTTATGCCATAGGCATAGTTGAGAAGATGGATGAGAGTCTGTGTTGTGGGATTTTTCCCTTTTTCATACAAACTCTGGAACTACTTGGTTCATCAATATTTGCATGTGCATGTTCATTATAAGCATATGTGTGTATATATATATATATATATATATATATATATATATATATATATCCTAATGATTAAAACAAAACTAAATTTAAATATTCAAAATCAAAGCTATCTTATTTTCAGTAGCCTATATTCATGTAGATTTTAATGTTCTTTATTCCTATTATATGTTGGCTGTGCTTTACTGTATAATCACATTTTATCACCACAGTCAACGTGCATCGTCAAATAGGAAGAAATGAATTCTCAATTCTTGAACTTCAATGTTAATTCAAAAGATCAGCCTCCTGAAGTTTCTCTTAACACCTGCACTTAATGTATTATTATCATAAGACTTTTGGTACTTGCACATGTATTTCCTATTTCCTGTTCCAGGGAGCTTGTCTTTCTTTTCTTGAATTGCCTATCACCTTAAAATACACATTAGGCTATCCCTTGTTTGTTTAGTAGCAAAAGGCCACTTACCTGCCTGATGTTTCACTATTATCGATTTGTAATTCCTTCATAGTTTTGCTCATTCAATTTTCCAACTGATCTGCTGTTTACTCATATGTTTCCTATATTTGATTGATAATTTTTCATGTATCTTAATGTCTTACTTCCTTTTTATTCAGTATGAATTTCTTATACTTAATATATAGTGGTTCTCTATACAAGAAACAGTTATGGTTATTTGAATGAGAATAGTCCTCATTTGAATATTTGAATATTCAAATATTTGAATATTTGATGGGCAGTTGGTGGAACTATTTGGGAAGAATTAGATGGCATGGCCTTGTTGGAGAAGTACATAACTGGAGGTGGGTTTCTAAGGCCAAGGCCATTCTGTATTAGCTTTTTCTGCCTCATGCTTGTGGATCAAGATAGGAACTCAGCAAGTGCTGCGGGACCATGCCTGTCTGCCTGCTGCCATGCTTCCTGCCATGACAGGCAGGAACTCATCCTCTAAAACCTTAAATCCTCCAACAAACTCTTTGTTCTACAAGTTTTCCTGGTGATGATGCCTTATCACAACAATAAAAAAGTAACTAAGGCACTGTCCTGACTTCTGATGTCCATTTTCTCTGGTTCGGGTCCTTTTGTACTAAACAGTAGGTAGACTTCTAGGAGATGATCCTCTAACTCCCAGGACTTCTAGTCCATGAAAAGAATCTCTTCCTCATTATTTAGAAATGGCATACTCTGCTATTTGTGCTGCTTTGGGGATGTGTATTTAAACCCCATGCTCTGTACATGAACTCTTTCACCTTTTTCCCTACGATTAACACTTTTATTTGTTGAAAATAAATTAATAAAACCAAAATAGTTCAGCTTCTGATATATATTATTCTATTAAATTTACTCTAACATTTTTGGAATTTTCTCACAAAAACGTATACACACATATGCATTTATCCAGGTCCAAATACATATTTTTTTCTGAAAAAAATCCAAAGGCAGTATCTTTTTTGTTTGTTTGTTTTTGTTTGTTTTTTGAGACAAGGTTTCTCTGTGTTAGCCTTGGCTGTCCTGGACTTGCTTTGTAGACCATGCTGGCCTCGAACTCACAGCGATCAGCCTGCCTCTGCCTTCCAAGTGCTGGGATTACTGGTGTGTGCCACCATGCCTGGCCTTCATTTGTGCTGCTTAAGATACTGCCTTTGGGGTTGGCATGCAACCTGTCTCGGAAAAAAAAGAAGAAGCATAAATGATGTTTGAACTGCTGAGTCCTATCCTCCTGGCTCACCCCTTCTGTTTTCCTGCCAAGTCAGTTATTTGCTGCTGTCTCTGAACATCTTTTCCTGCACAAGCCTTCACTTGTGAAAAACCAGAACTTTAATTCCATTAAAATGCTTATAGAACTAAAGACTCAAAGGACATCTTCATGTATAATAATCTAATTGATTTTTTTATTTCCAGTAGATTAAAGCTGCAGTAAATAGAATCATGTGAAAAAGGGAGTATCGAGATGTAAAATATAACTTTCTACAAGGAGATCGGGAGTATTCATATGCAGAAAATGCAGGTTAGTATAAAAGCGGTGTTTTTGTATTATTGTCAGTAACCTCATGAAGCCACTGACCTATTAAGTAAGTGAAATTAGTATCAACGTGCTAGGGAGTTGATAATATGAAAAGTATTAAAGCAGGTAGTAACATAGTAAAATGGAAAGAAAGAGAAGGAACGGAGGAGCTGCTGTCCATGTCCTTTACATGAGTTGAAATGACGCCATCTACATGTAGATCCCAGAACAAAATAAGTAAATGCACTGATAATTAAAGTCAAATTGTCAGCCAGGTGTAGCACACACCTGCATCCCCATCACTTGCAAGGGAGGCAGGAAGATCTAGAGTTCAAGGTTACCTCATCCCTGGCTACACAGTGAGTTATAGGCCGGCCTGGGTCATAGGGCACTCCTTGTTGAAACAAATAGGGATCACCACAGTGAAGTTTTTAAAATCCTAAATATATCCATTTTAAATATATTATACACCCATTGAAAACAGACGTAAGAAGGCATTCAGTCATAATACCACTCTAAAGAAAGGTGCAAGTCTCATTTTAATATCTATGAAAGTAAATTTCAGAGCAAAACACACTACTAGTTATGAGGAAGTATATTACACATTGTATGAAAAATATTATTCTAGTAGAGCATTCCTGTAATCCCAGACTCAGGAAGCAGAGGCAGGCAGATCTCTGTGAGCTCAAGGCCAGCCTGGTCTACAGAACTAATTTCAGGATAGCCAGGACTACACACAGATCCCTGTCTCAAAAACACAAATACATACACACATACATACAAACCGTGGTCTTGAGATCAATATATATCAACACTAAATATGTATACAAACCCCTAAATTCAGAGAGACAAAAAGGTGAACACTGAAAGAAAAAAAGCCCAACAATACTACAATACTCATCATCCTATTTCTGAATGATAAATACGAGTAGAGGAAAAAGCAGGAATTCTGATAAATGACACCCCTGGCCACACCTGCATCGAATTAGCACTAGAACACTTGACTCCACCAAAGGGCAGCACACATTCTTTCAAGTGCAAGTTGAATGATGACAATATGGGAGCATAGTCTGAGTCATCAAGGAAATCCAAATGAATTAAGTGTTTTTCAAATAACACAAAATACAGTCTCCTGCTACAATATTTGGGTATTAAATACCAAATTAATAAATAAATGGCTAAAAATAAATGACAGGTGGAATTGGGACACATTTGAGCTATTAAATATAAAAACACTGCATGTCAAAACAAGGAAAACAAAGGTAAATGAAGGAATGCATAGCCTAAAATTTGAGATACCACCAAAAATAACAGAAAGAAAGACAGGGTGCTACCAAGAATACAGTACACTGGAATGTGGAGTCGTTCTGCTAATTGCTTATAAGTTAAAACATCTACATCTTTAGCTGTTTTTTTTTTCTTTTTTTGCTGCTATATATTTATCAAAGGGGAATAAAAATAGAGGTACAGACAAAACTGTGTATGTAAATTTCCAAACTCCTTCTTCCAAATTAGAAGATATACAGATTCTATTCCCTGTACTGGTGATAACAATTTCAGTACTGGATATTTACCACAAGCCAGTGCAGATATGGTGCATCGATAACAATCCGAGAGCAATCTTCACTGCATCATCATAATATCTAAAGATTGGAAACACCTCAGTCCCTCGCAGGCAAGTGCATAGGCTCTGAAGCAGCCACACAATTGTTGAGTAACAGTTTCCTCCAAGTTGAAACATGCCATCTTGGAGGAAAGTCCTTAAATAAGAAGTTAAACAACTCAAAATAGCTTCAGGAAGTCCCTGAAACTGATCAGATTCATTAGGTCCCTCCCTGCCAGAGTAATCAATAGAAACTTAGAGACCCCTCAGACGAGGGAAGCTAAGCTGCAAAGAGGACTTTGACACAAGCAAAAAAGGCAAAAATGACTCTGAGACCAGAGCAGCTGCCTGGAAGGAGCAGAAACTAATAGAGATGGTTTAATTAGGTTTAGACTAATTGAGACACCTGCAAAAGATGTTCTCTAACCTGTCGAGCTGCCTGCAGGCTGCCCAGTGTGCCACAAGTTTCCAGATTGTTTGAACTTTCACCCAAGATGTAGAGGGCTTTCTTGATGTAGCTATCTGTGAGTCATTTCTGCTCCTCAGTGATTCCTCAACCATGTTCCTGTCCATAACCCCAATAAAACTCATTGGTTCACCAAGCTGGATTTGGGTGTATTCGTCCTTTGGTATGTTGTGGGGCTCCTATTTTAGTTAGGGTTTTGTCTTAATTAGGGTTTTCTATTGCTGTGAAGAGGCACCATGATGAAGGCAACCCTCAGAAAGGAAAGCATTTAGTTGGAGATGGCTTACAGGTTCAGTCCATTATTACCATAGTGGGACACATGGCAGTGCACAGGCAGACACAGTACTGCAGAAGGAGCTGAGAGTTCTGCATGTTGATCTGAAGGCAGCTGAAGGAGACGGGATGTGCTTCACACTGGGCATAGCTCGAGCATCTAAGACCTCAAAGATTGCCTTCACAGCAACATACTGCCTCTAACAAGGCCACACCTCTTCTAGTAAGGCCACCACTCCTAATAGTGTCACTCCCTATGGCCAAGAATTCAAACACACGAATCTATGAGGGCCAAACCTATTCAAACCACTACATTCCACTCCCTGTCTCCCATAGGCTTATTAGACATAACATAATGCAAAAATGCATTTAGTCCAACTTCAGAACTCTCCATGTCTATCACAGTCTCGACAATGTTTAAAAGTCCAAAGTTCAAAATCTCCTCTGAGATCCATGCAGTCTCTATAAAACCAAAAATAAAAAAAGCAGATTACATAATTCCAGCATCTCATGGCACAGGATATACATTACCATTCCAAAATGTAGGGAAGGCAGCATAACCATTATGTTAGTCTGGGTCTTTTTATTGGGGAATTGAGACCAATGATGTTGCGTATTATCAATGAGTACAATTTGTTGGTTTCTCTTATTTTCTTGTTGTGCTGTGGGCCTTCCCAGGCCCTGTAGATTTTTCTAGTCTGAGATGATTTATTTGTATGTTTTTGTTAAGTGTGGTTTAGCTTTTCAGGTTAAAGTTTTCCCTTTAGAGCCTTCTGTGGAGCTAAAATTGTGGATGAATACTGGTTATTATTTTTTTTTTTTTTGCCAAGGAATGTAAAAATCTGGAATCTGTGGTCTCTTAGAATTTAAAACACCTGCCCATGCCCTTCTGTCTGTCAGAGCCTCCATTGAAAGGTCAGGTGCTATTCTAATAAGTCTGCCTTCATATGTTACCTGGCATTTTCCTTTGCCACTTTTAATATTCTTTTTGTTGTTGGTATTCTGCAGGTTTAATGTTTTGATTATTATGTGTCAAGGGGACTTTATTTCTTATTCAGTCTACCTGGTGTTCTATATGCTCCTTGTACCTTGATAAACAACTTTTTATTTATGACAGGGAAATTTTATTCTATGATTTTTAAAAAAATGTTTTCTGTGCCTTTGGCATGGATTTATTTTCCTTCCTCTGTTCCTTTATTTATAGATTTGGTGTTTTCATCATGTCCCAGATTTTCTAAATGTTTTGCACCTGAATGTTTAAGGATTTAATATTTTCTTTGACTGTGGCATATATTTCATTTATCTTGACTTCAGTGCCCAAGATGGTCTCTTCCACCTCTTTTATTCTGTTGATGAAGCTTGCCACTGAAATTCCTGATGGAGGCTCTATTTTTTTTCCAACTTCAATTTGGGTTAGTTAATTTTATTTCCCCTTTCATTTCTTGAATAATTTCTTCCACTTCATTCCACTGTTCAGTTGTACTTTCACAGATTCCATTAGTGGATTTATTCATATTGTTTTAAGGTATGTATACTAGTCTTAGCTAGATTTTATGGTCTCTTAGAGTTTTTAGAATGCCTGTCCAATCCCCTTCTGACAGAATATCCACTGAAAGGTCAAGTATCATTCTAAGAGGTCTTCCTTTCTTTGTTACTTGGTCTTTTACCTTACAATTTTTAATGTTCTTTCTCTGTTCTGTAACTTTATTGTTTTGAACATTAAGTGTTATGGTGAATTTATTTTCTGGCTTCCTTTATCTCCTTGAGCATATTCATAATAGCTAGTTTGAAATCCTTGCCTTATGCTTGAGCTACACTGCATTTCTCAGTGCCTTCTGTAGTAGGGTTGATGGGCTGTAGAGAAGACATATTGTCCTGGCTGCTACTGGTTGTGTTTTTACGCTGGCATCTGGTTTGGGGAATGATTGTAATTCTACGTGTTGACATCTGATCTTGTCTTTGTTGAGTGGATTTTCTATTCTTTTGCTTCTGTTGTCCTCTCTTGAGTGTGCGGTGGCTTTGGGTTAGTTGGGGAAGTGTTTCTGAGTCTCTGCCAGGTGTAACCATTGACAGTCCCTGGCATAATTTGTTTCTAGGTATTTGGACTTGACCGGAAGGAATGAGGTTAGGCTAGAACAGTGGGAGAGCTGAGAGATTCAGAGAGGAGAGGAAAGTTGGGTCTTCCAAAAACATCTGTGGTGTCCACGGGGAATAGAGTCTAAGAGGGAAGCTGGACCCTACAGGGGTCTTATACAAAGTTGGCGCTGAGCCTGGGGAATTGAGATTGGAAGACAGGAAGAAGAGTAAGAATTACCTACTTGATTCTTGGCTAGTGGGTCTCCAGGGAGAGAGTGGCCTAGGTGCTGAAAACTGAAACTGAAGACGGGGAGAGGAAGATGTGGGAGAAGATGTCCTTAGACCTTGGGGATGAGAGTGGAGATATATATGGAGAGGCCACATCAAGTTGTCTGCTACAAAGCTGGAGGAGGTAAGACTGAGGAATCAGAGTTGAAAACTAGGAAGGAGAGAGACGATTACCTGATTCTCCCCTCCCCCCCCTTATTTTTTACTTTAAAAGAAATGTAATATATTCATGAAGTTTATACTTGCTATTTTTATAGATGAAGGCTATACCAGACTGCACCATCATATTACTTGTAACTGTGTAATACTATTACTAAAATAAGAAATACTGAATCTTTAAATGAAAACTACTCTAAACATCATTTCTTCTAGATTTTTTGAAACACAGAGGCTGGGTGTCAAGGATCTCAGAGACCAGCTCTTTTGATTATATAGAGTGAGGAGTTCATGTACAACTGTGCTTTTCTCCTTAAGCTTCTGCTTCGCAACAGGATGTTTTCAGGGTATCAGCCATCTGTCAGGTGTGTTAGCATCTTATTTTTCAGCGTGATGTTGACAACCTGTGACATTTCATTTCAGCTCCCTAATTTGGAAGAATGTGACTGCATTTTATTGCAAATAAAACAGAGAATGAATAGAAAAATAGAGTAGAACTTGAGATATGTGTTCTGTTCTTGGTGGTGCTGAAAATCAATTTCCTCAGTGGTAAGTACAGACCCATAGGGATGCAGTGATAAAAGGTTATCAGTATTCTCTCCTATTGAAAGTCAAATAAAAGTACATCTGCACTGCATTCCATGCTATCTTAAGGCTATAGGAGGCACCTACGTTTTTGTGTGAAAAATATTAACTAACCCCTCGCCTACAAACACATCTAAGGGTGCTGAGCTTATGATGTTAACACTGTTCATGAACAAATAACATAGCCTTAAATTATTGAATATTAATATCACTTAAATTTTAGCTTAAGCAATACATTTTTATGGATCCAATTTATAATTTTATGACATTTAAAAATTACCCCTTACTTGTTTACCAAATTGAATTTGATGTGTATTGCCTGTGTGTGTGTCTGTGCATGCGGTGCTCACAAAGATTAGAATAGGGTATTGGATCTCATGGGATAGAAATTATTAAGGGTTGTGAATACAAGCGGGTGCTAGGTATTGAATACAGGCCCTCTGGAAGAGCAGCCATCACTCTTAACCACAGAGACATTTCTCCAGCAGTACCTCATACTCATTTTTATCCAAATTTCTACTCATATGTCTTAGCTACTTTTCTATTGCTGCAAAGAGACATCATGACCAAGTCATATTATAAAAGAAAGCATTTTGTTAGAGGACTTGCTCACACTTTTGGAGGTAAGTCCACGGCCTCCATGGCAGGAAGCATGGCAGCATTCAAGCAGGCATAGAGAAGTAGCTAAGAGTTTACAACCTGATCCACAGGCAACAAAGAGAGAGGGAGAGAGGCTGGGCCTGGAGTCTGCTTTTGAAACCTCAGAGCCCACTCCAAGAGACACAGCCAAAACTCCTAGTCCTTCTAAACCCATCCCACCAGCCAAGGACTAAGCATTCAAGCCTAAGGGGGCCATTCTCATTTAAACTACCACAATGGAAAAATACAGAGTATAAGTTTATTGGATTATATTTTACATCCCAGGATTAGAATAACACCAATTTATCACTTCAGTTACGCACAGCGAACTAGTATTACATTTTGGGTAAGCAAAGTGTTACATATCGTGTGTGGAGCGCTGACTGTTGTGGTCTTTAAAATTCTTTTCTGAATAGGATAACTGGAAGAAAACAATCTCCTAATTTAGCCCCCTTACCAATTTACCAACTCAGCAAAATTCAAATGCACTGATTTATGTAGAAATAAACAATTCTCGTGTTTTTGGAAAACAAAATGGTTTACCTGTTAAATTCTATATTGTTTTCTTTATTTTTAAAGATTTGTTTTATTTTTAGTGACATGTACGCATGCATGCCTGTGTGTAAGTATGGGCACATGAACATCAGTGCCTCCAGAGGCCAGGAAAAGGCAGCAGATCCTAAGAACCTAGACTTACAAGTGGTTGTGGGCTGCCCGACATGGATCCTCTACACGAGAAAGCAATATGCGCCCCTAACCGCTGAGCCATCTCTCCAGGCCCAGTTTGATTTCTCTTTGCTCTGATGAAACACTGACCAAATGCAGCATGAAAGAGAAAGGGTTTAACCCAGTTTATGGATTACAGCCCATCACTGAGGGACTCCAACCAGGAGCTCAGAGCAGGAACCTGAGGACAGAAACTGAAGCAGAGGCCATAGAGGACCAGCTTGTTATTCATGGCTTGCTCTGGTTACTGATAACATAGGACAGTCTGCCCAGGGGTAGAGTTGTCAACAGTAGATTGGGCCCGCAAACATTAAGAAAATGCCACTGGACACATGCCTACAGTCCAATCTGATGGAGGTAATTTCTCAACTGAGGTCCTTTCTTCTAGAGGTCGCTAGTAGTACCAAGTTGATGTGAACTAATGAGCACACCCTATTTTCTGCCAATCTCTCTGTATAAGGAGACATTATTTTTTTTTAAATTTAGGTTAAATGTTATTTTAAATTGATGTATACAAAGCAAATACACACAAAGCAAATACACACATTTCTGTCTCTTGGCTATTAATACTGTGCAAAAGGCACAGTGGTATTGATACTTGTCACTGTTTGAGAAAACTCTGTTCTGGTCTCCACAACGGCTGCATTGATTTGCGCTCCGCCCCGCCCCCCACGCCTTATTGCACAGAATTCCTTTCTTGCATTCTCACAAGCCTGTGTTATCTTTGGTTTTGACAGTAGCCATTCTGACTAGAGTGCGGCGTGATGTCACAGAGGCTTTGACTTGTCCTTCTCTTACTATTAGTGATCCTGGAAAAGCCTCCTGAATTTGTTTCACTCATTCCTACATTATTAGCCTGACCTTAAACAGGTGTCGAACATTTTCTCTATTATACTGTAGCTATCTGAAAGACTAACCGTATGTCAGGTTTCAGGTAATTTGCCTCCATGTTTTGAATACTCAGTTTGTAAATTTTGACATCTCATGCAAATCACCTTTGCACCCACATTTTTAAAATGCTCTGTTGCTGACTGTTACACATCACTTTCTGTCACTTCCTACTACAGCGGAATCCAGCACGCTCACACTTCCAGCCTTAGTCACTCAACATCATCCGGAGCATCGAGTGAGCCTCAGTCTGCAATATGGAATGGGGCACAGCTCGAATGGATGGTTTCTGACCTGTCCCCCTTTGCTCACTGTCAGGAAAACAAGGTACTCCTGCTGCCTCTCCAAATCATTCCTTCACAAGGCTCCGCTAGAGCTGTGAGCTTTGAGCACTCTGCTGAGACTAAGGCTTTACAGATGGTAAAGTTAGCTGACCCTTGTCGATACAACTCACCTTGGGGAATTAGAACGGCCCAGATCACCAGAATGCTGAGGATAAGCCGACTCTGCTTCCTTGTGACTGCAATCCGATTTTCCCATCTACCCCTCTGCCACTGCAGCTGTGTGCACAGCAGTCTTTAATCTCACTGCAATTGCCTCTCTTGCACAGCAATTCGAATCTTTGAATTTTTTTTTCTTTCTTGATCTGACATTGTTAATATTTAGTGTGCTCGATGCAAATAAAACCAACGGGTCCCAACGGACAGACGAGATTTGTTTTCTTCCAATTGCTAGTATTGAAGGTTTTTTTTTAAGTTTTTTTGCTTTGTTTTGATTATTAGATTCACTCATTTTGTTTTGTGTGTATGGATGTTCAGCCTACATGTATGTCTGCACACCACTTGCATGCCTAGTACCTGCGGAGTCTGAAAGCAGGCACCAGATTACCTAAAACTAGAGAAATGAATGGCTGTGAGTCACCATGAGGGTTCTGGGAATGTGGGAATTGAACCCTGGATCCTCTGCAAGAGCAACCAATGCTCGTAATAACTGAGCCATCCTACCTCTCTACACCACACGGCAGTTTGTTTGCTTCTTTGTTCATTTTTCATTACTACTCTGGACTTGTCCTCAGCAAGTGTTTTGCTAGAACATCTAAAATAAGTTACTTTTTCATCATTTTAGGCATGTATAGATTCACAGTTCACAGCCCTGTTCGAAATGAAGCTATAAATTTGGTGTGAATTTTTAAAACTTTATGAATTTAACATTTTATTTCACAGTCCTTAAGTTTTATCATCAGATTTTTGAAACAAGCTCAAATCTAACTTATTGTGTACATTACATTGAAATAGATCATAACATTCCCTTTGAAATGGAAGGAATAAAACATCCTTACCCTGTCGATTAAGATTGGGGTTGGCTCTTTCAGTAGCATGTATAGCACATATTTTGGCATAGCACTTACATCAACAACACTGTGCACCCTATAACGAATTTTCAATATTATCAAACTACTCAGAAAATACACTGTGTATAAGTATCTAGTAAAAATTTAATATATTTTATACTTAGGAGAGATTTCACAATTAAGGCCTTTTATCGTAGTAAATTGCATTTATGTGTAGATAGATGATTGATAAGTAGATGGTAGATGGACAGATAGAGAGGATGATGATGATAAATAGATGAGAGAGAAAGAGAGAGAGAGAGAGAGAGAGAGAGAGAGAGAGAGAGAGAGAGAGTGCTATATATCCATATTTTTCATGTAAGTCATGAGAAAGACTATTGTGAGAGGAGAATGGGTATTTGATAGAAACCCCCTTTTGTCCTTGGAGATTCCTCATGTCTACACTCTCAAAGGGAGAATGCAGACACAACTCACCAGCCACATTTCTATAATAGAAGCCCTTGCCAATTAGCAGTGCCAAATTAGTAGGAAGAATAACCAGAAAGGAGTCAGCAAGGCATACCTAACAATTTCAAATCCATCCCTAAACTATTTTTAAAATGCCTACAAATAATTAGGCTCCTCATTTCAAATATTTTATTTGACAAAACTCAGGTCCAAATATTCTAATTTTCATTACAAACCAAGGTCACAGATAGCACAACGGTTTTGTTAAAATTCTCTAAGAAAAAGCCATGGGCGGTTTAGCTGTTAGATAACTACCTTGTTTGGAGCTCCTCTCTACCGAAAAGGACACCACGGGATGCCTCCTTAGCTCTGGGGCCAGGTGAGTGCGGTTTCCCGGAAGGGTCCTCCAGGAGTTAGAAGTTCTGGGAAGTCCTGGTTTATGTGCACTAGCACTGCAGTCAGAGGCCCTTTCTCTTTTCCTTAACATTGTGCCTATTGTTGACCAACGTTAAATCCATTCTTCTGTAAACTGACATCATCACTTGCCTCAGATGACCCTTTGGTGGCATTCTTTTTTAAACCATTTCCACAAGTTCAAGTGACATACATTTTCCCACAACTGACCCCCCTACTTTCACCTTTTCAATTTAATTTATAGTTATTATTATCATTATTAGTGTGTGAGAGGGAGAGAGAAAAAGATGGATGGATGCAGGGCGGGGGCACTGGGGAACACACAGAGGTGTGTGTGCCATGGTGCGTACACAGAGATCAAAGAAGAGCTTTCTGAAGTTGGTTCTCTCCTTCCACTGTAGGTTCTAAGGATCAAACTGGAGTCTCAGAGCTCAGCAACAAGTGCTGTTAACCCCTGAGCCATCCTCAGACCCAGCTTTCCAACTAAGAGCTCCTGCTCTTATTTTTCACATTTATCTGTGTGTCTGTGGCTTTCAGAAACTCATTTAAGCTTTCTGAAGCATAATTCTGTTTTTGCTGAAAGGAAAAAAAATCTTACCTTAATTGCAACACATAGAAGTTAGGGGACTGAATAAAATAATGTTCTGGGTTGTACAAGGCAGAAACAGGGAGTCGTGTGAAACCGGCACCATCTTAGCTCTGTCGATTTTGGGTTTCCCCCCCAGATACCTTCTTTTACTATGCACCACTTATAATTATATTGTTCACTGGTCCAAAGCAATTCAATCATTTCTATTTTGTGTTTCTACTATTTCTTCACATGCCTGTTTGTTTTACCTGTAGGAGTCAGGAACTCTGAGAAACAAGTGTGTTTAAATAGGTTCAGTGGCAGCCAGGATGGCTCAGTGGCCACAGCTGGGACTCCGTGTGCTCTGAAGGCCATTTCGGAGCCACCTCCCACTCTTCTGGGAAAGAAGGGGCACAGGGCATGGTTACCCAGCAGATAAGTGATATCATGGCCAAGGATGTTTTTCAGTTTCTAAGATTCACACCTGACTTACCCATCTGGCACAGCACTCATTGTTGCCAATAAGATAAACCCCTCAAATGACCTCCAGGCTCAGCAACAGGTCTATAGCTATAACGCTCCTCAGTCGAGCAGTTTAAGGTGAAACTTTATTGTTGTATAACAGATTAAATGATTTTCCTGCTATCGTGACTTGGGCAATTGCCCTGGCTTTTTACTATGAGAAAGAAACAGACAGGGTGATGTGCTCATGTGTCTGGCCCAGTTTCTAAAGCTGTTCTTCAGGAAGAATAAAATTCACATGAATTTTTCAGCCTGTAAAGAAACGGTATCTCATCCCATTTGCTGAAAAATCTTGTTTCACCAGTGGACTCTGAAGATGTGGACACTTGTAAAATGTGAAACCTATTAATCCTGTCCAAATGCTGGCATGCCACTGAAACCAGAGTGCTGCTGGGCCCAGGTTTCCCTGAATGCCTGTGCTATTTACTTTATTTTCTGTGAAGCTTCTGCAGAGTCTGAACAGTAGCAGATTGTGCCATGGCAGTCACTCCTTCCAACAATACTAAGAAGTAGCCTTTTGTTCCTAGACAGGGCGTGCACCACGGTCTCTGTTCTGACACACACAGAGGCTGTTGCCTATTTTCAGCTGCGTGGATGACCACATTTGTAGACTGATCCAAACCAAGCCCTGCTGTTATGGGACAAACCATGGGCTTTTAAAAATAACTCACCAAATTTGTAATTTTCAAGACAGTTTTGATTTGGGCTTAGGAGGGATTTCGTACATGTGGAATGCCTCTTCCTATCTCACTACTGTTATCTTGGACTGTATTCCCTATGAGTTTTCCTAAATAGACTCATATTACATTATTTTTAGTGTTATAGTCGAAAGTCCAAGTTCTTTAAAAATGACTTGAGATACATTGTAGCAGATACTCTTTAAAGGATATGATATCTGTATGATTACAATATTTTAATTCGCTAAGACTTATAACATGTTTACCACAACATTTTGTTTCTAACTACTTTCCTCATACACCAGGTGCAAACACTTTATAGTTCAAATACAGCTTAAGATGTTTTGGGACCTTGCATTATTCCAAACTTTGGATCTTATGAAGTATAGTTATATATTACAAAGGTAGAAATATACCCACGCTACCCTTGGGATCCTGTGACGACTTGAAAGTTATGATTCCCAGCTTTCTTTTTTTCCTGGAGCCACAGCAGGAAGGAAGCATGGGAGCCTCCTCGGAGCTTTTCCTGGGATGCAGGGTCGCAGCTGGTGCAGCTGGAAGCCTTGCCATCTGTCCCTGCGACCACAGGCTGCTCGGAGATGACCTCACTACATCATCCATTTGGAGTCTGTGGTCAAGGGTTGAGACGATATAATTAGAGTTGCTAAGGAGAGAAAGGCAAGGCTAGACAGTCATAGCTTCACCTTCAAGCCTTCATAAAAAGAAAGTGTTTTTTCCTGCCCTTGTTTGCCTGATGTTGATCTAGAACTCTGTAAGCCATCACAATTTAATGTAATGGATGCCAGTCATGACGTCAACAAGGTCAAACTACAAACACAATGAATGTAGAATGTAGGTTTCACTGCTGCTTGTCACGAAGGACAGAATGCTGTTTTCTTACTGAAGGAAGTATAGTGTTTTCTATAGAGAAATCTTCACTGACACTGTGATTTCCCTCCTTTGATTGCTTTTCTCTTTCAGTCAGTCGCTGGTAGCGTGATTAATATACTTGCACTGTTCAAACATTTGCATTCATTCTATTTAAAAGTGTTACGACATTTATTTATGTGTGTGTGTGTTTGTGAAGTGTGTGTGTGTGTGTGTGTGTGTGTGTGTGTGTGTGTGTGTGTGTGCAAGCATGCATGTGTGCGTATACTGGAGGGTAAGAGTGGATGTGTCCTACAGAGTTCATATGGGGGTCAGAAACTACTTTTGCAAGTTGGTTCTCTTCTTCTGCCACATGGGGCTGGGGGAATCACACGGAGGTCACCAGACTTGGCAGCAGGTGCCTTTACACTCTGGGCCATCTTGTCAGGCCGTGTATTTCTATTATGTATATCCGGTGGAAACAATAAATGACAATTTAATTCATCAGTGATTTTCCCCCCACCCCGAGTTTTATGGTATTAAGTAACAAATCTTGGACAAGGACTGTAACCCTCAGTCAGAGGTTAAGTTTACCCCCAAATCAGAGAGATATTGTCTAGAAAATCAAAGATGAGGAGACAAAGAATGAAAGGAAGGAAGGCGAAGAAAAGAGCCATACAATGTGACAGGATCTGGGTGCTGTTTCTCTGCTAAGATTCACTCATCACCACCTATGGAAAGATTAAGTTGGTCTTGACTGCCTGGAGAACACCATGCTGGGTAGGATTTCCTGCTTCAAGAAAAAAGCCATATCCTATCAATGTATACCTGCTCTTGTTGGGAATAAAAGCACAATTGAGTTCCTGGGAACCAGTCAAGCCCACAGACTCTATAAAGCAGGTATCTGGGTGACAGTCAGGCACACTGATGTTTCTGCTGGAGAGATGAGAGCCATGAGGTAGAAGAGAGCAAGCCTCCCCTGAGGTGACATTTTGCAAATACACTCATGGGTAAATGCTGCTCTACTATTTATTTTTAAACCACTGGGGACTTTAAGAAGAACTCAGACCCCTGAAACAAGCTCACATATATATTTTTGCTACTTTCCCTCACGTTGTTGTGGACAGCACTGGGGAGATCAAGATAAAAGGATATAGTTTTTTTGTTTGTTTGGTTGTTTTTTTGTTTTTTGTTGTTTTTTTTGTTTGTTTTTACTCAGACAGGATCTTTTATTTTCTTTGGTCTTCTCTGGTTTTCTTTTTTCTTTTCTTTTCTCTTTTCCTTTTCTTTTGTCTTCCTCCTCATCCTGCGCTCCCACCCCCATTACCCTCTTATTCTTTTTTTGCTTTATTTTAGATAGGGTCTTACAATGTATCCCTGGGTGGCCTAGAACTCTCTGTGTAGAACAGGCTGTCCTCAAACACACAGAGATCTGCCTGCCACTGTTGCTCCAGTTCTGGGAAGGCATATGCCACAATGCCTGCCATGGATGTCTGACAGAGAGGAAGGAAGAAGGAAAGAAGGAAGAAGGGAGGAGGGACAGAAGGAGGAAGGGAGAGAGGGATGAAGGGAAGGAATAAAAGAGGGAGGGAGGGAAGGAAAGGAGAAATGTGAGAAACAAGGATTAGAAGGAACAATAAGACAGATGGAAATAGAAAAGACACATGAGTTGTAAATTTTAACAAAACAAAACAACCAAAGACATTTTCTCTTTCTGGTGCATATAACCAGAGGAGAAAAGACATTGAACCATCTCAAATGTTCATTAAATCAAAGCCTCTTCATTGGCAAGAACTTTGTGAAAGAATTATACTTAATAGGTTTTTTAATTAATTCAGTTGCCCAATGCAGCAGATTATTTTGAGGCAGAAGAAGTGGCCTCTTATTTGCTCTTTGTAGAAACAATGGGAAAAGTTGAGATGTTCCTTGTTTCATCAGGGTCCACATCAGTGCTGTGCCATGAGTGAAATCTAAGATGCCAAGTGTAGTGCAACCTCTGAAAGTCTTAAAACAATTGAAGAATATGCAAGTTTATGACTAAGAAAGCACAGATGTCATAGAAGCAACAGCAGGAGTGAATTGCAGGTGCTCGGTGCCTAAGATTCTGCATCTATCTTAAGTAATGCATTAGTAATAATAGCAAAGATTAGGGAGGGGAACGTGGGAACAGCAGATGAGTACTGTGTGAAAAGTTTCGATAAGGCTGAGAGCTGTAATTTGAGACGGTGGGAACTGAGATAGGAGAATGGGCTACTGTGCATGAAGAAAGCACAGGATTACAGAGAAACATCGACATCTACACAAAACATTTGGTTTGAAATAAGAGAGGCAACAACTATGTTCTGAGTAAGAAGACTTTACTGGAAATGGTGAGGCAATGTCAATAAATGCAAGATCTAATTTTTTTTTTTACTAACAACTCTAAAAAATTGATCAAAGAAGTTTTGTTTGTAGATCATTTCATCTGGTCTTAATAATGATCCATTGTGGAAGACAGTATAATTATCAAATTCACGAATTCACACATAAAAGCATGGTCCCGTTTCTCAAGGGACCAACAGTAAATCAAGAGGAGAAACTATTAAAAGCATCACAATAAGCAATAGCAGTGTACAAATGGCAAGTGCTTTGTATGTTCATAACAACAGACATTTAAAGAAGCTGAGGACACTGTTGGTTATATTGCAAGTCACAGGATATTTCCTCCACAGGAAAGAACCAGTCGATGCAAATGAGCAAAACATTTAAACAAGAAACCCATGCCAAAGTGCCTACAAGTGATCAAGAGATGATAGGAAAAAATACTCATGTGCTATTCAGTGATACAATGCAAATTAAAACCCAAGTCTGATTTCTTTATCTCATCTCCAGGATTGATAATATAAAAATACCTACCCACTAACCATGCTGGTGCTGATGTGCAGCCACTGGGAGCTTGCTCTGTTGCTGGCTGCTTCATAGTATCCCTCTGCAGCTGCATATCTGCATATGACAGCATTCACTATTCAAATCCCAGGGCCACTCTCTAGAAACGCACATGCATTTGGCCAAACTCCTTCTTGAGGAGGCTAAGAACTCCAGTGCCCTCTTTCATTCCTAGCACCATAGTTCCTATGCATGATGTTGAGCAGGAAGTCACACCCTATAAGGCTAAGTACAGTAAAACATTGTTTTAGTACAGTGCAAACAGGGCTAACATGAAACCGTGGTTTTCCAAGTCAGTGAGTATGGATCACAGGGGAGGGGGCCAGCAGAGAGGTGCCATAAATAGGCATTGCGGAGTGCTGACATCATCTTCCTGGTTTAGATGACACTTCTAATATGTAGGTTTCAGAAGAGTGCCTGAATGACAAAGCGAAGACATGTGCAAGTTTTTATCACCCCAATAAATAGCCTCTAATATGCTGCCAATTCTACTTCATGTTACAATCTAGAGGTAAGCAACTGTTCTCATAAGCAGTACAGTTTGGCAGCGCTTTGTAGCATGCCCTGTGATGCACTCTCCATGCAATGCAAAGACAGAATAAATGTGTCCTTAAAATAGAGAAAGCAAATCATGATAAAGAGTCAAATATTGCCATAGACTGATGACGGATATTGGATTTGATAAAATATCAGGGAAACGAGAATGAAAATTATTATTATATTCTCACAATTTTAAAAGTAATATTTCAAAATGAATCATGATGTGCAAAGATGGAATTTGATTAAGCTATGTAATTTCCTATGTGATTTGGAAACTTAAGATTTTTTTTCTTAAGAAGACCCTGCTAAAAACAAAGCAGAAAAGAAAATATTGAAATAGAAGTACTGTTTCTTAAAATGTCATTATTTATAAACTGTGAATTGATCTTTCTGGGGGAGATGTGCTCTGATATTTATCTGTTGCTTCCCAATAATGTGTTAATATGTCATCATGGTACCATATCAAAAAGAACATTAAAATATGCCATTACGGATTAATTTCTACCTTGAAATTTACTCTCATAACATAAGGGGAGGCATTTTTTTTACCAATATGAGCAATAAAAAGATTATATCAATGTTTTTTCATCCTTAAAATAATTAAGACTGTTTGGGTCTATTGTCACTGCTAAGAAATAAAACTCAGTAAAGGTTTGGAACTGAAATCCATGTCCAGGAGCTGAGGGGATGGCTCAATGGTGAAGTGCTTGCCAGGCAAGCGTAAAGACCTGAGTTTGAGTCTCGAGGACCCACGTGAAAACCAGGAATGGTGGTGTACATCTATAATCCCAGCAGACAAGAATCCCTGCTGTATGTAGTTTGTTTTATACATGTGTAAGAAAATAAAAGTATTAAAAAAAAAAAAAAAAGAATCCCAAGAAGTCCGTGACCAGACAGTCTAGGGTAGGCACGGGGGAGCCGTGAGAGAGAGATAAGTAAGGTGGGAAGGGAGGGCTGACATGGAAGGCTGTGCTCTGACATGTGTGCCATAGCTAGCCTGCATTCCTAATCACACACATTAACTCACATGTACGCAAATGCACATACACACAAACAACCCCCACTAATAAACTAAAATAAATCCACTCTGAATCAATCATGTAAAACAGAATCTTAGATGTGGACCAGGATAGCTAAGGAAACTTCCATGCATGTTAACGGTGAAAGTCTGTTTCAAAGCACAGATGCTCATCAGCAGAGTTACAATGTTTGGAGGTAGGAAATTTTATATTAGCTTGTATTTGAGGTTTACGGCAGGACGACAGTAGCGCTCAAGGATATCAAGTCCCAGAAAGTTGTGCTTGTTGTCTTGTATGGAAAAAGCATCGCTGTGTAAGTGAATGTCAGAGACCTTGAGATTACACATTTTCCTGAATGGTCTACATGAGGCTAAGTGAGACCAGAGGGGATTGTACACAGAGGAGGTCATGTGACTGAATACCAAGCCAGAGATGGGAGTAAGGTGGTCACAGACTAAGAAAGGTCGCCAGAGAGCTTACCCCGCAACCATGGTGCTTTTAGCACTAGTTTCAGGTGGATTTCTAGATTCCAGAATGTAGAATAAACTGCCGTTGTTCTAAGCCACCCTAGAAGGTATCTCTGGTGTTTGGATTTTAAGTGATATCACTACTCTCTTTAAACTGTGAGTTGAAGGAGAGAGAAGGATGTTGTGGGAGTTTCAAGGAACCCATCTACTTCTTAGAAAGCCCAGCCCTAAAAGCTACTTGTAAAATGACACATATTGTGAAAAGGAAAATCCTTTTTCTCCAGTGATATCACTGAATATCCACCACACTCCCAGGCATGCCCCATGGCCAGGGGTAGTTTGTGAGGACAAAATAGACTCTCAGTTTTTTGTGTATGTAATTTGTGTCTTCTTCCTGTGTTTCTTTTCTTTCTCTCTTTCCTTTATTCTTTTTTTACATACTGTTTTCTGTTTGTTTAATTGATTGTTTTATTTTTTTCTTTTTGGTTTTGGTTTTTGAAAAAGAGGAAATACGAAGTTGGGAGGGGAAAGAGGTAGGGAGGACCTGGGAGGAGTTGACAAAGGGAAAGAATATAATCAAAAGCTCTGTCTGCAGGAAGCCCTGTCCTAGTCCAAAAGCTATCTTCAAGTGATAAGTGCTCGCAAAGGAAAAATTCATATTCTCCAATGGAGCCTCTCTGAGTATACAAACCACACTTAAGGGCAGGCCCCAAGCGCAGCAGTGGATGGCCAACACAGATGGTACTTTTGGAGGCATTTGTTTCACAATGCTTTGCCTGGACTTTTCTTCTTCTTCTTCTTCTTTTTCTTCTTCTTCTTCTTCTTCTTCTTCTTCTTCTTCTTCTTCTTCTTCTTCTTCTTTTTCTACTTCTTCTTCTTCTTCTTCTTCTTCTTCTTCTTCTTCTTCTTCTTCTTCTTCTTCTTCTTCTTCTTCTACTACTACTACTACTACTACTACTACTACTACTACTACTACTACTTCTTCTTCTTCTTCCTACAGATCTTTTTCTTATATATTATGGTTTCCAGATTTGGTTTTATGGGTTTTCTCTGTGTGTGAATGTATGTGTCTCAGCATCTACATGTGTCTCTTGTGTTTTTCTTTGGCTCTTTTTTTTTGTTTTGTTTTGTTGGTTATTTTATTTTTATTCTAGTTTGTTTTTATTCTATCCTGTTTTACTTTATTATATTTTTAGAGGCCTGTTTATATTATAATGAGAGAAAAGGAGGATATGGATTTGAATGGGTGAGGAAGTAAAAGGATCTTGGAGAATTTGGGAAAGAAAAATTGTAATCAGAATATATTATATGAAAAACATCTATATTCATTATACACACACACACACGCACACACACTTGTACAATAGTGGCATAAATACTATGACAGCAACCAAAGAAACCAGTTTTAAAAATTGGATTTGATGCTGAGTCCATGACATGGACCCAGATGTGACACTGATGAGGGGCTGAGGGAGCCAAGAACCTGAGATTAGATCGATTATGGGATATAGAGGAAGACCTACTACTGTTATCCTGCTAAGTGAACATAGCGATAAAATGACCCCTAATTACATATTGTTATATTCATCCCTCAACTCTCACCAGAGAAGCGTCTTCTTGTACTAGATGAAAGTTACACAAATAGCCAGAAATAGAAAATGTGCAGAGTTCGGACTTCGGCAACCCCTCTTCTAGATTGGATCCATGCAGCGAGGAAGCAGAAAGATTGTAAGAGGCAGAAGTGGTGGATGACTCCAGGGAAACAGTGCTTTCCCATAACAGGACTGATTCACAGAAGAACTCACAGAGAAGGTGACGGATGCACAAGAAAAACCTGCCCAAGTTCAAAGCAGAGAGTGGATCCAGCACTGAGGACTAGAAGTGGACACCAAGCCCCACACATTACCAAGAAGGTATTCATAGTCAATACCTGCTGGGATGCTCGGGAGGGAAAAATCCATTTTGTCCAATGGAGTATTACTGGATATATCAACAAATCTTTTTAAAAATTATTCTTTGAAGTCAGTGAGTGCACATGTGATCAGCTGAGTATTTCAAATTAGAAAGGAATGAAATTTTAATATGTCTACAAAGGAAAAAAATGTCTTACAAAGTTTATCCAAATATGCTATAATGAGACATAGTAATGTTTTTATGGTCATGTGTATATGTATTTGTGGATGATATATGTGGGTATGGTATATGTATATGTTCAGTTTAGCCACTTGCAAAAAAAATATACTATCCTTGTAGTCTCGTTTGATTTTTTTTAAAGACTAAATTTTAATGTTATCAAGTTATCCAGGTTAAACAGGTCACTTAAAGCCATACAAGAAGAGGAGAACAAGGTAGAAACTATCACATATCTCTTCAAGCAGGGTGCAGATCTCATTGTATCTGGTGTTTTATTAAGTCCTTATTTCTGGACGGAGGCTGTGTATCTCCTGTCTTAAGCCAATTAAAAAAATTAAGCCACTGTGATTATAACAGAATAGAGATTTAGCCTCTTTTTTTTTTAAATTTAATCCCAAAGAACATGTACCTACTGCCTTAAAGTGTGCAAAAATCTTAGTCAAATTTTAGCTCTCAGCAGAACACTGATGTACTTGTTGGGAGATACACTTGATTAGATTTATAAAGGGAAATTTTTAGCACTTGTAGATGCCAGAAGTGAGGAAGTACTTACTGTGGGACTAACTCAATCAAATAAAGACAACACCAACTTTTGCCCAGTTCTATTTGAATAGAACAACAATAAATGCATTCCAATACGGAAAATTAATATAAACCTCCCCATGCACATGTGGGAAAACCTGCAAAAGTCTTAAAGCCAGAAAATTAATGTTCTGGATACAGAGAGCTGGTGGAAGTGAGATCAGTTCTAGTCTTTTTCTAAGGCCTTAGACACACATTCTTGCATGGTACACATGAAAGGATGAGGGGTGTGTTTTCTCAGCTCCTACATCCATGGTGCTCAGAAAGACCTTTCTGAAGAGCTGGTCTCTTGCACCATTAAACATTAGAGGGACACAATCTCTAGAAAAGCATTCTATGAGCAAATTCCCATGGCATTGGCCCATGTATTTCCTCACTGTATAAAGAGCACGTGGGAGTAGAAAGGGAAGCAGTGAGGTGAGTGTTACAGTAGACAACTACTGCAGATGAAGAAGAGCTCTGTGGCTGGGCTATGATGGAGAATCATCCATCTTCATGATGCAGTAAGTTGTGTAGGGTAAACTCACCAGAAATGAGGTCTTACGACACTTTGCTGTCTTCCTTCTGAACCAGCTAACTCCAACCAGATGGCTTCTAGCTTCTGGCTTTAATCTAATCTGAATCCTAATGAGATACTACATATTTTCTATAACCATGAAAAATTGTCAAATGTTATATAGAGTTGCTTCCTCCTTGGTTTGATTGACGCTGTAGTTGTTAGCTGGGAAGGTCTACTTCTTTCTATAGAATGTCTGATTAATGATTCCAAGACAAGGGTAGCCAACACAGGATAGTGTTAAAGAAAAGGCAATGCGTGCAGGGAGAAGGACTTCTTTCTAAGCCAGGACCAAAAATTTTGACTGGTAATTTTGCTTTTAGGTAGTGTTCTTTTCTGGCTTTGGTTTTAATTGGCGTAGTTGTAATTATTCCCAACTCTAGATGTTTTAGCAGTGTTTAAAGATTGGTACTCTGATAGGCTTAGGTCAGATGGGGGAAGAGACCTGGCCCCCTGTAAGAGGTCTAGGGGAGGGGAATAGGGTGGAAGAAGGAAGGAGGGTAGTAATGGGATGTAAGATGAATAAATTATATACATATATATGTATATATGTATGTATGTATATATTTATATACATATGTATATATGTATATATGTATACACACACATATATGTATGTATAAAGACTGGTAAAAATTCTCCTTAGAACATTTTGTTAGACTTCAGTTGGGAAGATTTTAAAATAATACATTCTTTAATTTTTGATTATTTTTACAGTCTCCTTTTAAATCGAACTGTGTAGGTTCTCCTATGTGTTCATGTGTCCATCTTAGTAGGCTAACTTCTTCTAAGGTTTGTTTCACTTCTCTTCTCCCAGTTGTTGAGATCTTACCTACCAGAGGAGTCTCTTTAAGTCCATTTGGCTTTTATGGAAGCAATCATGCTGCCTCTGCTTTTACTTCTAATTTCATTCACTGTCATGTGTTCTTAGAAATAAGTGGATAGTTGACTTGTTCATTGTGCAAACATATAAAAATGCCTTCACATAAACCACATGATATAACCTACTGAAAAGCCAGAGAAATGGTATGGCCTATTACCTCTATATACAAAACCTGTACAGTATGTTTTTGTACTAAGAAGTCTTGATAACTACAGAACAATGACAAATAACTGTGTGTTGAAACATATATAAGCAAATAAAAAGTACAGTAATAAATAGTATATAAGAGAGTTCAAATTGATTGTTAACCTGCAAGGCTCAAGAATCACTCACAACAAGCCCATGGGCATGCCTGGGTGGGATTATCTTGGTTTATTTAATTAAAGTAGAGGACTTAGGCAAACCATTCCTGGGCCTTGGGCTCTGGGACTCAGGGAAAAGCTAGTTAAGCAGCAGCCTTCATCACTCTTGGCTTTGTGACTGCAAAGGCAGTGTGGCCAGCTGCCCCGTTTTTCCAACACTATGACCTTGCAACACGACAGACTGACACCTCAAAGTATGAGCCCAAATAAGTGCTTCTTTCCTTAGACTGTTTTGTTCCATGTGTTTTAGCAGAGCAATAGGAAAAAGTAGCAAACACAGCATAAAAACAAACCTGCAGCATGTCAGTCTGAAAGACTCTTGAGGCGTGGAAGTGTGTGACCCAGTGGTTATGAAGTCACAGTCACTGTGATAGCTGAGACCCAAGCCCCTCAGTTTTCTAGAATCCACACAAATACTTTACTAAACCTTCATACAATTTGTTAAACGTGACTTTATTCAAAAATGAGTTGCCCTCAACTCATGGTAACTTCTTAATTTATAAACTTTAAAGCACTGTAACTTCTTTTCTTTTGTAATAGAACTTAGCTTAAATCACAAACACATTGTACAGCTGCCCAACATATTTTTTCTATATTCTTACTCTATAATTATTTTTATATTTAGAAAATGGTTTTCTTTGACTTTTCAAACCAGCTAGTTAAACAAAATAAGATGCAAACACAACACATTCTAAGCCTACCCTAGTTAGGATCATGATTGTCACTGGTGACCACTCCTATGTCTTCTCACACTGGAAAGGCTTCAGGGAAGTAACTTAGATGGAATGTGACCTAAGAATTTTTTAGGGGAGTTGGGGGTTGAGAGAGCTTTTTCTGGAATATTTCATGAAGGACCTGCCTTTCCAAACACTTTTTCTGAATAACTAGAGAGAGTACATTTCAAAATAATTACTGAAAATATAGTATATTAAGTAAGCAAATCAGTACCAAAGTTGTTTATCATTGTCAACTATTACACACTACGTGTAATTATTATGCACTATGTGTAATTAAATGCACTAGGTTTAAATAGGACTGTCAGTTCAACAGATTTGTTTATTCCAAGATTACCACAAGTGTGTGTTGGCAATTCATCCAGCTGCCATGACTGTATAGCTGTGTTGTCATCATCCACTCCCTTGCAGCTCTGTGGGACCAGTCATATATCTGTCCATCACAGAAGCATCACACGCATCACTGCTTGGGGTCCTTTTATTTTGAGTATCTAAAGACTTGTTGATTTTGCATCTTTTTTTTTTTTAAGTCCAACAGTTAATACTATTGACCTTTTGTATTTTCTGTTAAATTCTCCATTTTCTTGTTCTGCCGTGACCTCTGTTACTTCCTTCCTTTTTTTTCTGGCCATGGGTTTATTTGCCCTTAACTTTTAACACATAAAGTCAAAGCATTTACCTAGGTTCCTTTTCTCCTAGTGAGATGTTTACTGTCCGTACCCTGGAGTGCTACTTTGGTGCCTTTCTGCGCATGCTGTATTTTACCAAATCTCACCAATTTTCCTTTTTCTTCTATAACCCACATCAAGCACAAGATCCTCCCGCTATTTGGCTCTCGTGTATTTGTAAACTTTTCACATTCCGTTCAGCTCCACTTTTGAAGTCTAGCTTCATTCCAGTGATTTCATGGGGGAAGTTACTCAGAAGGTTTGAAATTCATTGAGATCTGCTTTATAAGCCAGCGAGATATTTCCTGGAGAGTGTTCCAACCGTGCTTAGAAAGAACAGATGATGTTTCTCCCTTGAATACAATGTATTGTAGGTGTTTGGTGGAGACAGTTTAGTCTCTTATGCTGTCAAGTGTAAGTTTATTTCCTTTCTGTCTGGGTGATCTATCCATTATCAGAAGTGAAATATTGAAGTACCCTGCTATTACTGCATTCCTGTCTATCTCTCCCCAACTGAAAGCTATCTCTGTCAGTGTTTACTCTAGCTATTTTGGGTGGTTAGACATTAGGTGTATACCTACTTGAGATTATTACATCTTTTTAAATAATCATTTCATCACTTTAGGTCTTTCTTTTACTTTCTTGTAGACAGCCTATAGTCGGAACTTGAAGCTAAGGTTTTAGCTATTCAGCCACTCAGTGATATTCTCTCTCTCTTTCTCCTACGTGTGTGTGTGTGGGGGGTGTATGGTGTGGTGTGTGTGTTCTTCTGTCATTGCTATTGTTATTGTATAGAGGGATTCACCTTATTACTACTTTGCACCATCCCCCAACCAGCAACGTCGTGCCAGCCACTGCATTGGTTTCCATTGTTCCACACTGCCCCCAGGCCTCTGACTGTCAGTTCTCAGTACTCCAAGTGAGTAGTAAAAAGAGACAGAAACTGTCCATTAGTGAATTCTCAGAAAAGCAGGGACATTGGAGACATGCTCACTTCCTCCTCCTTCCTCCTCGGGGGGGGGGGGGGGAAGCCTGGGGCTGGGTGCCTTCTGCTAATCATGCCAAACTTGTGGCAACATGACCAACCACATTATGCAATTTTCCATCGTCCCATGTCCTCCAACTCTGCTGCTCTGTGAATACTGGTTGAAGAGTTAGGCAAGACAGACATCAGTCCTCATATAGGACGCCATAAAGTTGAAAATGTGCATATATGTCTTCACTCTGTCCCCAAAGCGGAAAGCATTAAGATGGACCATGATCTGTGACAGATATCAGGGGAAGCGTTGACATGAAGAAACTGAATTGTTCCGCTCGCTGATTTCAGTGCACCTTTCTCAGCTGTGTGATCCCCTGAGGAATTACAATTTCTTAAGTGTTCATGGAAACCACAGAAAGGTAAACTTGAGTCTTCACATCACTGTTAAATCGGTGTTTTGTGGATAAATTAAAAATATGCTTTTCTTACTTGCTGATGTCACTCTTAATAGGACTTTTAAACAGCAATTACTACATATGTTAGCATAAATTTCCCCCCCATGTCATCATGCCAACATTTGCATTGCAGCTAGAGCGAGAGCCCTCAAGGCTGTTTACACTGTGTGGCATTCCTTTCTTCACAGGAAGACTTTAATGCTGGCCATTCAGAAGTGTGCAACAATGTGGCAGGTCAGTGTCTCTAAGAGAGGACTAGAAACAGTAAAGTACACCATAAAGACCACAGAAGTATAAGCTTTCGTATTGTACCAATCAATAACTTAACATTAGTCCTGTTAAGATCGCAGGCCATAGAATAAATGTATCATTTTTCTAACTTCATTTTCTCATTAAAAATGGGGAAATGTTATTACTTGACTGCTACTATTAACAAGAAAGAGTAAATTAAAGAACTAGTTAACTTGAATATAAAGTATCTAGATGAAATTTGATATATTGGGTGGCCTGGGTAATAATCAGTACCACTGATTATTATTATAAAGAAGAAAATAAAATTACAAACTCTTTCCTTTTACTTAACTGTTGAATGCCTATCAAAAATATCAGTAATATTTCTGACAAATAACTATTGTATGAAGTGATAAATTTATTGAAATACTTTATAGCTAAGAATTTGTTCAATTTATATAACTTTCTGGTAAATTATTGTATAGTTATATAATAAGCCATAATGTATATAATTATAATATATAATCATATATTGTTTTACTTACATTATTGTATGTATATAATATCAGATGTGCACTATTCATTCTTCTAAGCCATATTTTGTAAGAATGTCTTGATAGTACTCTATCATTCAAATATTCAACCAAATATTCAACAAAATTAACACCATAGAAATGTCATTTTCAAAAAGTGTTTTCTAGAAGAACATAATGAGTAGAGTGAATATGTGTTACAAAATGATTTTGTTTTGTTTCGTTTTTTCAAGACAGAGTTTCTCCCCTGTAACAGCTTTGGCTGCCCTAGTCTCACTTTGTAGACCAGGCTGGCCTCGAACTCACAGAGCTCTGCCTGCTTCTACCTCTGGAGTACTGGCATTAAAGGCATGTGCCACCAGCTGGGTAGCTCAGTCTGAGAACTCAGGAGCTGTTCCATGCACAAGGTGGAGTGCCTTAGGAATTTAATGCATCAGTGATGTTCTGAAGAGCCACTGGTCTTCAGTCTCTGTTGAAAGCATGAAAAGGCTAACTTCTGAGATCACTGAAGGATGAGGCCATATTTTCTCACCAGCAAGGACTGAGGGAAGCTGACTTCTACATATGGACTGCCCTCGTAGCGAGTTCTCAAAGGTCTTCTCCCCTTAGCTAATTCTTTCTGGAAATACTCTCATAGACCCACCCGGACACGGGTCTCTTATTTGATCTCAAATCCAGTCAAGTTGACAACCAGATTAGCATCACATATACTGTCTAAATTTCAAGTCATTTTAGTATGTTTTTTATTGCTGATGTAAAACTGACTAAAGCCACATAGAGAGGAAAGGGCCTATTTGACTTATATTTACTTGTCTCAGTCCATCACTAAGACTAGAATTCGAGAAGGAACTAGGAGACAAAAACTGAAATGTAGACTGTAGATCAGTAGTTCTCAGCTTTCCTAATGCTGGGACCCATTAATACAGTTCCTCATGTTGTGGTGACCCCCAACCATAAAAGTATTTAGTTGCTACTTAATTTGCCACTCTTGTGACTTGTAATGTAAATATCTGGGGTTATGACCCATGGCCTGAAAACCACTGCTATAGAGGAACACTGCTTACTGACTTGCTCACCATGGCTTGCTCAGGCTACTTTCTTATATAATTCCAGCTAGCCTGCACAGAGGTGGCACAGAGGTGGCTTCCCTCTGTGGGCTCGGTCCTCCCACATCAATCATTAATCAAGAAGATGCCACCACAGACTTGCAAACAGGCCAATCCAATTAAAACAAGTCCTCAGTTGAAATTTCTTCTTATCAGGTTACTGGGTTTGTCCAGCTGGCTAAAATTAGCCAGCACAGAGGCTCCGAATATCATTTTTGTAGGGAAGTAATTTGGAAGCAGTGTGGCTGGGATCAGCCACAGGATCAGCCTGGAAGTTAGAAACGGATCTGAAGCTGTGATTACTTCTAATAAATGTTGTCTTCATTTTTAAATGAGTTATTGAAAACCATAGTTATGAATAAAGGTTAATCCTATTGACAGGGCTATTCCTGACCCACCCATTTGACTAAAGTACTGTATTAATGACAAAGGGAGGGCTGGTCTATAACAAGAAACTTTTGTCACCTGAGTCAACTTGTTAGCAAGTAAGGAGCCATCAAAGATTCCTTGTCAAAAACATGAGAGAAATAAAAATACTTTCTTAGATGATTTTGTTTTCTGAAATATGAACATTGAGGAATTCTGTATTTAAATTATGTGGTGAAGGGCTCCAAAATCCCCTAAGATGCAAGACTTGATGAAAATAGGGGCTGGGAAGATGGATCAGTGGGTAAGAGTGCTCCTTGTGCAAGTGTGAGGGCCTGGGTTCTAGTCCTAGCACTGTGAAAATGCCAGGTATGGCCGAGTCTGCCTTCTACCCCAACAAGAGGGAGCAGCAGAGACATACAGATTCTGAGATCTTACTGGACAAACAGCCAAGCCCAAATGATGAGCTTCCAGTTCAGTGGGAGACACTGTCTCAAGGCAAGACAATGGAGAATTATAAAATAAAACACCCCAAATTTCTGTGGCCATCCCATGTACAGATATCCATTTACTCACTAGTATGCACTGCCCAGAGAATCTTGGATTATGAGATTTGAAGGCATCCTGAAATGTATTTGGATATTCGAAGCAAATATCATTTAAACTTACAATTATTCCCCTCCTCTTCTTGGCTTCTTATTTATTCTTGTTGCAGTGAAAATAAATTGACAAATTGATGCTTTTCTCACTGTCAATTTAAAGCACTTTCAGTGAATTAATGCTTAATGATACTTGAAAGTGCTTGGCATTTCTATGTAGTTATAGGTGTGAAAGTGACAGTGACTCACTCCATCACCTTTGCAACCATAGGAGTTGGAAGTTACTATTACTCTAACTTTAAGCATACAAGGAAACTATGCCTTATAGTATTAAGAAATCATTCTAAATCCACGCACATATGACAAAGAACTTGGTCTCATATTTCAGTTCCATAAAAAGCTTGGCTTTTGTCACCAAATCATGAAAGGTCATATATAAATACCTCCTGGACTTCGCATACTGGAAACAGTAGCCTGCCCTTATGCTGTGCCTCAATGGGCTTGGGTTGCTATAGAGACCATAGACTGGGTATCCGAAACACCTGTTCCTCATAGTGTCGAAGGCTGACAAGTCCATGGTCAATGTACCAACAGATTTTGAACCAGGTGAGAGCCCATGTCCCACTTGCTTGCAGGTGGCTGTCTTCCTGTGGCTCTCAAGGTTGAGAGCAGAGAAAGAAGCCATGTTCTCTTTTCTTTCTTTGTGAGTCACTAATTTCTTTCTTGAGGGCTATATCTTCTTGTTCTGATCGTTTCCCAACGTTCTTACCCATGGTATCATCCCACTGGGGAACAGGATATTCACTTGGAAAGGACTTGTTTTCATTAGCTCACATAGCTCATTGACTGGTTGCACCAAATGGCAGTGCTGGCATGGGGAGGTACTGTCCCAAGATGGCAAGCACTTAAACGGTGGCTGCTACTGCTAGCCACTAAAGCTGCCAGTGGCCTGAAAGTTCAGTTGGAAGATTCCTCCCCAATTTCTAGTCTAAATGGAGCAGCTTTTCTACACTCTGTGTGATGCTCACAGAGAGAACTCATTTTAACTGCTGAACTCATTCTAGGCCTCTCAAAGGGAACCTGGCGTTGTTTCCCCCAAACATCAGCCAGCCAGGCAGTGCTGACAAGGGGACCTGATCTGCTCTTGCTTCCTTTGTAAATTTCATCCTGGGCCTCTAAGTAGAGACAGAATGCTCTTCAGGGGTCCTTACATGTTACTAATCACAAATGGAGACTTCCAAAGCTCCACCTCGGGTACTGTGGCCTCCTTGGATGTAAACTCTTGTGGTGTTACTTGCCACACTGCAGCCGCTACTTACCCCTTGATTAGTAGACTATATTATTTATTCGAAGAGTAAAGGAAAAAAGGATATTTTACTTTTATCCCACTTAAGATCCTTGGGAAAATATTATCCCCAGCACACTACGTGCTCAAAACCCAGAGCCTCCAAAAGGTAACTGTCAGTTTCTTATCAGTACAGATCTCTCAGATACGAGACACCTATATTTTCAAATGCTATAACCCAGAGAAGGAGGCTGACATCTCTGGGTGGGGCCGTCAGGATGACAAATAATCAAAGGCTCAGAAAAATATTGAAAGCCAACAAGAAAGCAAAGTCACCCACAAATGAAGCTGCCACTACCTTCTTGGCTGTTGCTCTTATAAGCATTGGTCTGGGTGCTCTTGTTGGTTGTTAATCCACAGACAGGCTCAAGCAATTCAAGCCCGCCATTGCTTCAATCAAACACGCCAGGTGCTGGGGTCCATGTGCCATTGGGATTTGTCTGATGAACTTGCATTTTACACGACACCCTAACAGTCCACACCCTGTGCTCAGCCAGCTTTGTCACTGGGATCTCAAAATTTTGTTCTATGAATGAGTCTTCCATAATCACTCCAGAGCAGGTTGTCAAACAGCTTGGGGCAAACTCTGTGCACCAGAGTCCCTGGATGTTCTTCAAAGTGCCTCATTTGAACTCTACTCGCTCACTTTACCCAATCCTTCTAACAGAAACTACAATAAACTCTCTTTCCTGGTTTCCTCTTCTCCCCTCCCTCTTGGCAAGCCCCTCTCCTCCCCTGACTTCTCTTCACCTCACATGTGATGTTATAGGATATTGTACTCCATCCTCTTATAAACTATAGCAATTTACTTTCTCCTTCCTTCCTTCCTTCCTTCCTTCCTTCCTTTCTTCTTTCCTTCCTTCCTCTCTTTTCTGACAGGCTATTGCTATGTAGCCCAGGCTGGCCTTAAATTCTCAACCCTTCTGCTTCATTCGGGCATTACCAGGATGCCCCACCGCACCTGACACATCTCTGTTCCCTGTCAGTTGAAACTTTATCTGCGGCCATTCCATGCCAAAACAATAATCAATTCAGGAAGCTCAACTGTCTTAACATGAAGCCACCTCCTTGTCCAGAAATCCTAAATGCCTTGCATTTTCATAACATAAAACTTTCTAATTTAAAGCCCACAAATTCTCATGCTAAATCCAATCATATCCTGTGGTACTTAGTCCTATGTTTCTCTTCTTAAAGCATGCCTTCTATTAGGCTAGATTAATTATACATGATAATGGATCTCATTATGACATTTCCATACATGGACTTAATGCCTTTAGATCAGATTCCCCTCTCCTGTGCTCCTCTCACTCCCACTAACCACCTTCCTCTTTGCAGATAACCTCTCTCTCCTTTTACCCTCCCTCTCTCTCCTCTCTGTTCCTTCTTCCTTCCTCCCACAACTCCTCTCTTTTTGTGTCTCAGTGAGTGTTGGGGTTTCTAGAAGAGCATGGGCACCTAACCAGTGGATACACCACTAAAGAAAATCTCTCCCTTCCCCACTGGCCATTAACAATGCTTAAATCCTCAGGGAAGGGCAGGTCCTATGAGCCATTCCTAATGCCACAGCCAGGTGTTGGCGTTTTCTTGTGCCTTAATCACAACTGCTGTGAATTCAAGAGTCCCTTTCCTTGGCCTCTTATATCTCTCCCACCTCTCCTTCTGTAGTGTCTCCTGAGCTTTGGAGGGGATGATATAAATGTCCCATTAATAGCTTAGCATTCAGCAGTCACTTACTTTTCGAATTCTGAGTGATTTTTGAGTGTCTGTAGACATTGCTCAACACAAGCTTCTCTGACCAGTGCTGAGAACAGCCCCAATCAGTGTAACAATAGTTATGTATAAGAAAATTTCATTGGCACAGCATGTCCTTTTTATCCAAACAGCAACAAAAGCATCCATATCAGGTCTGCAATCTCCCCAGGAACTGTCTGTTATTTTAATTTTATTTTACATGTATGGATGTTTTGCCAACATGTATTTCTCTGCACCATGTGATGTACACTCATGGAGGCCAGAAGGGAGATGTTGGATCAACTGATACTGGAGTTACAGCCATTTGTGAGGCTCCATGTGGGTGCTAGGAATCAAATCTGGGCTTGCTAGAGAGCAGCCATTGCTTTTCATCCCTGAGTCATCTCTTCCCAATCTCAGCAGGCATGGTCTTTTGACTGGATTTATAGTACCAGATACGACTTCTTTCCTGTGAGGAAGGCCTCAACCTCAATCAGAAAGGCATTGTTAACTCTCATAACACACTTGCTACCACTACACCAGTTAACTAATATTGCCTGGCTCGTAGGAATTGTTACACGCAGAGTCACAGATAAATAAGACTAGCAGTGGCAATTCCCCCATGAAAGCCTATAGAACAGCTTCGAGCACTATCAGGGATGGCTAAGAGAGAGGAAGCTTCCAGCCTAGACAGCTCTTCACTCTTCTGTGTCTTCTAAGAAAGGTGCATGGTGTCTTCAGCAATGCGGTCTTCCTGCCTAGTTCTGGTAGACAAACAACAGCAGCGTCAATTGCCAGTGCTGTTTTGGGGGAATTGGGGACTTTCCAATCAACAGCACTCCCAGCATTGGACTTTGTGTTTAATAAACTGTGGTTTCTGGGAGCAGCTTTATCCATTCATACACAGTATCTCCATTTAAAAATATCTGTGCTTATTTTATTTTATACCCTGACTACCTTATCAAGTGTAAAATTAACTAATGAGTCTTTAGACTTTGTTAGTTTCTGTGATTCCTAGCTTCAGAGGCAGGGTTCAACAAGATAAACCTTTATTTAATGTTATGTGTAACCAGAGATGGCTACAAAATCCAAACTAAAGTTTCAGCAAAGCCAATGTAAATGGGTAATGAGTGGCCCACATTATAAGAGTGAGATAGATACAGCGTGTGAGTTGAGGACATAGCTCACTAACAGAGAATTGGCCCAGTTTTCATGAATCCCTGGGTGACAACATCAAGTCATCCAGAGCTTTACACACACACACACACACACACACACAGAGAGAGAGAGAGAGAGAGACAGAGAGAGACAGAGAGACAGAGAGAGAGACAGAGACAGAGAGAGAGAGAGAGAGAGAGAGAGAGAGAGAGAGAGAGAGAGAGAGAGAGGTGAAAGAACAGTATACCACAAAAAATACACTGTGAGACTGTACAAACTGTTAGGAAAAATGACCCTGCACTGGGTGGCAAAACCAGATCTGCAATAAGCTAAGAAATGACAAGAAAGTAAATGTAGAGAAAGATCAGATATTGATGGTCTAGTATGGCCTGAAAAAAAAAACAATTTATCTCTTTGTATCGAATTGTACAGGGACTGTTCATATTCATAATAAAGGACACCCAATTTAGAATTTGATACATTGTAGAAATGGAAAAAGTTTGGTTACAGCTAGTTGTATTGTGGATTTTAATTATAGAAGAGTCTAAAGTCCAGGAACCAGTTCTCGGTCACAGAAAAAAATTGTGTAAGTTGTGAGGTAACTGAACATAAGAATAGAGAATTATTGTGACACAACTCATAGTAGCCAAGTCAAGGAATCACCTTAGAAGACCATCAGAAATAAACGTTAAGGGAAATGTAGTACGTATATAAAATAAAACTGTTTAAAAATTAAATTCTGCCAATTACAAGAAAATGGATGAGCTGAAGTATATGTCAGCTGAAATGAGATATGCCACACTTGGGAATACAGATAGGTTTCACATGTGGACACACACATGTGCCCATCTGCTCACAAAAGTTGGGGTTCTGTGGGGATGCATGGGGAGTTAAAGCAACATAGACGTGGGTGGGAGAGCTAAAGCAATGTTGATCAATGGGATTGTTCTTGAAAGAGTTAAAGCACTCATTATGGATCATATCTCAAAATGGGCTTTATAGATTTGAGCACCACTCATGAGCTTTTGCTTTTTTGTTTCTTTAATTATAAAATGAATAGCAAAAGTGGACGTTGGCAGAGACCTGAGAGATGGCATTCAAAGACAAATAGACCAGAGCAGAGAAAAGGCCTGTGGGGTTCTCTACAGAATTGGTTCCGTTGCTCCAAATTTGGATTCTCATTTTGCTTTCCTGTGTTCAGTTCCACCAAGTAATCTTCTATTGCCTGCGTAGCTTGCCATCAATTGTTACTATGTCAGTAAACAAATTATATACATATTTCAAGACTTGAGATGAGCTCTCAGAAGGACATGGCTCTTCTTACACTTCATGGCACATCTACAGTAAGTACCACTGAGTCCCAGGGTTGAGGCTTTGGTTAGTGCTTGCAAATGCCTGGAAGATGCTATTAATGCATTGACAGTTTTCATCCCCTATAATTTCTGTGTCTATGCCAGTCCCTGGGGTAATTTAAGTTATTCAAGTCTAAAAGCCCAGGTGAATAAGGTACCCTTTGAGTATTGAGTGGTTACTAGTTCTCACATTCACTTCAGAAAGATTATTTCATAAGATAGCAGGACACAGAGACCCAAATTAAATTTGATTACTCATGATTATTATAATATTGAGCTATTATAATAAACACTTGTTAAGGATTTTTTAAATTTTTTTAAAATTAATTTATTCTTGTTACATCTCAATGGTTATCCCATCCCTTGTATCCTCCCATTCTTCCCTCCCTCCCATTTTCCCCTTATTCCCCTCCCCTATGACTGTTTCTGAGGGGGACCTCCTCCTCCTGTATATGCTCATAGGGTATCAAGTCTCTTCTTGGTATCCTGCTATCCTTCCTCTGAGTGCCGTCAGGACTCCCCCTCCAGGGGACATGGTCAAATATGAGGCACCAGAGTTCGTGTGAAAGTCAGACCCCACTCTCCACTCAACTGTGGAGATGTTCTGTCTGTTAGCTAGATCTGGGTAGGGGTTTAAAGTTTACTGCCTGTATTGTCCTTAGAAGATGCTCCAGCACACAGCAAGAAAATTTGCTCAACCATGTTCATAGCAGCCTTATTCATAATAGCCAGAACATGGAAACAGCCTAAGTGTCCCTCAGTAGAAGAATGGATAAAGAAACTGTGGTACATATACACTATGGAATACTACTCAGCTATTAAAAACAAGGAATTCCCGAAATTTGTGGTCAAATGGATTGAGCTAGAAATGATCCTAATGAGTGAGTTAACCCAGAAGCAGAAAGACTCAAACGGTATATACTCACTTATATCTGCATATTAGCCCAAGGGGCATGTCCCACAAAAGCCTTCACTTACCAGGAAACTGGGACAGAGGGGAGGACATCTTATTGGGACTCAAGATGAGAGAAGCATGGGAGAATAGCAAAGTAGAAAGATCCAGAGGGTCCTAGAAACCTACAAGTAGAACATTATGATAGGCAGATTTGGGCCCCGGGGTCCCGCTCAAGTTAATGATTTTTAAAATCACCAATCTGGAGGTAATACTGATTTGTTTTCTTTCTTTCAGGATTGTAATAAAGCTTCATTGATCAGTCCATTTCCTATATTTGACAAATATTAAGATGCATGTATGGAAATAGGAGATGAGTTCATCAGGCGAGGGTAGCTAAGAACAGAGGCAGAGTACAAATCAAGCCCAGCTGTAAGAGGTATTTCTCACTCCTTTGCAACCGTGAGTAAGATGTTTGAAAGGGTCTTATGCACACTGAGGGTAAAATAAATGTCATATTCCAAGATTCTCTTGAAAACGATGACAGATGCATGGACTCAAAGTTCACATTGCTCTATCTTCCTCCTGACACTTCCTCCCATCCAGCCATGTGTCTTGGCTGTAAGCTTACAGTTTAAGCTGGCACTCAAAAGAACCATCTTCCAGTCTAGATATGTTTGGACAAGATATATACAGGTAGAAGTGAACTCTCAGCACACCTGAAAGGCGCCAAGTCTATATATGCATTGGGAAATTATAGATCGGGGTTTACTTGTGAACAAAACAGAATGCCCTGGTTCTTTGCTATGCTCAAGTAAACCACCAGCTTGTATTTCAGTAGAGGATCGAGGGCAATATGTCGCTAATGCTGACATTGAAATGGATTAACTCATGGGTTAAACAGAGAAAATTAACCGGGAAGCCAGGCTTTGTAGGATAATTGGTACCCAGGCTTTGTCGACCTAGTGTTTTTAATGGTAATACTGCTAAAATTTTGTAAATGGGATCCAAACGTAAAACACTGAAATGAAACTGCCATTTCCTTCTCTAAAGTGTCTATCCTGCAAACTGGAATAGAAACTAATAAAAGCTTGGGGCCTCCTGGCGGGATACCTACACTGGGCTTTTTGTCCTCTTTTCCTTTCTTGTTTTTGTTTTAGATCTACTCAATAGCAGAATGGTGGAAAAACAAGCATTTTGATAAATATTAATATAGTGTAAATGCTAATTTTAAGACTTTCATGGCTTGAATGCATCCAGTAGCCTGAAAAGAATAATGATATAAAATTTCACTGAAGGGCACTGTTGTTCGATAAAATTCCAGTGTTCTAAGCTGCTACAGTTTTGACCAATTTCTTTTTAAGAATTAGTAGAAATATAAGGTCTTAGATTAATCCCAGATAATTAAGTCATGCAATAATAGCTGAAAGGCAGCATAGGTAAAGAGATGATTTATCTAATAACTCCCATTTTGAAATACACAAATATTATTTCTAGGGGCTGAAGAGATGATTGAGCAGTTAAAAGTGCTTGTGTGTTTCTGCAGGGGACCTGGCTTCAGTTCCCAGTATGCAACCTGGGTGGCTCACAACAGGTCCTCACTCCAGCTCCAGGGGATCTGAGATCCTCTCTTGGCCTCCAAAGGTACCTGTATTCATGTACACCTACCACATGCACATATGCACATACGCACACATAATAATATAATTTATTTCTCAAAAATGTTATTTCTGGACTGGCAAGGTGGGTTAGCAGTTATGAGCACTGCTGCCCTTTCAGAGGGGCAGAATTTCATTCTCAGCATCCATACGGTGGCTCACAGCTCACAACCCTCTGTAACTCCGTTCCAAGGATCAAACACCCTCTTCTACAGGCATTAGGCATACAGGTTGTACGCAAGCAAACATGCAGGCAAAAACATACTTCCTGCAATTAAAAAAGTTCTTTCTACATGACCATATTCATTTCATGTTTTTTAAAATTCTATTAATCAGATGAATCATGAAAGATAACTAGTTCAAAAAATGTCCCTAAGCCAGTGTCAAACACATTCAAGCATTGTTGTAAACTGACACTTGCCTTTAACCCAGAGCAGATTTAATTAAATATTGAATTAAATATTGGAGTCACTAGAGCATCAGGCTCGGATCAGTTTCCTATTATAATTTGGTTGGCATTGTGTTTAAGAGAAACTCATATGTCAATAGCTGACTCCTTGGAGATAGTCGTAATTCAAAGTGCATCAGGTATTTGAATTCTAACTTTATTTTTCATGTGCTTCATTCTTGAAAATAGTTCCTTAGGAATTTAGATGCTGTCCCCCAAAAAACAAAAACAAAACCATGAAATCAGGTGTGACAACAAAGAGGCATATTTGTCTCTGGAAAGACAAGACTAGAGACATGGTCATATTTTTCTAAGTTGAATCTCAGATTGGAGCTTTTTTGCATCCCATTTGAAACTTGGCAGGTAAAATATTTATGTTCGCTAAACTTGGGGTGACAGATATTCCAAAATGCATTGATTGTTTTCTTAGAAATATTAAAACCACTCATCAAGATTGAAATTCAAAGCCATATACACTTCACTCTACACAGGACTGTGTTCAGCCAGCATGCTAAAATGTATAACATTGTTTTTTTTTTAAAGCTTTCCAGCAATTTCAGTTTCCTTTGGAATGATGCTCTGATTTGAAACATTATATTGATAATTGGTGTGACACCTCAAATAAATTGATTTAGCTCATTTACATGGGTAGTTAAATCCTTTAAAAGTACTTGATCTGATGTACTGGTTCCCTATGGAGCCTGCAATGACCACTTCCTGTAGCCAAGCAGGACTTCCAATGGAGGGAGAAGGACACCAACCCACCCACAAAAACTTCGACCCAAATTTTGTCCTGCCAACAAGATGTTTAAGCACAAAGATGGAGCAAAGATTGACGGAATTGTCAACCAAAGACTGGTCCTACTTGAGACCCATCCCATGGGAGAGAACCAATCCCTGACACTAGTAATGTTATTTTGTTATGCTTGTAGACATGAACCTAGCATGACTCTCCTGAGAGGCTTCACCTAGCAGCTGATGGAAACAAATGCAGAGACCCACATGCAAACATTAGACAGAGCTCCAGAGTCACATGGAGGAGTAAGGGGAGCTGGAGGGGTCAAACAGTCCACAAGAAGACCTACAGAATCAACTAACCTGGGCTCATGGGGGCTCACAGAAACTGAACCACCAACCAAAGAGCATGCAGAAACTGCTCCTAGGTCCCCTACGCAGATGTAGCAGATGCTCAGCTTGGTCCTCATGTGGATCCGCCAACAGCTGGAGCAAGGACCTTCTCTGACTCTGATGACTACCTTTGGGTCCCCTTCCCCTAACCGGGCTGCCTTGTCTGGCCTCAGTGAGAGAGGATGTACCTACCTCTGCCGTGACTAATGTGCCAGAATGGGTGACCTCCCCCTTCTCTGAGGAGAAGGAGACGGGAGAATGGGGAGGGATGCAACTGGGGAAAGTTCCGGGGGCTTCAATTTATAAATTAAAAGTACTGGATCTGTAAGCCAGTTGTCATTGTCAAGTTCTGCCACAAACATGTTTGCCACCACAATCAACTTGGTAACAAACATGCTGCAGACCATAAAATCTTTTTGACATCTGTCCTTGACTTAACCACATTCTTCCACCAAGTGTGTGACGTCCCCGTTGTCAGCCCCAGCAGTTTTAAGGAACTCCATGGATTATGACTCAATACCTTGTCCTTTAGAAGATTCACAGGATCATTGCTGGGTATTTGGATGAGGGTATCCATTTAATGCCTATTTTATACATTCCTCCATGTCCTATGCAATGATACCTTGTTAAATGTGAATTTGGGCCAGAAAATGTATTGATTTATTGTCTTCTATGAATTTTACAGATCTTTCTCTCTCATTCTTACCATTGCTGAAGCAACATCAGTAACTCCATGAGCTATGCCAACAATAAACTACAGAAACAACTTTAACATTAGTGCTTTGAATTAGTTGTGCCTTTAATGGGTGGGTGGGTGGATGCTGCAGTCATGCTCAACTTTGTGGAGTTGCTTCTCTTCCATCTTCTCTTGGGTTCCTGCTCTCACACTCTGATCACCAGGCCTGTGGGCAAGTGTCTTTTTTAGCTGAGCTGAGCTTTGTTGCTCCAAAGCATAGAATTTTAAATTAGTAGTGCTACTCTCCAAACACTATTGATAGATTTTTCCAGCCTCTTCAACTCTTCTGACTATAGTTTAATGAGAAACTAGTTTTAGAAACACTGCTTCTGGTCAGAGCATATTATACCTAGCATGTTCCTTATCCTTTGTTTAGTGCCTTTTGCCTTCAGTAAGTAGGTTTGATTATTTTGGTGTTTAGTATAATACTACAAAAGCAACTCTAACAGTAGATTTAAGGCGACCTTAAAAACATTCACTGAGACAGAATTCCACCCTTGTTACACTGAATTTAGCAGCATATTTTACACGTAGTAAAAATTTAAATTACAGCTTTTGAAAACTTGTATCAACTTCCCAAAATCAAGAAGAGGTCTTCCTATTTGCCTCTCAAAAAGAGTAGTTGTGTGTTCACTTTGCATCGGAAAACTTTTTTAGTGTGTAATTTTCCTTTTTGGGTATTGTGTTATTTTTTGAGGCATTACAGAAGTCATGCTGGGATTAAAAACAAGCAGGAAAACAATGTTTTTGCTTTTCCACATCTTAGCCACTCATGCTGTGGACTAAGAGCTGAGAACAATTGCAAACTCCGTGGGTGACACCAGCATCACTGCTGAGGTGTATAAGCACCCTTAATAACCGAACAGGAATGATGTCTTCTAAACACTAAATGCCTATGGTTTTCATGGTTAAATGTCAAAATGTTGCTAATTTATGCATTTCACTGAGCATGTACCGTGAGCACAGAAAATAATCTGATGGTGCCAATCTAGATGAAACACTGGAAGCCACACACTATAAAACAATCCAACACTATACATACATGTAGGAGGCACACATTCATTTACTTTACATGCCAATGCCATGCTGTCTCATCAGCTACAGTGTTCACACAGCTGCTAATATTGGTCCTGGAAACCTCTTGATCCTGGCCTCGACAGTTCACATGACTACCAGCTCTAGTGTCTTTCAATGTCCTATGAGGACAACCCACTAAGCCTGGATCACACCATTCAACTGCTTTTCTAGTCCAAAGTCTCAAAGTTTTCCATATTTCTCCAAAAACAGCATGATCCGGCCTATTATAGCAATTGCCTATTCTCTGGTACCAAGTGCTGTCTTCGTTACTTTTCTATTGCTGTGATAAAGCACTATGTCATGGCAATTTATAAAAGAAAGTATTTAATCATTCTCATGGTTCTTGAGAGTGAGTATGAAGGACGGCGAAGCAGAAGCATGTCAACAGAAACAACGGAGAACTGACATCTTGGTGTATAACCATGAGGAAGAGAGCACAGAACAGGAATTTCATGAGTCATTTGAAACCTCAGAGCCTGCCCCCATCGACACATCTCCTACAACAAGGGCATTCCTCCGATCCTTCCCAAATAGCCCCACCAAGTAGGGATCAAGTGTTTAAGCATATGAGCCTTTGGAGGCCCTGCTCACTGAATCACCACAATCAATTTATACACATTTTAAATCACATTAGAATAACTATTATATAAAGAAGAGAAATGTATCAGAGACTACTGTAAGGGATGCTCCATTTTCTATTACCTGAGTTTTATTGAGAAACTGGAGTTTCTCAACATCCCCGCATCTAACACATTCTTGCAGCCCATTCTGTAGAGCCAAGTTTTCCAGAAGAAGAGTTGTTCTACCTAGAGGTAAGATTCAGAAGTGGACCACTTGCCATAGAGTTTGTGCCCCCAACTGTTCCTTCGTTAGGCTATTCCACAAAACAACAATAAATTAAATGCCAAAACCATGTATTGAGCATGCCACACTAACTTAGTAAGCACCAAAGCAGTTTAGCATAATATATTCTCAGTCCCATGAAAACTCAGCATAATTTTCTTTTTCTATTTAAACTTTTTTTTAAATTATCCTCAAAATATTTCATGAGGAATTAAAATTATCATATATAGATAGATAGATAGTATATAAATACATAGATACATAGTTGATATATGAAGAGTAGATTGATATGTGGTTAATCAATTTATTGCTAGATACTAGATAGATAATAAACATATATATATGCCTGTGCAAGAGAAAAAGAAGCAAAGGAGGGAATCACAATCTTTATAGATTACAAATATAAATGAGCATGTTACACCTAAGGACAAGGACTTCCTTGGTATGATCAGGATAGAGGACTAGACGAAGGGATGGGATGGGTTATTTGACTACAAAGGAAAGGTTTCAGGGAAGTTTGAGGCATTAGAGATAATGAGAACAATAAGTCCTGGCAGTCGGATGACTCTCCTTTATATATCTAGCCATAGAACAGATGATGGGATTGTGCATAAGAGATGAAATAATATGCCAGGTTTAACAAAACATATAAAATACACCTTTCCAAGCAATTTTAAAATACCTATGAATTTTCCAAGTGAAGTTATTTTTTTATGTTGTTTTGGTTTTTTTTGGTTTTGTTTGGCTCTTCCCCCCCCCCCCCCCCAGTTGTACGGATGAGCTTGAGACTACGAGGGAAATCTACATGGAAGTTAGAGTCATCTATACACAGGGAAATTATGATCTTTCCAAGACGGTGAAGATCATGTCAACTGATACGCAAGAAAGCGAAGGAGACTGAGAATTCCACCCTAGGACATCATTCTCATCCGGTTCCCCTGCCATCTCCTCTTTTTAAGTAAGTCTTTTAAAATGTAATCATTTGACTTTACATCTTGAATGTAGTCCTCTCCTTCTAGTCCCATCCTCCCTACATCATCCTCCCTTGCCCCTCCCCTGTTTCTCAGACGAGGGGAGCTCCTCCAGCAACCCACACCAACTCATAAAGTCACTGACTGAGCGCTTCCTCTACCCCTGTAGCCTGGGAAGGCAGCTCCACCGGGGGGACTAGATAAAAAAAAAACAGTCATGTCACAGGCAGCCCCTGATCCCCTTACTAGGAGGCCCACAGGCAGCCCCTGATCCCCTTACTAGGAGGCCCACAGGCAGCCCCTGATCCCCTTACTAGGAGGCCCACATGAAGCCTGAGATGCTCATCAGCTCCGTCTGGGGACGGGGCCTAGGGACAGTCCATGCATGGTCCTTGGTTGGTGCTTCTGTCTCTGCTTCCCCTCTGGGCATAATTCTCTCTCTCTCTCTCTGGGAATACCATGCTGTTATACATTTAGAGGTTGAATTGAAAGCAGTCCCTCCCACCCACTTCCTTTCTTGCTCTCCCTCCTTCCACCATCCCTCTTTACTTTCCCATCTCTCCCATCTCTCCTTTGTGTTTCCTTTGCACTGAGTAGATGAAGTACATGGTTTCCATGAACCACGTAATTTATAAAAATGCTGTTTATTACTTTATCTTTGCTATGGGATAATAATAATAATAATATTTCTAGAAATTTAAGACCTTATTTTACCTTAAGCAGAAATAAATGTTATATATATATATATATATATATATATATATATATATATATATATATATATATTTGCACGCACATATATAAATTGTAGCATTTATAAGTTAAAAAGCACTGCCATTAGAACCATATGATAACAGACAAATATCTACTCCCTATCCTGAGGAATTTTACTATCTTCATTCTGGAGGCTGGAGGTGAAAGGTTGCCTCTTCCTGTGGCTTACCCTGAAGAGAACATGGGAAGCCAAACAGTGGCACTCTGCAGTCTCTGGAAGCAACTGAACCACATCGCTCTGGATCCTTTCCTACACTGTTTTATGTGAAACTGTCTGTCACTCTTATTTGGTGTTCATTTCCTGGGTGCCTCCATTTGCTGGACCCACCTTGCTTCTACAGTAGAGTCAGTGGGTATGGTGTTGATTCTGCTAGCAGCCACTTGCCTCCACTAACTAGCCGGAGATTCCATTGCCCTGGTGTTGGCACGGGTTGGTGACCCCATAAACCAAATTTTTAAAAAATGAATATACTCCAAGCCATCGGAGGTTTCTTTTTCTGTTAAAAAAAAGTCAGTTCTGGGAAATGCCCATTCATCATGCCAATACATTCCCCCTGTAAATGTTATTGTTTTGGTAGTGAGAACTCAGTTACACATTTGGTGACTCAGATTAAGCAGACAGGAAATAAATCCCAATCATTACAGTAAATATTCATTCATGACCAGAAAAAGATCTTGAAAACACATTTATATTTCTTCTTATGCAAATATTTGAGAGGATGACCACAATAAGTAGACAGAGTGTCTGTTTACCAATGTTCAGAAAGAGCTATTATTTTAGGCAATATCTATTTGCTATATAGATCTGATCAATTTTTAGTCAAAGCAGGAATTTTAAACAATACCACTCCTGCGTACGTAGTCATTATTACAGGGTTGAATAGCTCATCTGACAGTTTTGTCTTAACGACTAAAGTGTATCTTTTACACATTCAATTTGACCATTTAAAAGGTAATCAATTATTTTGGTTATTGATTTGTAAATGCCATATCTAAGAACCCTCCTGGCCCTTCTATAAACCCAGCATACCCTTAGGTAACCCTGCATCTAAGTCACAGTTCCTCAGCCTTTATTTGGTTCATGAAAATACATTTACAAAACCAATTTTCAGTCTATTAAATGGCAAGATTGAAACTATAATTGAAAATATGTTTTCTTTATGAATTTATTTATTCTTCATTCTTCTTTATAAAAAAAACAAGTGCTCAGAGATGAATTTGGGTTGAAACTTTAGAGGTAGAAATTCACAGTGCTCTAGTGTGGCATGGAAATTCAAGATTAATTCTAAAACCAATGAATTGCATAAGTAATGTTTGAAAAGCATATGGAAACATTATTTTATGTCTACTTAAAACTATATATGTACAATACATATAACTTCACATAAATACACACACACATTTCTGAGGGGTGAGAAATTTCCTCAGGAGAGCAATGGACAAAAGTCTTAGTGCTGTGCATAGGAAACATCCTTTTGATTTATTGGTTAGGGAAGTTCAAGAAACTTCCAAAACATTATAGCTATTGTCATCACCCTTAGATGCATCCTAGAACATAACAATAGGATCCCATTCTACAGAGTGATCCCCAGTTAGTTGTAAAGCCTACGAACCACAACAATTATCAACCCATCAAGTTATCCTCAGAGGAGCATAGTGTCATAATTGGATTTAAGGCCCACTCAATGGGAGGGGATTCATGTTTGGTACTACAAAATTATACTTCTACCCATACCTGAAGAGATCACAGGCCCTAAAGGAGAGTCTACTACTGGCCCTCGCCAAGACTACATTCTAAATACTTACAGTCACAGATGAGTGTGTCTCTCAGTCCTCATCAAAGAGGTCTCTTTTACAGTAGATGGAGACCTATTTTAGAGATCCAAACTGGTCAAATTATAAGAAACAACCTACTGTTGGGCGCCCAACTTTAATTAATACATATACAACACAATCCCTACATCTAGCACTCAGAGGACATTGACGAAGAGGGGACAGAAAGATTGTATGAGCCAGAGTACTAGTACACACGCTGCAAAACAGTGTCCTTCAGACATGACAAGAAAGCTATATCCATGGAGTAATAGAGCTGCTGAAATAAAACCTGTGCAGTGACAAAAGCACTTTATTGCTAATGTGGATGGAGAGAATCTTACAAGGCCCTACTTCCAGGTGAAGAACAAGCTATAAATCAATGGATGTTGTGATAGTCAGTCTTTGTCAGATATGAGACTCCTAAAGTGATTTTCCAATCTCAAGTGATCATCACTAAACCTGTTTATATGAATTTATGAAAAGGCCATAAATTTTAAGTGGAGTTGAGTTGGAGGCATAGAAAGAGTTGGAGAGGATGAAATGATATGAATATAGTTCTCATGAATAAATTCCAAAAAATGTAACAACTTTACATTTTGAAAAATTTACTTCAATTACTTCAATTATTAGCAAATTAGATATTCAGTTATAAATGATAACTTTCTTTAAAAAGAGGAGAAGGGCTTTTTCAATCTATAGAAAAGAAGGAAGAGAGAGCATTAGATATGCAAAGATACCTGTCTGTCTGTCTATCTATCTATCTAATATCTATATTTACTTTATACAGAGTCTCATGCAGCCTAGACTAGCCTCAGCCTTACTACGTAGTAAAGAAATTATAATGCCCCTGCCTCTAACTTCCCAGTGCTAGGACTGCACAGTGGCACCCACTTTGTTCAGTGCTGACGACTAAGTGACAGGCCTCTTGCATGATAGACAAGCATGAGACAAGCTGAGTTACATCTCCAGGTAACATTTGAAACTAAAAGATTATTTCTGTGGTGGTAAGGCCATGACGAAGCTTTAGACTGCTGTGGGTGTGAATGTTCTTATTAATTTATCTATTTATTCACTTTGCATCCCAGGTGTAGCCCCCTCCCTCAATTTTTGCACTAGACACACATTGATACCTAAAGTCACTGATACAGAGTAAGACACCATCTCAACAAAGCAAGCAAATCAAAATAAAATTCACAACTTCATAACAATAACTTCCTTTTCCCTTGTGATTTCTCTGGGAAATGAGGTGTCACTAATCTCTATTAATTTGTCTGATGGACATATCAGTAACTGGCTCAGAAGAGCCCTATGATTCAGAAGTAGAATCAGGCTAGAACTGATGTGTTTGGAGTGCTTCTTGAAACACTGGTACGAAACTTGTAAAATCATCCCTGTATCAACAGGTTACTTGCCTTTCTGTTTTGGCTATTTGTGGTTATTTCTTCTAGCTAATACTAATGAAGGAGCTGGAGAGGTGCCTCAGTGGTGAAGGTCACTGGCTGCTACTCCAGAAGACCTAGGTCCAGTGCTCAGCAACTTAGAGCCATTCACAACTGTTTGAAATTCCAGTCCCAGTGGCTGATGGGAAAGACTGCTAAGAAGTCATTAAATCCTAGAGACACAACGTCCACACAGCTGAATCTTCTGGGGGTATGGCTTAGGTGATGTATTTTCTGCTTCTATTTGTAGTTCCTTCAGATGTTGGTGATTCTAACGTCACACATTTTACTTAAAATATTGTCCCAAAACATTGAGAAACACTGAGATATTAGTATTTTCTTTGTGTATAAGAAAGCTTCTGTCTCATTTTTAAGCACACAAAGAACACACATTTTTGTTTTGTTTTGTTGATTTATTTATTTCATGTATACCTATGTTTTGCCTTTGTTTGCATCTGTGCCCCACATGGGTGCTCTGAGGCTAGAGTTCAGCAGGTTATGAGTCCCCATATGGGTGCTAGAAACAGAACCTGGGTCCTCTGGAAGTACGGCCAGTGATCTTAACCACTGCACCAATCACTACAGACCCATTATTAGTTATTATATGGTTACTTTATAAAAACTATTTATTTCTACTTTATACAAAAGCATGAATGGCAAAGTCTAGTAATTTCAGTTCTGTATGGAGAATGGGCATTTGATTCACCTCTATTATAGGCCTAGTCATCTAGAGTTATTACATGGTTAATGAAAATAAGGAAATGGGTCTTAAAATTTTTCACATGAGAAAACTGTTCCAGAAGCTACTTAACCTGAATCTGGTTTTTCAGTGGGGTGGCTGCATTGCCAGCTGAGTTCATTTGTCTTTGAGGCTGGTGACAATTTCAATGCATCAATGTTTTTCAAAAGGAGGAATACACATCATATGTCTAAGGTTTATTAGGGAATCTTGCTATATTTCAAATTTCAATACATTTGCTAAAAATGACTGACTTGGTTTCTAGGTGTGGGAACATCTTAGAAAATTCTACTTGAAACTGTTAAGGACTGATGCTGTGGCATGACCAGCATTGATGCTTGGGACTAACCTCACCCCAGTCCATCCCTCTCTCACCTTTAACAGGACCCGAATCAGATGTTCTTGTAATTTTTTTCTGTCTACCTTCGTTGTTCTTTTGAAAACTTGTTTCTAGGGATAAAGATGAAGAACTTTCTTAGAATGTGAAGATTTCATCAACAGTGGGTGAAAATGTAGACAACACATTGAAAAGCTACTTGTTAACAGTAGAGTGGGAGAGATAATCAAAATGCTATATATGAGTTGGTTACAATGTCACATCATCTTGGGCAAGAAAGATGGCACAGCAAATAAAATATCTTGTTGCTAAGTTTGACAACTTGAATTCAGTTCCCAAGACTCAGATGGTGGAAGCTGGCCTCTGATACACACACACACACACACACACACACACACACACACACACACACACACACACACACTGGATGGGAAGTTCACACAAATGTGCCTGCTTCCTACAAGATAAATATGTGTAATTAATGAATACAAGGATCTTGAGAAAAGACAACAAAAGTAATCATTAGAAAATACAGAAGGAACAAATTTTACCTTCTATGGTGAAAGTCTAAACCTTGACTATGAAGAAGCATTCAGAAGAAAATGAGTTGAGTCTAAAGCTGTGAGGGAAAGGCAAACTTTATAATGACATCAATGGTCTTAATCAGCTGTGCACCCTATAAACTACAATACCAACCTGTCAGGCAAGATGTAGCCACTGGTAAAAACAGTATTTTGGCAATTATGGGCATAAACAACAAGTGTTGAATTTAATTTGAGGCCTTCTCTTCATGTGAGAAATAAGGCAAGGTATTATATACCCAGTCAAAAATCTATGGGTGAGGAAATCTTAGGCACAAGGGGTAGCTCACTAAAGCTATGTAGCTAAATTGACATAGTGGCAAATTGCCTTCTAAATATGTATATGTATACTCAATGAAAACTGTTACTCTTCACCTTAATCTCTTTGTAGTGTGCAGTGATGAATACCAAGATACAGGGTTGGCAAAGGTGCTGGGAATAAACCCTAAATACATATTTTATATTATCTCTTCTGAACACCATTGAAGAGGAGATGAAATGTAAGCCAGAGTATAGGGAGTTCTTCAATCTTTTGGGCATGAAACAGTCATCCCAATCATAATCTCACAGCAACAATAGCTACTTGAGTGGACCTATACAACAATGGGCCTACTAATAGTCAGCCATAGATCTGGTAGGGCTTATGGAACTCTTCCCCTTTCTAGTCAACTGGATTCTGAACACAGCTGCTGTCTTTAGTCGTATACCCTCGGATAAGCCTACTAAGCTCCCAAGAATAGTTCCAAATCAATGGTCACATAGACAGCCCCGAATAGACTCAATGTGTCACCAAACAAAATAAAATAGCATCCACTTGGGAAAGAGATTTACACAGAGGAGGGTACGCGGACAAGGTAGGAAGAAAATAAGAGAGTCAAAGTAAGCAGGATGCTGTGTATGTGTGTGTGTGTGTGTGTGTGTGTGTGTGTGTGTGAAATTGTCAAAGAACAAATTTAACAAAAGCTATTGCTAAGTGATTTACACTACATATACTCCCACCATTGCGCCTTCATCAACCTAGAAAACAAAACCTTCAAAAATGAATGAAATGAAAATAAAGTGTGATAAAATTCTACACTTTATTGTATATGTGTCACAAACTGAGGAAAAGAATCTCTTTCCCTTCCATTCTGTGCAGGCTGAAGTTCAGTAGAGGACTTGGATACTGGGCAGAATAATGACATTGACAGATTTATTGTATTTCAAGAGTATTATTGCAAAAGATGAAGAGCGTGCTCCTGTGTCATGTGGGGAATAGGCTAAGACAAAGGGAGTATTTAGCCTAAGGGAAACAAGTCAGAATATATGATAGTGATCTTTTTCAATTTGACAGGTTGTCTGGTGTAAAAATGGATAGATTTGTTCAAGATGGCTACAGGGTTTGAGTTGAGAACAAGGAGAAGGTTCTTTCAAGATTCTATTCATACAAAGTGTATTATGAAAAATTAGAGAACTTATTAAGTACTAGAAATAGCATCAGTAGACATCAACCTGTTTGTGCAGAGGACTGGAGACGCAACTCAGCACTGTGTACGTGATCTCTGCTGTTCCATCTTGACCCTGTTCTTGCCCAGATCACTTTCATTTTATTCTTAGCATTTAGCACATGTTCTCCACTTCATAAATTTTCTTCTGTGAACCAGTATATAAGACTTTAGCACCATGAAGGGCAAATATTGTTTCTAAAATAACATTCCTTTTTCTACCATCCCTCCCTATTCCCTGTGTCTCATGATCAACTCATATCTACGTCAAGCGATCTAGAGAAAATGCACTTCTGGCTAACTGTGATACACAACTGAGGATTTCCTTATCAGGAGCAATCTATAGCAGATAACTCTTATGTTTGATGTCTTTACAAAAAAATAACCCTTGTACTCCAAGTAAAGTCAGCATTGGACTAAACATCCATCAGTTACTGAGAAGAGCACGTGTCAGAGAAGATCAAACTTCAAAAGGGTAAATGATGTGATTACAAATAACTCCTGCTGTGATAAGATCATTGAGATGCATGCCCTGACATATGTGCAGAACATTAAAATGATTATTCAACTCTATCAGAAATCTGTGCATGCAGATAAACACACAAGCCTCCCAGCCCAATAATGTATAAAATACCAACAACTCCATCATTCCCGTTTTATTTAGTTTATTATTTGCAATCTTCATGTCAGCATCTTGAATCAGGAAAGATGAATCATGTGTTCACCCTCTATAAAATATCTTCTTAGTTTCATACAGAATACACTATTGCTTTAGTGTGTGGGTACAATAAATAGGTGTTTCGATCAACAGTGAGCCAGCATATTCTGTCACATCTCCCAGTGAACATGTCAGACTTCCCCCAATATATGATATTGGAAAACTCAATGTTGATTTACATGTTAACTTTGATTGTTTTCTTTTTGGAGTAACATATTTTAAATCCTACTCAGTATTTGCATAAAGTATAGTAGACTTTTGATGCAAGCTATCTACTCATCTAATTTAGTGGTAAGTCTCCTCCTCTAGCCCCACATATTGAAATAAATTAACCTGGGTTGTTATTCTTTCTCTCTCAAATCTTCATAGGTGTTTTATGTCACAAAGTGATCAGTCTCTATTTATAAGCACTATTAACTGTTCTCATGCACAGTGCAGTACAAGTACGCACAAGATTTCCTGACTGTTTTAATAGAGTCGTTTGTTTTCTATATCATGCTGTGGTTGAAAGGTACTAAAAATAACTAGATAGAAATTGTAAATTTTCTACACATCTTAAATCACATGACTACATGGAACCCAAAAAAACATAAAAAAAAAGAGGTGAATTATCGTGCATCTGTATAATATTTGGGTCACTATTCTGTTAACTTAGAGGGATCCTGGAATTCTGGGTATCAGTCCTCTATCACATGACTGCTTGGCAAAGAGCATCTCTCATCCTATCTCCTCACTCTGGTAACTGTTGGCACTACTGTGCAGAGGGTTTATTTTGATAGAATTCTTTAGGACAATTCTTTCTTTGTAGGGCCACTATAAGACTTGGGAAATTATCTCTTCTAATATCTGTTGATTGTTAACAGGGTGGGGGATAAAGGTCTGGTTTCAGTCCTTTCCATGTGGCTATCCAGCTTTCCTCAAGTGATTTATTGCAAACTTGTGGGTTTTGCTTGATACCTCTGTAAGTAACCGGGTGGCTGTAGATATGAGGGCTCATTGCTGATTTGTTTTTGTGTCTCTTATATGTTCTATTCCATTTGTCTACATACCTGCTTTTATGCTTACATCATGATTTCCCACCTATCATACTGTAATACAATTAGAGTATTGATATTCGGATCCTTGCACAGTTCTCTTTACTCAAGAATCTTTGACTAATTGCTGTGTTTGTGTTTCTGTACTCACTACCTGATCATTTTATCTACCTCTGTCAAGACCATTATTTCTATTCTGATGGAGGTTGCATTAAATCTATAAAGCGCTTTCAGTTCCATGGCCATTTTAGCAATACTGATTCCTCCTGTCCATGGACACAAAACTTCTTTTCACATTTGAGTCGGCCCAATTTCTTTCTTTGTGCTTTATAACTTTCGTTTTACTAGTCTCTTACTTCTTTGAATAGGCATTATGATCAGTCTGTGAATACCTTTGCTAGTGAGTTCCTTGCAGGTAGCAAGTTGCTGACTTTTGTGTTTTCCTTGGGTCGCCTACTCTGCAGGTTTTAATAAGGTAATTCAGATTGTTTATATTCTGTTCTGTTATTGAAAGGTATATACCATTCCTGCCACTTTTTTGTGTTTGTTCTGATGTATATAAATTATCATTTGTTTCTTCTTTTTCATTTTAGAAGTCTGATGGCTTACATTCATGGCTGATTTTTATTTTGTAATTCTCATTTTCTTGTCCTATCTAATGTGACTTATGCTTTTCCATGTTCCTGTAATTGTGTTTGCTTCAATTCCATTTTTGAGCATAAGATTCCTTTAAGTATCTTCTGTAATGATAATTCACTGGTTCTTAGTTTCTTTAGTTTATGTTTGTTCTGGGAATCCTTTTTGTTTGTTTGTTTGTTTGCTTGCTTGTTTTTGTTTTGTTTAATTCTTTGGATAACTACTTGCTGTTGTAATCCAGAGTGTCAGTTATTTTCTTTTAGGGTTTGAAACATGTTATCCCCCCCTCCTACTCAAGTGGTTAGAATTTCTGATGAGGAATATTTTGTTCTCCTTACTGGCTTGCCTTTCTAAGTGGCATGTGGTTTTTGTTTTTAAGATTTCAGCATTGTTTGTTTTCTTTAGTTTGGGTAATTTATTATATTTCTCATGGAGGGTCTTTTGGATCATATCTATTTAGGACTGACGTAGCCTGATATCTACACCTTTCTCAAAAGTTGGAAAGTTTTCTACTGTTATTTTATTGAATACTTTTTCTATGTTCATAATGCGTTCATCTCTTTTATCTACACCATTAATTTATAATTATAATCTATCTCTAATTATAGACTTGTTTTTCATTTGGTTTCCATAAGTCTTGTTTCCACTGTTCACAATTCCTTACATTTCTTTTATTATAATTATCACCCTTGACCTCATTACCAACTATTATTTCTTCTAGTTTACTGATAAAATTTTTATAGGGATTGGTATTTTTTAATTATCTAGCTTTCTGTTTTATAGATTTCAGTTTCATTCCTTTCAAGAATCTCACTTTATTGACTTGTCCTATTTTTAAGCTATTTATTTATAATCATTTTGAATTTATGGATCATATTTTAAATTTAATTTTTGAATACTTTGAGAATTTTATACATAAATACTGTATTTGCATAATTTTCACTTTTCTCTTTACCTCTTCCCATGTCTTTACCAAATATCAAGTTCATGACCTTATGACCTATTATTCTAAAATTACTGTTATATATACACACACACAAATTCTCTCTCTTTCTCTCCCTATCACCCATTTAGTGTTGATTTTACATATATGTGTATAAGAGTGGAATAATAGGTCTCCCTCTCCCTCTCTCAAAAGTTATTGATCAGCTGTAGTTCCTCATCTAGGTCATCAGTCATATTTTTAAGAATATTTTTATTTTTACCTGACATTCTGTCCTCTTCATAATATTTTCATTCAGTTACTTAGGGGTTACAAATGTTTGGAGGCATCATTTTGCCTTCCTTTTTCAAATATAATACATTTCATTATTGATACTTACACATTTTTTTTTATAATTTCTCTTCTGCTCTTCTCTGAGTGCCTTCTCAGTAAACAACCATGAAGATTCATCCCCACAACCATTCAGAAAGAACACAAACCACAGTAACAGCAACAACACAACACATTAACAAGAAGGCAAGACATGGAAATAGAGCTTGTCTTAGTTTCCTTTCTCGGTGCTATGGTAAAATACCCAACAGGAGCATCTTAAGGGACACAGTTCCAGGTCAGAGTCTTTTACTGCAGGAACTTGCAGTTACATCACATTTACATGAAGAGCACAAGGCAGTGAATTGATGCATGCATACTCACGCTCAGAAAGCAATGACTTAATGCACACGCACACTAATTCTTCAGTCTCATGCAACCTATGACCAGGAATGGCGCCCCCCACAATGAACAGGTCTTCCCACCTCAGTTAACACAGTCAAGACCATCCTTTAGAGATATGTCCACAAACCAACTCAATCTAGATGAGCTGTCACTGAGACTCCTCCCATGAGCAATTCTATATTTTGCCACAATGACAGTTAAAACTCAATAGCACAGAACCTTAGCCAGTTAAAACCAAAAATACGTGTCAATAATAATAAAAAGAGAATTTAACATGTAATAAATTAAAAAGTGAAAACTTAATAAAAAGTAAAAAGAATAGCAAAAAGAGATGCAAAAATAGAGAAGCAAAAATAAAAGAACATGGAGAGTTTTAAAAAACGAAAAAACATGAAAAGAAAAGAACAAAACCCCTAACCAAATAATACAGAAAATAGAAATTTGAGATCGTACAAATGAAAAAATAAACATCAAATTAACAAAAATTCCACATATTCCAAATTTTTGGACTGACGAAGCTTTCTTCTGAGTCTTGTAATACAGGAAACCATCTAATCATGAGATAGGCAGTGAGTCACAGAGAAGGCTTATGGGAGTTTCTTTTAACTCCCACCTAACAGATTGGTACTATATGTAGATCAATCCCTTCTCTGTGCTTCTTACAGCACAGATCAACAGGATAGTCTCTATTTTCACTCAAAGACTATAAAAATTTTACCTAGAACTTCAGAGGCTTGTTTCCCTAGTAGGTGGCACTGGATTCAAAGTTCCTGGGTCTGGGTACCAAGAGTTATTTCTAAGCCATGCTATATCCTCAAGTGCCTCTGAGAGCAAGGGGAGCAGTCATATCACTGAGTCCTGTGCAGGAGGAAGAAAGCTCTAGAATCCGAGAGATCTGCCTTGTCCTCACCATTCTCAGGCCTGGCCATCACAGGGTGAGCCCGCTGTCTTTCACAACCCACCCGCCCCCCCTTTAACTTCTATATTGCATTAACTTCTCAGAGGATTTGCAACTTGCCATCTTTATCTCTGTGTCTCTCATGGACATAGTCTGCCTGGTCACCATAGCGGGGACTCTGAATTGTGTGTACTCTCTTTTAGAGCCCCAGAGTAGTTGAAATAGTGGCTTACTTTCTCCATCAGGATTCAGACTAGCTCATCTGTAGCAGAAGGTATTTCAACATTGTAATCATATGCTCCGACTCTCTCATTATTTAATTCTTCAGTTGTGGACTGATGAGCTGAATTCTCTAACCTCTACCTCATGGTCCCATTCTTATACATGGATTCCTGGGTTTATGTCCCTTTCTTTCCTAAATATCTTATCTGCCAGTTTGAAGAACCATACCATTAAACCTGTCAGAACACAACAGCTCCAATGACGTGCATGGGAGAAGAGATGGTTACTGCTTATTGAGATTGACTTCACTGGCCAGTTGTACCTTTCCTCAGTCTAAGAAACACAGAAGAGAATCTTCAATCTTTCATAAACTGGCTGTGTAAGGTTGAAACTTTGAGGGTATACACTAGATTAAGACATAGAATTGTAGGACACGAAGAAAGATGAGATAAAATTGGTAGCTGTGTGGACTAGAGCCATACACGTGCTATTTCATGTAGAGCCATCGTTCACTAAAGGTTGAACTCCACAACAATTTCTAGATTGAGTAGTATTCCTAGTGCTTATACCATCTTGGATTTCAATAGTTGTTTATTAAACTAGAAAATACACGAGACCTATTGGATACTTAAGTGCTGGCTTAGAGAAACAGAAAATAGAATCTCTGAAGGAAAATAAAATAACAGACATCTCTAAACCCACACCTAATTCCAGGTCCAACTGGCCCCTTCTAAGTTCTTAAGATTGTTTATGCAGCTCTACAGAGTCAACAGGACCATGGCTTCACTTCAAGATGATGCCTTCTCTGAAAACCTGAGCAGAGACTACTTCCTGGTGAATCATAGTCCTTCTCTTTTGCTTCTCAATGTTCTCAAAACACTTGACCTCATCTGGGAGACTCAGATCTGCTACACATGGGTAGCACAGCCTGAGACCGCTTCTGTCACACAACACGCATAGAAGTTGAGGTCATTTTCTCTGCCACTTGCATTTCATTTTCCACTCTAGTGTTGGCCACTGACATTTCACTAACATCAACAAAGGCAATGACTCTTGGGCAAACAGAAAGTCCTGAGCTCTTTTTTCAGCTGAGGCAAAATTTAAAAATACAGCATTTATGGTATATTTTCCTTCTCCATAACACCCAGCTAGATCAAGTTTTCAGCCTCCTTATAGTTAGGTACATTAATGTCATAAGATCAAGCCAGTAGTGCCCGAAAATATTACCTGATACAGTGGTCTTGGGTCTAAGGGTTGAAGATGGCAGATGACAATGGAAGGTGGCTGAGCTCCTGTGTTGTTACCTGGATTTCAGATGCTTAAATTATCACAGTTCCTATATTACATAAGAAAGAAACAGTCATTTTAAATATTTCCCCACAAAAAGTGAGTCTAGGCCTACATGATTTAATTAGTAAATTATATCAATATTTAAAATAGAAAAAGTAGATTTACTCAGTTCTCTCAAAAGTTACAGAACAATAGGTTTTCAATTAGTTTTTGTGAGGTAGTATACTGATAACAAAAATTAAGAAAAGCCATACAAGGGAAGAAAATTGAAGATGAAACTCTATCTAAACAAAGCTCTTGCCAAGATCTTCAACCAAGCATTAGTAAAATACATCCAGCATCATAAAAATTACTAAATGGGCTCAATTTAAAAATATCAGTTCGATTCAACATTTGAAAATCAATAGAATTCATCATAGCAATAAGATAATGGGAAAAATAATAGAGATTAATGAACAAAGTAATATTGACCCTTAAGATTCATCAGTAAAATTACATGCATATTGTCAATTGGTTTTTAACAAAATTTCTAAAGTGCTCAAGATTAATGTATTATTTTTCAACAATACTGAATAAATGAATATTCATATAAGACTAAATTAACTTTAATATCAATCTTATAACACACAAAACTTATTTTAAAATAGATCATAACCTAACTATAAAAGTAAAAGCCACATCATTTCTTAAATAAACATAAAATTCCTTTGCTTCGAGAATTAGAAATACCCCTTACATGGAAAGAAAAGAAAGAAGGGGGGAAAAGGATGGGAGGGAAGGGAAGGAGAGAGAGACAGGAAGAAGAGGAAAGAGAGAGGAGAAAAGGAGAAAGAGGGGAATAGGAGGAACAGTGTAAAGGGTGTGGGAGGGCATGTGAGTTCCGAGTGTGAGAATCCATCACAGTGGAAAGCAAACGAAGGAGCTGGCCAGTTCTCACATCATGGAAGCCAGGGCATGAGAGCGAGCCTTCTCACACGAACTCTGTGCCCCTTTTCTGACCACGTCCGCTGGATGGGGAGGCCTGACAGCACTCAGAGGAGGGATAACAAGTTACCAAGAAGAGACTCGATATTCTAAGAGCATATATAGGGGGAGGAGGTCTCCCTCAATCATAGACACAGGGGAGGGGAGAAGGGGGGAAGTGGAAGGGAGGGAAGAATGGGAGGAAACAGGGGAAGGGCTAACAATCGAGATGTAATAGGAATAAATTAATAAAAAAAAAAAGAAATCAGCTTTCTCTTCATCTTCCTTTCACTCTAAGCAGGCTCTGGCCTCCTGAGTGGATAGTCTCCTCCTTGGCAATCCACTGGACATGCATTCACAGACGCATCCACATGTATACTGTACTAGTCCACTAGACACGTCTCCAACCCCATCAAGTTAACAATCAAGACTAAAAGTCTCAAGTGCAGCCTTTGTCAACTTAGTACACAAATACATCTTAAAACAAAGTATTCAACATATCTACCCCAAGACGCTCAGGCCCATTTAATAATATGGATCACATTTATTTTATCTCTAAGGGTCCCCATACCTTTTAACAGTCTTAATATTTTCAAATATTCAAATAAGGAATACCCTTCAAGACTCCAAACAAGTTTTTCTTTTTTTGCTGTGAGAGTCTGTCTATAAAACTAGACAGAAAATTATACAGAGTAAAACACTGCCATTAACAATGAGAGGGAGAGAGGGAGGGTGGGGGAATAGTAATACTATTAAGAAAGCATAGTCCTAAAGGACGTTTGAAACCCTGGAGGGCACACTTGAAATCCTATACTCCACATTCAGTTTCAAGAGCATGTCATGATGTGTAGCGGGTGTCAACAGACTTGGGGACCCCATTCCTATGAACTTGCCTCTTGCAGCTCTCAGGGCCTAGCTCCATAAATCCTCAGCAAAGGTGCCATTTTCCTGGTACATCTGGAGCCTCTGCTGGAACCTCCACCTGACTCTCACAGTTGCATCCATCACCCTCTCCAGAAGTGTCTGTGAGATTCCTAACAGAACCCATGGCCCTTGGACCAGGCCTTCTTTTGAAATCTGAATAGATGCCCTCTGTGCCCTATGACCCCCGAGTCTGCACTCCTCCACAACCAGCATCCTGCAGATGATATCGAAGTCTGCTGCCCACTCAAACAGAATTCAGGCTGCTTGGGATCATGCATACCGTGGCTTCCCAGTGCCTCGACGGTGGACCATCAATAGCAGTTCCCCCACTGTCTGTGCAAGCAGGAGCAGTGAAGTTCTCCCAGTTCTCCAGCCGTTGTCTAACACACTCAGTGGTGCCAGTTGTGAATGCTCATCTCAGGAGGGAACTGGTCTACTTCTGAGCTAATCATGCTGGTAGTGTGCTCAGATGGCCACCCTCATCCCTTTGGTAGTGCACATTGCCTGGTACTGCCTATTTCATGTCTACACAAGAGCTTTGAAACAAAGAATGCTGGGTAAGAAAGTGACTGCAATACCAGGATATACGTTGAGTTAACTCCGCCCTCTTAATCCATGAGAACATTGGGAATTGCACAGGTGAGGAAAATTTAAAACAATGAGACCGAATTATCAGGTGCCATGTTTTTCCTTTTAAGTGAAAAATACTAATTCAGAAGTTTCTGAATTTGAACGTCTCCAAATTAAATTTTTCTCTAGGCTTTTTTTTTTAATTGAAGGAACTAATGAATCAAAAGACGTGAGAACACGATCACAGCCTTGTAGTATCCCCGATGCCATGATGAGTGGTGACATGTCCTGGCATCTAGACACCTCAGCTGTCGAATCAAACCGTAACCGACCAAACAGCTCACAGGTCAGCACTCATAACAAGACCCAGCAGGTCTCTCCTGTCTTTGCGAGGCAGCTCTGGGGAATCTTCTACAAAGCTCCTCAGATGTCTCCAGGGGAGCTGGCTTCCAATTATGGCGTGCCGACAAATTGAACAAGCACCTTCAACAGCACAGCATTGTCGCTTAGCCTTACCATTCTCTCCTCCTAAACCTTCCACTTCCCGAAACGAATACATTGAATATCAGCTTTTGACGCATACTTCATTTCTGAGAGACCAAAGAATATAACAAGCGTATGGTATAAATCTCTCTTTTTTTTTTTTAAAAGCCCTGAATCCAGCCATTAATGGGCTACTGCAATATCTTTCTGTCCTGTTTGAAACGCACCACTTTCTCTGCCTCCCTTGCCAGTCACTCATCAATTTGGGTTGTGTTTGGCTGTACGTATATTCTCTTGCTTATCATGAGAACAAATTACATGTGTTATCTTATAATTAAATATTATCTTCTGGCTCCATTTACCTGGCCAACTCTATCGCATTTCTTCTCCTAGTGATGATAGTCATCTGATGTCTTAAAATCTACTTTCTCCTCTCCCTGAAATCTACAACTCATTGTGTTTCAAAATACTGCCACTTTCATGTTATTCTTTTATCATATGCTGCCCATTTCTCAAGTGTGCACGACTATTTAGTATTTAGTACATATAGCATTTTTCCAGAAGGAATAAATGGATTCACAAACAGGTAATGGGTTTTCTGAGAGGCAAAGTATGAAGTATGTGATGGCAAAGCTAATCTATGCAGCAGGGCCTGTTTATGCAGGGTACAAAGACAAGGAAGAGACAGACGTGCTCAGAGGATTTCTATTCTGCTGATGTTTTTAAGACCTGAGAGGGGTTAGGAAAGTAACTTTAAAATATGCCGCAACTCATGCAAAGAAATTTATTGAGTGCTGCAATCTGTAGCCGTAAATTTAGATTTTAGACTCCAACCTCGTACAATGTTGGCTGGGAATGAGAAAACTAGGGATAATTGGAGGAAGTCAAATATTAGCAAGCTTGCACTGGGCCAGAATGTTAAGCTAAACTAGCATCTGGCTGTTTCAGCTAGGGTGAATGTCTAGGATACCCTGGGGATGTCTAAGGTACACGCAGCCATGTCTGGCTTCTTTATGTGGGTTCTAAGTACTCAAGGCAGGGTGTGTATGCCTACATAGCCTGCTCTTTTACCCACTGACTCGTCTCCCTAGCCACAACACACAAACATTTTAGGGGCTGGCAAGATGGCTCAGTGGCTAAACATGCTCTCTGCTCTTCAAGAAGACCCAAGTTTAGATATCACAGCCTACATTTGTTGGTTTATAACTGCTTTAAGTTCACACACAAAGGGTCCTAGGCCCTATTCTGGCCTTCGTGAGCATAGCACCTATGTGTGCGTGTATCTGAGTGAGCACACACTAAAAGAAAATAATAATAAAAAATTAAAACTTTTAAAACACATATAATTTTTATGCTAATAATATGAATTAGCAGGTAAAAGAGGCCGCTGCCAAGCCTGATGATCTACCTGAATTCAGTCCCTGGGACCCACAGGGTAGAAGGAAAGAGTGAACTCCATAAAGTTGCTTTTTGACCTCCACAGACCATAGCACGTGTCCTCTAACAAAACACAAGCCCAGTCAATTAACTAAAATATAATTAATAATAAGAGGTCTATTTAGTACATGGGCCATAAAATTAGATGTTGGAATTTAACTGAATAGTTTAGGAATTACTCAGTGTGTATTTTTCTTCACTTCACAGTAGCCTATCTCTCACTCCTCTGTGTTGTTTCATGACATGATATCCCTTAACTTTTCTTTATTTTGAAGTTTTTGCTTTTGTTTTGGCTTCCAAACCAAACTTGTGTTTGTGTGCGAAGTTTCTACTTGTCTCATGCAAAGGGAATTCGAAAATAAATGTAGTGTAAGTTAAGATCTTTGAAATTAAATTCCATTTATTTCTAAGAAAAAGGGCAGTTTAACATAAGAGCTTCAGTTTTTATTAGGATGTTGAGAACAACTGCAGCTGAAGGGCAGGTCAGGACAAACCAACACTCTCAATTTTGTGAGTCATGAGCTCCCAATAGAACTCTAAGGAAGACCTATGAGTGGGTCCATTCTAGAAAAGCAGTTGTGATGGTGATTACTTGAATGTGAGCCCTCCAGAGGCAGATGTAAGAACAATCAATCCTGGGAAAACAACCCAGGAACACTGGCAGCCAGCAACGATTTAATATCATCATCCATGTATTAGTTTGTTACAGAAACTAACAGGCCATGTGTTCCACCACTTTGGGTCCATTTTTTTGTTTCTAGTGACATTTCTCTGACTCACTATTTCCTTGACAATGTAACTGTATTTATGGTAGCAACTGTTGCCAGCAATACTGAAAAACAAAAAAAGATGAATATTTTAAAATGGTGAACAGAGCCCAAGTAGCAATCAACAGTTGGCTGCAAAGTAAATGCTAAATTTTCATCATGTGAGACCAATTCAGTTAAGAATATTTAAAACTTTTAGATTATTGGCTCAGCATTTCATGAGAATTCATCATATTACTAAAACTTAATTTAATGGGTTTTGCAGGCGGCATTTAAATTGGCATAGTAATTGTACGAAGCAATATGATACTTCAGCACATACGTAATGATTTTTACACTCTGATGATACGCATTCCCTTTATTTCTCATTTCTACCTGATCTCCTCCTTGTGGTCCCCTTCATATCACTAACAGTTCCCCTTTGACTCTGATGTTCTTCTCCCCGTGATAGAATCCTTTTATGAGGGAGAAAAAGTGATTCCTGTCTTTGTGGTGTTCTCGCATTTGAATAGCATAAGCGACCTCCAATCTCACCTACCTTCCTCTAAACAATCTAATTCCATTCTTCCTTATGACTACATAACTCATACTTCATACACATCACATCTTCTTTGCTCTTCTGTTAGGTACCAAGGCTTCTGTGAACTGTGACAATAAACCTAACTATGTATATGGTTCTCAGCAAGCTCATTTTATTCCAGACGTTCCCAGTCCAGAACTGAAAATGTGGCCCACAGACTTCTGGTTTATACACATGCTTCCCAGGTGGTGGCGCTATTTGAGGATGCCGTAGGGAACCTTTAGGAGATAGGACATGGCTAGCAGATGGGTTACTAGAGGACCCTGAAGGTTATAGTTTAGCCTCTGGTGGAGGCCCTGTTCTCTGCTTCCTGGTCCTCCGGGAGGTAGAGTCTCTGCCACATGTTCCTGGCACCATGAACTCTTTGATGTCTTCCCTGTCATGACAGAGAGAGACATTTTTTTTTATCATTTTCCCACTTATGTGCATGTACCGAGCACAAATCCTTTGCATATTTAGAAGTAGCTTAACTGCTCTTCTTCTGCAAGTTCTGATTTTAAATTTTTGAAGAACGTCTGTACAGATTAGTGTACAGACAGTCAATACTCCTCCCAGCAATGCACAGGGGTCCATTTTTCTTGCATCTTCATCAACATTCACTGTTACCTGCTTTCTTGATGATAGTCATTCTACCTGGATCAATCTAAACTTCTAACATAACTTAGGTGAGCAGTTCCATGACAGCTAAAGACAAACATAATTTTGAATAGTTAACTTTCAGTTAACTGTTTCCAAGATGTAGATTTCTAAGACCAATCTAGCTGTGGTACTTTTAGTGACAAATGGCTTCACACCTTGGAATTGAGAAATCTTTGTTTTTATAATTAGTTTAGACCCATAATAATTAGAATGGTAGGGAGGGAGAAACAATGAATAATGGGACAAAAATCTCATATTTTATAATCAAGACATAAAAATATGGAAATGTGTGAAAGCGAGAAAGTTTATTCCAAAAATACTTCACCAAGGAAATGTCAAGTGTTGCTTCTTTATAAAACTAATAATCATGAGACAATTGGTGACTCCCCGGCTCAACTCCAGAAAGGTCAGTGACCAAATGAGTGATTCTAACACAGAAGACCAAAGAAACTCCAAGTTACAAGAGTTGCACTGGAGAGAAAACCCAGAGTCATGACTTCTGCAAACTACTCCCAAGTGCCAGCCCATGAGTCTATGAGCACACCAGGGCACATGCAGTTTTGAGGTGTTTCATTGCCAGTAATTTTGCTTATGAAATGAAACTACAATTAGAAGGTTCCAGGCTTTTAAAAATATTTAAAGAAGAGGGAGAAAAGAAGGAGGAGGAAGAAGAGGAGAAGGGGAGAGGGAGAAGGAGTGGGAGCAAGAGGAAAAAGAGAAATAAAAAACTAACCATTCATGTAAAAATTCAAGAAAAAATAAAGTGTAAAGCAACAGCACACAAGAAGCAGGAGGGCTGGAGCAATTGGCTCTGGAAGAATGGTTTATAGTTTAGAAATAGTACTGTATGCTACATATATATATACATTCAGCATATATATATGAATATATATATTCACCATGCATATATATATATATACATACATATCACTGTAAACCATTTCTACTTTTTAAAAGGTCTCTATGGCATCTGTCCTAATTTCCTGTATTACAAGGACATTGTGCATGCACCCAGCTCATCCTGTAAGAACACCTTCAGAATGATGGTGTTTATTTTGAAACACTTACATGGATAACTCCTGATTGAAGTTTTGGGAAAAATGTGATCTTATTTTAGACTTAAGAAAATTGATACACAATAAATGTTCACAAACAGACATTTTTGTACCATACAAAGGAATCATCATGGTGAGTCTACAGAAAAAATGACAGCCCATTCAAACTCGGACATTTTATATTTTTATCTTTAAAGATTTAGTTATTTTAATTTTATGTATACTGGCATTTGTCTTCATGTATGTTTTGCTCCACATGAATATAGCATCTATGAAGGGCTGAAGAGCACATTAGATTTCTTGGGACTGGAGATACAGATCATTGTGAGCTGTTGTGTGGGTGCTGAGAATCAAGTTCAGGTCTTCTGAAAGATTTGCCGGTTCTCTTAAGACACCCCTACAAACCCTCAAAACAAAATGTCTGACTGTAAGGTGGATTTTAATTTTCACTTAGCAGATAAAAACACATAAACTTCTAAGTCTTTCAACGTCATCACACTTTATGGAAACAGAAAGCAGGCAATGGTGGTAATGTTTTGTTGGATTAGTTTTGTTTTTTGTTTTTATTTTGTTGTTGTTGTTTGTTTGTTGTTTGTTTTTTTGTTTTGTTTTGTTTTGGTTTTTTTTTGGTGATACCTGTTACAGGCTGAAGAATGATGCTTAGGTGGCTTGCCATTAGCAGCAGAAAGTTTTCGTGTTTGGAAACTTACCATCAGAAGAAAAAAACAGCAATTGCTAGATATCACAATAATTTGAGCAAACTTGATTTAATAAACAGGTGAGTCATGTTTTTGTTTTGCATTGTTACTTTTTTCACAAACCATAACACACCACATTCTGTGGTGATGTTGATGGACACCTTTCAGGCTATTTTCAAAGTCGGCTTATCTAAGACTTTCTTTTGCCATGCAAAAATTAAGTTATAAACCTTTGCTTTTCAAGTTTTGTAAATTAACTCTAAATGCAGCTAGTTCATATTAGCTGAATCTAGCAAAAATAGTTCTTGATTGGTCAATAATATTCAATGAGTTTGTGATATCTAGCAACTGCTTTTTTTTTTTTCTCCTAAAAGTGACAACTTTTATAGAAACACCTTACTGTGGCTGTTATCAGTTATTTATAGGAGACTTTCTGATAGGAAGTTTAAAATAAAAGGACCTTCAAACACCATCAATTAGGAGAGTTCATCACTTATTCTTGCTGTGGGTCTGGACATTCATCACCCTCCGCAATGGTGGCAAGTCATTTTAAGGCCGTGGATCATCTTGTGATCATATCTCATACATTTTCATCCCAAAAATATATGCTTCCTATTCACAGTCACTGCTCAGATTAGCTCTTCCCTTTGAATTTTATTATAATAGACACATTGGGGTTGGCTACTGCTCGCTCTATCCTTTCTTGTTAAGAACTCTGTCATCCTGGCCCAACAGCTTTGTATATGACTCCAGTGTTGCTTTTCACAGAGACAACTTTTAACCTACAATGCAAGCATCCTCATTACGGGAAAGATGAGCACAAATGACAGCATGGCATAGCTGTCTTCTGAACTGTGCTCTTATTGACCTATTTACCAATTATAGCTTTCCCATTTTAACATTGCACATCATGGATATTCATAAAGGACAGTAGGTAACCCTTCTGAGAGTACTTATTAGCAAGATATGAAGGTAATGTCATTTTCTATACAATTTGCCTAAAAGGATTAAGGACATAGGAAGAAACATATGATTGAAGGTCTGATAAATCTATAAACATTTCAATAGTGTCCTGGGGAATTTAAACAATGTGTTTAGTAGGATTATTAGTATTACATAATTGAGTCACGGTTATCAAATATATAAGCTGGATCTGGGTTTGGTGGTACACACCCACAGTTCCAGCACTGAGGGCACTAAGATACACTTCGTGTACACTAAGAAACTGCAAGCTTGAGCTCAGGCTGGTTCGTATTGCTATCCAGGATAGCAATGCCTCCATAGCAAGACCACATCTCTAAAAGTAAAGGAGGAAAACAACAATAATATAATATGCAGATGCATTCATTTACTTTTTCTAAATTGTGGAATATTACTCTAAAATATCAGAACCATTCCTCCCACCGCGCTCTGGCAGGTTACAGTTTGCCATGGCGAGTATAGCATCCTTGCCATTTCCAATATAAGGACAACTATATGCACGCATAACAAGATGGATTAAATACACTTTCTATAATTATAATCAGAGAAGCTAGCCAGGTCTTTCTCTCTCTCTCTCTCTCTCTCTCTCTCTCTCTCTCTCTCTCTCTCTCTCTCTCTCTCTCTCTCTCTCTCTCTCTCTCTCACACACACACACACACACACACACACACACACGTACAAGAATTAAAGAGCAAACCCTATGACTTTTAAAATTTAAAACTGTAGTCATGAGAACGAGTTTTAACTTATTATCTCTGCTTAGAAGTTACCAACAACATATTAAATTAGGCCATGGTTTATTCATACACTGAAGATATTTTTATTAACATAAATATTTACTTTCATTCTTATGGTAATGTGTGGACACTGAACATGACTAACGCCACATATAAGAGAGAACCAGAGCATGCAAATAATAAAGAAATGTGGATGATTCATGATTTCAATTATTTTTTTTTGTTTTTTTTTTGTTTTTTTTTAATTAATTTATTCATATTACATCTTGATTGTTAGCCCTTCCCCTGTTTCCTCCCATTCCTCCCTCCCTCCCACTTCCCCCCTTCTCCCCTCCCCTATGTCTGTGATTGAGGGAGACTTCTTCCCCCTATGTATGCTCTAAGATTATTGAGTCTCTTCTTGGTAACTTGCTATCCTTCTTCTGAGTGCCACCAGGCCTCCCCATCCAGGGGACATGGTCAGAAAAGGGGCACCAGTGTTCACGTGAGAATCAGATCTCACTCTCCATGATTTCAATTATAAATTTATGAAAAATTCTAAGAAATAAAAGTTTACTTTATAAACCTACTGACTAAATTATTAATAGTCTCAGGCAAGAGAAATACCACCAGCAGGAAAGATAAGCCTTTTATGGTTGCCAACAAAACATAGTAGTTATTGAAAAACTGTGTCACTGAAGCAACCAGGTCAGTGCAGATAATCTGAACTGACAGGGGACACCAGAAGTCTGTACACTGTGGATTTAGGGTTTGAATGTTTTTGTAAATCTGACATTTTTTTGAAAGGCAGATGAGAGTTCATAAGATTATGCTAATTAATAGCATAAATTAAAATATTTTATCGAATTTGTGGTACGGAAGACCTTTGCTGGGTCATATTTAAAGCTAAGTAAAATTTAGACATCCTAATTTTATATTTATTGTACTCATTTCTAAAGCAGAAATCTCCCCAAACTGACTTATATTGATGCAATTATTTGTGCACTTAAATATTAACTGGGGCAAAGGATTAAGGACAATGACCATCAAAATGATGATGCGATTTTGAGTCATCTCAGTGAGGTAAAGCGCACCTACCCAGACCAGAAAGCATGTTTCATGCAACATACAAAATCACATGTTAACTTAAGGAGAAAAACAGAACAGACCCCCCCCCCCACTGCTCAACCCAATAAACAGAAACAGTGTCTTGATTTTTTAAAAATGTCTACATAGATTGAATCCTTCTGTGCTAGTGCCTTTACAAATTTAACACATTGATGCAAGGCTAGGAGTGCAGAACAGAGCGAGAATGGATTTTCCAATGAAGACCCAACTTTGAGTCCTGTATTAACTGAAATAGCTTCAAGTCCAACTCACTGCATTCTTAAATGAAACACGTACCAGGTTTCAAGTTGATGGTAAATGTCTTTGTCCCCAATTGAAGACTCTGTGTCAAAAAAAAAAAATGCTGTCTGCAAGAAAGTGCAGGGCTCTACAGCGTATTTTAAAATCTATTAATAAAGGCGCTTTCCAGTCTGGTGATCTGCACAGAACACAGAGAGGCAGAGAGGCATGAGATGCCCTAGAGCTAGATGCTAATAAGGCCATGGGGAAAAGTATTTTTTTTCCAGATATATCTGCATAACACCTTGTATCCTCTAAAATAGACCCGGGAGCTTCTGCTGTTCATATTACCTGTGCTTCGAGCCCTTTCTGAGAAAGCATCTGTACTACTTCTCTGGAGGGACTTAGGCCAGGTTGTTTTCACCTCATCTATTTTTAGGAACCGAAACAGTAGGGCATGTCAGAAGGGCTGCTGCATGAATTATGGAGTTGTCCTTTCCCGGTGGACGGCATTCTCTTTACTTTATGAAGCTTTGAAACCCTGAAATGGTAAGTTTTGGATTGAACTTTTCAAAGTCCCCCAGCCAACACGCTGTCGCAGTGTTGCCATGTTTCAACTTGTCCCTTGAACCTGGGCAGCCTACTTCAGATCTGCTCTCCGTAAAGTGTTCTAAATATTTTCGTATGTAGATAAAAATGGATCAGTTCCATTGCTTTTGTTAGCAGTGCAAAACTGTTAACTATTATCTCCATTTTTTGCTTCCCTTCAAGGTTGCAATTTTCCAAAGTACTTTATTCTAAATGATTCATGTTTTATACATGGTTTATTGCTTTACTAGAAAAGTGATACCAAATTTCGAAATTAAGTAAAATAAAAAACAAATGAAGTAGACATGTCCTAGGGTTTTCACTAGTTAACTCTTTTTGTTGTTGTTGTTGTTTTGTTTGTGTTTGTTTGTTTGTTTTTAATTTTTATTATAATTTTTCTGTTTAATTAATTTATTCAGATTACATCTCAATCGTTATCCCCTCACTTTTATCTTCCTGTTCTTCCCTCCCTCCCTCTTTTGCTCTATTCCCCTCCTCTAGGTCTGTGACAGAAGGGGACCTCCTCCCCCACCATATGGTCACAGCCCATTAAGTCTTATCCTGGTACCTTGCTTATCCTTTCTCTGAGTGTCACCAGACCTCCCCACCAAGGAAAAGTGGTCAAATATGGGGCACCAGAGTTCATGTCAAAGTCAGTCCCTGCTCTCCACACAACTGTAGAGAATTTCCTGTCCATTGGCTAGATCTGAATAGGGGTTCAATGTTTACTACATGTATTGTCCTTGGTTGGTACAGTAGTTTGAGCAGATCCCCCTGGGATGCTCCATCACACAACAAGGATATATGCTCATCCATGTTCATGTAGCCTTTTTCATAATAGCCAGCAGCTGGAAACAACCTAACTGCCCCTCAGTAAAAGAATGGATAAAGAAACCATGGTGCATTTATACTGTTGAATACTACTCAGCTATTAAAAACAAGGAAATGTTTAAATTTTCAGGCAAATGGATGGAACTAGAAATGATCATCCTGAGTGAGTTAGCCCAGACCCAGAATGAGTCACATGGTATATACTCACTTATAATTGGACACTAGCCCAAGAGGGATGTCCCATGAAAGTCTTCAGTTACCAGGAGATTGGGATAGATGCAGGGACTTCCTACTGGGATTCTAGGTGAGAGAAGTAAGGGAGAGTGGGGAAATAGAAGGATCCAGAGGGTCCTAGAAACCTACAAGAAGAACATTATGACTAGTTAACTCTTGTACTTAGAAAAGTATAAACCCTACACATGCAGAATTCCCACCGGAAGCTTTGCTTAACTAGCAAAAATATTTCTGCTAATGCCTATGATGAAGACTTCTGAATCAATAGAGGGTTTTTGTTGTTGTTACTGCTGCTGTTATTGTTGTTTAAACGGGACCTGAACTGAATGGTCAACATGAAAATAATAAAAACACTGTCCTTAGGCTTGAGTACAAGCATCTCTTACTGAAAACCCTCCCTCTCCCTCTCTGCAGCCTTTGTCTTTATCTAATCTTTATCAAGCACCAAAGCCTCCTGCACATGGCGGCTGCTGCTCATCATTCTGCAAGACCCTCTGTACTTTGCCTGCTCTTTTCACTGCCCATGGAGAAGTTAGAAAGCAGGGGGAGAAATTCCAGCTTAAGTCAGCTAATGTTTAGTGCCTCATAGAAGGAGATCAGAAAGGTGAAACTCCCTGCGCATAGAATCCGCTTTAACATAAGAAGTCCCCCCCCCCACCAACCTCTCCAGGATTTATGTTACATACTGAGAAATACCTGCTACTTTAGCGTTTTAACACTGATTCCACCACCTCAAAATTACATAAAGCCAACTTGGTTATGTGATAAACAGTAAACAAAAGCTATTCTTTCTAGACAAAAAATGCATGTTATATTTTATTTTATTTCTTATCCTGTGTAATTATGTGATATGTGCATGTGCTGGCGGGGGGGTATGCCATGTGGGACAAACTTGATTGTTGGTTTTCTCCTTACATTTTGTCTGAGGGAGCATCTCTTTGTGTTCATAGCTGCATGTGCTTGACTTGCTGGCCCTGAATTTCCAGGAGCTCCCCTCTCTCTGATGTCCATCTCCTTGGAGAAGCACAGGGCTATAGATCCACACAGCCATTTACTCTGGCTCTGGGGAATTCAAGCTCAGGTCTTCTCACTGATATGGCAACTGTTTTACCCCCTGAGCCATCTCATTGCATAATGTGCATGTATGAAAATATGAGACATCACTTTGTATAATTAGTGCATGCTAATAAACTTTCAGATATCAAAATTTTATATTTTCTAGTATTAAAATGTAACAACATACTTATTAAATGTGAGCATAAAGTTATGAATAACGTAAAAGGACAAGAGGATTTAAAGAGAAATTACAAAATGCATTGTAGCATTTCTATAATATTCATAACTTAAAAATCATCTATTATGAAAATTAAGTTCTCATTTATACATATTAATTTAACTATTTTAGAAATTATGAAGTGGGTGGGGAGATAGCTTAGTGGTTAAGAGCACTTACTGCTCTTGCCGAAGACCCAGACTTAGTTCCCAGCACGCATGTCAGGTGCTTTACTGCTGCCTATCACTCCAGTCCCAGGAGATCCAGCATCCTCTGGCCTCTATGGGCACTGGCACACATGTGGTGCACATAAACTCGTGTGGGCACATACATATACACAAAAAATAAATGTAATAACTAAATCTTTAAAAGATAGATGTTATCAAGGCTACCTCTCTATCCTGCATGTTTACATGTATGCTTGGAGCTTTAAGAATGACTAAAACTACATTAATTATAGATATTAAATCATCTCAATGTGGCATTTTCATAAGTGCACATAAGGTATTTTGATCCGAGCCTCTCCTATTCCCTTCTTTCATCTCCTTCCATTACTTGTGGATCTCTTTCCCCTTCCCAACCAGTCTCTCGTCTACTTCTGTGATTTATTTATGATTTAGTCACTCCTGAAGTTTGATTAGGGTTGCTTATGAACATAAGCAAGACATTTTTTACAGGAGCATAAGTAATAAGCCAGATGTGTGGTGTGTGGTATGTGCCTTCCTTTCTCTTCTTATTCTTTACATTTACTAAATGAAAATAAATCAAAACAAAGAAAGCAGGTACTTAGCTACAGAGAAGTTTCATTTAAACTGATGGCAAGGAAGCCAGACAGAAGCTTCTACATTTTGATTATTAAATTTGATTCTGTGGTGTTCAGACTGTTGCTAAAGCTGAGGCCACTCTGTCTGATCCTCCACAGGAAAACAGTAACTTATATTGTTGTTGTTTTTTTTCTTTGTTTTTGCTTGTAGTGGCAATGGAATTCTCCATTATTAATCATCACTTGTGAAACAAGATTCTTTTCATGTGCTGTTTTCAAATTGTCCTACATTTACTCATATAATTCATTTTTATTTTTATTAATTAATTTACTTAATCACTTTACAGCCCTATTGCAGCCCTTTCTTCCTGTCCTCCCAGCCCCTCCTACCGCCCCTCCCCCACATCCCTCCTTCTCTGAGAAGGAGACACCCTCCCCCATAGGTACCAATCCAGGCTGACACAGGACTTAGAGCAGCAGGACTTAATGCATCCTTTCCCACTGGGGCCAGACAAAGTGGCATCCTGTTGGAAAAAAATAGAGACTTATGCCCGTCTTGCCCAAACACTCATGTTTTAAGGACTATGCAGATTGCTGCTGGAAGTCATTTGTCAAGTCATTCCTCAAGGTGAGAGAACAGAGACATTGACCAGGGAGTAAGACTGTCCTCTCTACTTATTGCTCTTGCTTTCAGTAAGAGCAAAATCTGTGTCTGTCACTACTAATTTACAAAGAAAAGCCAAGAACCAAAACTAACAATGGGGCTTAAATGTGGTACTCGGTTCTCACAAAGTTGGTGAATAACGTGCACAGAGTAGTTAGAGAAGAAAACCGAAACCAGCAATTTGGAAATCCATCTCTTTTAATTGGCCATGTGCTTGGACATTTTGTAACGGTTAAATTTGTGTATCAGTTTGCCTGGACCATGGGGCCCCAGAAAGTTGGTTAAAATTTCCCAAGTGGTTATAAAGGTGCTCAGGATGAGATCACCATTTGGACCGGTACACTGAGACTGGCTGCCATCACTAACGTGGTAGCCCCACATACTCGGATGAAGACAGACCAGAAAAAAAAGGGCTGATCATGAAAGAATTCACTTTTTCTGCTTCATATTACCAAAATGAAGCATCCTGCCTTAAACTTGGGCTAGAATATTTGAGGATGCGCATGCCCATGTGTGCTTTGGCTGTAGAACCACCGATTAATCCAAGTGTTTTCTTCAAATACTTTGCAGATCTACAGTCAAACAAAGACCAGCTAGGATCTCTCACAATAATAATTCAATTATTGCAAACAGTTTATCCTTCTGAAATTACTACTTCACAGAGTGAATCTATGGATTCTAACAATTGACTTTTGTAATGCTGCTTTATCCAAGAACGGCTAACTTAACAGCTGCATACAGAACAATCCCACGTGACAGGATGAGCTCACCCACTTTGTCCCTGTGCCAATGGCTCATGGCGCTTCGGAGAGGAAGGAAACAGTCCCCCTCAATTATGTCTTGCTCAACTGTGTCATTTATACCGTTAACCTGTGTTTAGTCGGACTGCTTTCAGATAGCCTGTCATCTTCCCAAGCAAATGCAGCTCTTTTCACAGTCTCCTCCCTGTGGAAATTAACTTAGATTGTTTTCAGATCATTAACACTAAGGAAGCTTAACAAATATTAGGCTCTGTCTCTAAGGAATAAGAATGAAAACGCCGGAAATGATAGCTTACAGGTAGACCCAGTAGGACCTATGCATGTACATTCCTAAACACCACTTACTTTAGCCTACTCCTGGCTTTTCTCATAGTCAACAGCACAGTGAAGCACTGGGAGAAGCCTTGATTTTCTTTGAGGCGCACACGATGGTGAATGCTTTGATGCCGGCTCGTGGATTTTAGCAAACTCACTGTTCTTTGTGTGCTACTGACCATGTAGACAGCTCTGCATGCTAGAGTCAAGGACAATAGGGTGAATCTACTTTCTGCATATGAAACTAACACTGCTCCGAAAGGAAAGTTGATTCAACAAGCAAGCAAACAAACAAACAAACAAACTTGTACGGATAGTCAGTAATCCAACCTGGAAATCATCAGGGTTAATTTCTGAACATGGCTGAAAAGTAGCCCTTCCAAATAAAGATTGTTCTAAGTCTGTTCGTAGGCTCATGGGTACTTCTGATGCTTGCACTGAGAGCTACTCGCAGGGCCACTTGGCAGAGTTGGCATCTAGGTCTCCTTACTCTCAGCTCTGGAATGAATTACAGTTAAAAAGAATGACACAGACGCAACTAGACCTATCTGCCAGGACTTTCTGGCAAAGACCCTTTCAAAATATTGCCTTCCTTTCCTGGGATTATACCTTCATATATTTCTCTTAAGTGCTGAAAAGGAGAAGGAGGTCTACAGGCCCAGCAGGTGCAGAGGACAAGAAAGTGTTGTGAACAAGATGATGCGTGTGCTTAGAATCCAGAGTGCGCTTCAGTTCTTAACTGCATCTCCTAATAATAGCCCTCCTGAGACTTCCTGCTTCTAAGCTCTTTCAATATGTGTTGAAAATGGCTCCAATACACTTCTTTACCTGCATTTCAGATTTTTTTTTTCATTCTTTGGTCACTTAAGCAAAGCCTCTGTGGATCCAGCCTCACTATATAGTGAAGGTGAGGTCTCCTGGTTAAATCTAAATGACTCCCCTGGGGTGAGTGGATCCATTTACCTTTTGTTAGCCCAGCAGGTGGAACATTCACATGCTTGACTTGAGGCTCACTGCCCTGGCCTATGAGGACAGGTCCTCAATCACAGGGTGGCTTCTGATGCAAGCTGGAGCCATCTTTCAAGAGTTACTCAGCTACTTGGGGAGGTTATGAATTACTTATTAAGAGGTCAGCACAGAACCTTATAGAAGACTCGCCTCAGGAAGTGGTTTCAAAAGGAGCGTACGTCTGCTCCAGTCCTGACGCAGAAGTGGTGCAGTGGAAATCTGCAGCAAAGCAGTATTTGCCAGACATGACAGGACCACTGCACACACAGACTCACAGCAGCTATGACTGTGTGCACAAGAGCTGGGCAAGATCAAGCCAGGAAATACCACATCATGGCAGAGAGGGGGACTCATGAAGATCCACCCCTAGGTGAAGAGCTCCTGGCAACTGATGGATGGAGGCAGAATTGGGGTCAGTTTCATCAGGGATGTGATGGACTAGGAGAGGTCACATCCTCCAGGAAACGCTCCTAATCCCATGCTCAATAAGGCATCACTAAATGGACTCAAAAAAAAAAAAAAAAGCTCATGAAACTGGGAAGGAAATGTGATGAGGGAATAGAGGAAGAATGGGAGGGAGTGGATCACTGGGGGGATGGGTTTGATTCAAGCACATTATACTCACGGATAAAATTCTCAAGCAATAATTTTAGTTTCTTTTTAAAAAGAAATAAATGGTTGGTCAACATAAACAAAACAAACAATTCCTTGTTCAGACACTTATTTCTTCCACCTTTATTTTTAATTACATTTGAAAATTGGTTCTAAAAATCCATATGTTCGCCACATAATTTAATAGTTGGTAGAAAATATAGAATGTGTTTCTCAAGTCACAAAGCCCATTGGGTAACAGAGGTGTTGCTTCTCCTGGGTCTATGTTTCTCAGCATGGCACATGCCAGGCTCCTCACATTGACCCTTGATTATTTCTTATGGCCATCATATCATCTGCCTCCCCTTTGGAAAAGTAAAAAACTAGAGACTTAAACATGAGAAAAGTCTGTCCAAATGTACGCAGCATAAAATAGAAATGGGCTATGATATCATTTGCTGTTTCATATTACCATGCTATCAACAAGAAATGAGAAATCTGAAACAGTCTCCTGAGCTCTCATGGTCTTCGACTGTGTGTTCTAAGAGCCCGTGAGGATTTTCTCGAGTGAGAGCAAAATGGCAGCAGATAACTAAGTGCACTGAGTCATTCATGGATGCTGATGCCAAGCAGGTCATGGAGGGTCAGAGGTATCACACACAGCCTATGATATACTTGGGGCAAATTCCTTACCTGCTAAGACCTCCATTTCAGCAACTTTTAATCCACTAGTATATAATTTTAGAAAAAAATTAAACAAAATCTATAGCACAGATTTAATAATATGAAAAGGTGTCACATCAATACTGGTCTAATTTAAAAAAAAATTTGTGTTTAAGCGAGTTAAGATCCAGTAGACTACAACATAGACGTGGTATAAATTCAAAGATAATTAAATAAAAAGACTGCTCATAAGCTAATACTTTCTGAAACCACTTGTGTAATCTACTGCAGATATTTCTATGTATGTGAAGAGTACCAGGAGCTGCAGAGCGGTACAGCTTTCCCATGAGCCAGCTGCTGCTTCTGTGCTGAACCTGCAAGTTGCCATGGCTGACCCTGCTCTTTCTCTAGGATGCAGAGAAACAATGCAGTCTGAGTGTTTGCTGTTAAAAATTTTGGTATTTGATCCTGGTGACATGGTCTGAGATATCAGCACTGAAAAGGCTGAGGTCTGAAGATTGCCACAAGTTTGAAGTTGGCCTGGGCAACATGGTGAGTTCCCATGGGAACAGAGCAAGACCCTGTCTCAAAACAAAGCCATAAAATGAAGGCTATGATAGAAGTTGGTGGCAGAATGCTTGTCTAACATGTGCAAAGTCCTGGGTTCAGCCCATAAAACCATACACACATGAGCATGCATACTCACACATACACACACACACACACACATACACACACACACACACACACAGAGAGAGAGAGAGAGAGAGAGAGAGAGAGAGAGAGAGAGAGAGAGAGAGAGAGAGAGAGAGATTTACATACAATTTTTTTCAATTGTAAAGTGAAAGGTTCCAGGGGAAATGTGGCATTAAATGGGTAAATTAATGTCATGAGAGGATATCACCAAATTTCTTCATCCCCTAAAATCTCTGTTCCTCAATCATAGTAATGACTAAACTATCATTAAGATGGAGAACAAGCCTCCAAGCTCCACCCAACAAAGAGGCAGTAAGAGAATCCAGAGAGGTGATGGAGAACCAGACAAATAAGAACCCTCCTAGGCCAGAGTATCACATTGTATCTCCCCAGCCTACAGGGAGTATGTTGTGGTGCTGTGTCTCAAATCCAAAGGTTATCATTGTTAATTACCTTGCTTTGTTTGGCTTTTGTATCATCTCATGTACTTGAAAAGACTTTGCCATCAGGTACAGACACCTTTTCCACACAATGTGGCTCCTCCTCTGGCCAAAACAAAACCAAAAACAACAAAAACAAAAACAAACAAGCAAACAAACAAAAACAGAAATGGAAGGTGGGAAAGAGGATAGGAAGGAGGGAGGAAAAACTATCCTAAAATTGGCAAGCCATTGGAAACCTGGGGTCTGAGAAAAACTATATGATTGGCCAGAGATAATGAAAGTTATTTTTGCATACTGAGAAATGCATAATGTCTGAGGTATTCTCATTCATATCCTCACTAATGTTCTCATTCCATCACTCATGTCACTTGGATCAACCTCAGATTTAATACAATATACTATTTAGATAACTACTTCAAAGTGTCTTGATTTTTATTAGATGATTTGAAATGCTACATAATAATATCTAAATATTTTAACTAAACATTCTTCTACTATGAAGTCTTTCATTTTCTTTTTTTCTCACAATTTGGAATGTAGATAGTTTGGTGTTGTCTCCGATTCTTTAATGATTCTACTTTATAAGGGATTTATTAAAGGCATGAACCTCCCTTACAACCTGACTACCCTAAAGGAGATTAAGGACAACAAGAACAAAACCTTCTGGATATCAGTTACGAGGGGCAATTTCCCTGGCGTAGTTCTCAGGAGTATAGCAGATCATCTATCCAAGAGAAGAAGCAGCAGCATCAGTGCACAGAATCTGGAGGTCTCCACAGAGCTCACTGCTGGTGCCAAATCCTCCAAATCCCCGACATTGTGGGAAGGAACCTCCTATTTTTCTCTCCAGGTCCCCAATATCCTCCTCCTCCTCCTCCTCTTCCTGCTTCTCTCTCTCTCTCTCTCTCTCTCTCTCTCTCTCTCTCTCTCTCTCTCTCTCTCTCTCTCTCTCTCTCCCCCTCTCTCTCTCCCTCCTGCATTGTCTCTCCCTCCTATCTCCCAGCTTCCTCCTTCTAATTGACAATCCTTTTGGCAACAGAATGCCCACCCAGAGTTGCAGGCCCCTGTCTTTTGTCTTGGGCTGATCCTTCCTCTTTCTATGATCTTTATTAATTGTAGAGACAAATTCTCTGTGGGGTCAAGCATCGCAAGACTGTTTTCACCTTGGGCCTAGACTAAGGCTAGGTTAAATTCTTGTCACAGTTTGGTGCTCAGTACCTGTTGGCACATTTGTGGCAGAGACCAGCAAACAAAAGTAGTAGCCTTTGGCTTTCTCTATTTTTAATTAATCAACCCAAAAGGGAGAGGATTTTTCCGACTCGGAAACATGACAGAAGGGTCATGCAAGCTTATGACTAGCCCTTGCATGCACTTAGCCAATAAGCCAACATTTCTGCACATGTTCCAAACATGCATAGGTCAGAGTGTTATCAATATTGAGTGCTAAGGATAGAATATGTTGAGGGGACAAATTCTCATTTCATGCAAACATAAGAATTGCTTGCATAGCCGAGCGTGGTTGTGCACACCTTTAATCCCAGCACTCGGGAGGCAGAGGCAGGCGGATTGCTGTGAGTTCGAGGCCAGCCTGGTCTACAAAGTGAGTCCAGGACGGCCAAGGCTAACACAGAGACACCCTGTCTTGAAAAACCAAAAAAAAAAAAAAAAAAAAAAAAAAAAAGAATTGCTTGCATTTTCTGTGCCACAACTATAAACCCCATGGGTGATGAGAGGGTTTGGATCTGAAGTGTATCCCTTGAGAGGTCCATGTATTAAAAGCAAAAAACAAAACAAAAGCTAGATGTCCCATGCAGCAGAGTTCAGAGGTGGTTGGGACATGACTGGATTATAAGAGCTCTGGTCTCATCAATGCATTGATAATCACAGAAATAAATACACTGTTTAGAAAGGCTAAGGATTGTAGGAAGTGTGGACAACTTAGAGAAAGTGGGACACAGTGGAGTATGCCAGAGGAGTATTGTGTCCCTGGCCACTCTTCTCTCTCTCTCTCTCTCTCCCCCTTTCTTTTGTCTTACTCTTCTTTGTATGCCTGTTTCTTCCCAGATCTGTTAGGTGAGCCACCCCACAGTGCCTGTCACTTCTCCTTATCATCCTCCACCTCAATACAGACCCAGAAACAACAGAACCAGTCAACAGCCAAGTGCAACTGGAAGCCAGGGTAAGCTTTTCCTGTTTTACATTCCCCGCGCCCCTCGTATTTATCACAGAAATTAAAAGCCACACAACCCAGAGAGAAGAAAAGGTGAAGGATTAATATTCACCAGCCTAGGCTTGTAGAAGTGTTTTCCTCAAAGAATGACCTCCCCTCCTTTAGGGGAAGAAAACACAGGATAGGGCTGTGCCTTCCCAAATAGCAGAATGCTTCTGGTGGGCTCCATTTCTCATGAAAGTGCGGTGTGAAGAAGATGCCTGTTTCCAGGCTTACTATCCTCCCGTTAACATAGTAACCAGCATAGTCTGCTTCAGATCCAAAGGGTCTCCATGGACATGGCCCTCTGTCCCTCATTCCCTCACCAGTTTCACCATCGAAAAGTCATAGATTTTTTTCCCTCCTAGTATCAGCTCCATCACTCATGACATTCACCTTGCTTGGAATCAGTTTTGCTTCACATATCTTTTACCTGGTTAATTTTTGGCCTTCAACTTGGGTATCCCTCCCATCAAGAAAGCATCTGGTCCCTTTAGCCTACCTCCAGTACTGCAGCTGTAGTTTTGTAATAATTGCACAGACTGCATTTTATACACTGTACATGTATCCTCTCATTGACGGAGAACTCTCTGAGGACAGGAACCACGACCATCTATGACCTCAAACAGTACCTGGCCACACTAGGCACTCAAGCCATGCTTGTTGAGCTGCATGAAATTGCCTACACAGAAATCTGGCAACACTTCAGGAATCTTTCATCAAGAATCTAATTTTAGAGAATCCAGATGTTTTTAGGCAGGCAAATGAATGTGCCAATAACTCTTCAGAGACCATCAGTGTAAACTTTCTCTGATGAGTTTATGGATCTATCAGAGGCAGTGTCGCAGACCCAAACTTTAAGAACTATTATTTCTCAGGGAATTAAGTGGATGTGCCATTCATAGCTGACCTCAGTCTTAACATCATGATCATGGTGGTTTACAGAAGCATAATAGTGTAAGACTTCCTTGAACGTATCTAGAATCTGAGTGTGGAGATAGTATCTTATGCACAATGGCTCCGAATGGTAAAAAAGGGGTGGACGTTATGACTGTCACTTTATAGGCATCATAGCTGAGGCTCTCAGAGACTATGAGACCTCAAACACATTGAATTAAAAAGGGAATCATTTGTTAAACTTTCATTCATGTTATCTGTTAAAATACCAGTAAGAAATCACATTTTCCCAAGGAGTCAGGATTTCCTATATTAACTCACGTCTAAGCAGAATGTCAAAACTCGATGCAGGGTGTGCCCGTGGAACAATGGGAAAGGATGATATTTCAGCCACCCGCCATTGCTTTTGCATTCCACAAGTAAAACAGCTGAATTGGGTAGCCTTTCTCATTGAGTCACATGGGGATTGCCACTGCTCATCAGAAGTCAATGCTATAGAGAGTCCATTGTTTTCCCACTAATCAGGTAATTGACCCAGCAGAGTTGAAAAGAACAAAGTATAGTCTTTGGAGAGCATATTGATCTCAGTGATCTATGGGAGGCGGCATGTGTGCATGTGGGTGTGGTAAGTGTGCGTTTGTGTGTGTGTGTGTGTGTGTGTGTGTGTTGTTATGTGCAAGTGGCTGTGCCTACAGTAACCCACCATTTTATGCAATAAACCAAAGGCAAATAACCACTCTAAATACACCTTCTCCCATTTTATTTTCTGTTCTAATTGTCAGCAAATAAGTGCAGCATTAATAATTTAGTTTCATCAAATCCTCCAACAGGCATGATTTGAAAATTCGGTAAATTATGTGCCAAATCCTATATACACTCTTACCATGATTTGTAAACTAGCCAGTCTTGGCTCTTCTGTGCCTCATGCATTCCAAAAGAGGAGGAGAGGGAGGGATATATTCCCACAGTTAATGAAACATGCAATATCTATTACAGTGATAGACCAATAGATCAAAGGCAGCAGTCAGCTCAGCCAAGACAGTGCCAGTAGGACACCAGAGAGAAATCATATGATCCTAAGGTTCAGCTTAATCATCCTATCAAGCATCTGCCACATAGTAAGTGGTCAATAAACGCCTGCTGGTTGATCAATGACAAAATCAGATCCAACTGTTTTAAAACTCTGCCGAAGTAAAATTATAATTATATAATCATAACATTCCTTCTCCCAGAGGCATGAATTTGGCCATTGCATTTGAACGTATGGAATTGGATGCTTCATTTTCATTTCATTACAGGATCTCCCAACCTCTGCAAATGCCCAGGTGTAACCCTGAGCAGGGCACCCTTCCATTCAGCCATGTTTAGTGGGTCTTTCTCCACTTTTGCAGAGTGGCCAGCCTTATCTCCCAGGGACTTCACTCTGAAGGGGTGAGTGGTGTTCCATGTAATCAGAGGGCAGGATGCTCCTGTGTAGAAAACAGAACCAAAAATAACAAAACCCATCCCTTCTTGATGGACTTAGACTCCTGATTCTGTATCCTACACATTCCTAAACTTCATGAGCCATTTTGAAACAACAAAAGAGTTATCTGTAATGGACAGCCAACAGGATTTCTTTAGATAAAGGCCAGCAAACCAAAATGGCTAGCATCTGCTCCACAGTTCCTCCTTCGCCAACACTTTCTGCACACCTGCTTTAAAGCGAATCTTTTTAATTAGGAAAGTAAAATCTATTCCAAAATCTAAAATATTTGTGATTTCCAAAATGGTATAAAAACCTTTTGACAACGTACTTCCCTGGTTCTGGAAAGTTCTAATAAAAATAGTATTTGAAGGCTTCAGTAAATCCCCCAAGGTGCTGTGGTCTTTTGGAGAGAATGTGAACTGCTTCCTGCCCTTTGGGTAGATTTCTCTGTTTAATTCCAGTTTAAGAATTTCCTCATGGTGCTAGCAGTAGAGCTGTGTGTGCACTGACTCCCTAACATAAATAAGCCGGCCAGCCCCACTCATGCACAAACACTAAGCTGGGTGCCTAAATGCTAAAATTAAATAAACACTCTATTCACCATTTTCCTTCCCCCTCCCCTCTCTTTGCTCCCCACCCCTTCCCCTCCTTCCAGGGCCTGAATAGCAAAAGATCAAAAGATGGAAATATTAGTGATATTTTGGAAAAAAGAATAGATAGAATCCAGATGGGTGGAAATTTTTATATGGTTCTTACAAACTTGGCTATAGTTAACACTGGTTTAATCTGTCTATTTGATCCAACTTCTTCAGTTTGGTAACTTCCAGTGAAATTTATCTACACACACACACACACACACACACACAGAGAGAGAGAGAGAGAGAGAGAGAGAGAGAGAGAGAATTTGTATAATAATTAATACTGTTTTCTCTCACAAGCCAGGTAAAAATCTAAACAATTACAACTTGCTCATCACCAGTGACAGAATCATGTTAAGTTGGTCAGGGGACATGGGATGATTTGCACAAAATTCAGCTGGGGTCTAGTGACATCATAGGACTCTCTTTTGCTTTGTTGGTAGTGGATGAACACTCACTTGTTCTTAGCTCATGGAAGAGAGTTCAGAAACAAGACCACTGCGCTTTCACCATGTAAATAAGCATGCTCAGTTAGTACATATTGGCTTTCAATAAATCCTATGTATGCATGTGTATGTAATGATTTAGAAGAGCAGCTGTCAATATAGTACATAAGGACATAGAAATAATAATGCATATAAAAATAAAAATGATCACTATTTTAACTCTATATCTGCTACATTTTTAACTCATTGCCTAAAATGGATTGCTATAGCTCCATTTAAGGAAATAAAGACAAAATCTATGAACATAGAAAATAATTTTTCTGAAATACGTCGTTAGGTTCTCTTATGTTGGTAGATTCAGCATCTAGAAGGTTTAGACATACCTATATATACCTGAGTGTGAATTACTTTTATATGCTTCTTAAGTACAGATACTCTGTAGATAATAAATTGTTGGTCTGAATTCATTTCTAATATTTAATTCTTATAGCATGGAACTGGGACACGTTACACAAAAATAATGGCTGGGTCTTACCGAAGCTCAATTCACGGCATCTAAAGCCCCTTCCATCTGTTACACTGACATTGTGGAGGACACCTTCTACACTGCAAATCACCAAACTGATGTTATCTGTTGTTTTTGTGACTCTTCTTTCTGCAGAATTTCTATACTTGGCATAGTGACAGAATTTTAGTCATTATACCTGAGTCTTCCTACTAATATTTAGCTGAGTAAGTCTAAAGTGTCAGAATCTTAAGGCAAATTATCTTGAGCGCTCTCTCTCTCTCTCTCTCCCTCTCTCTCTCCCTCTCTCTCTCTCTCCTGGTTTCTATAAATTGGTGTCCCATTGTTGAAAGAGCTTTTTTTTAGTGAATTCATACAGCCAGGCATATTATTTAAGTTATTATCAACTCCTTGGACCTCAAACTTAATGTTAAATGTAATAGATTTTTATGAGTTTATAATAATTTAGGAAATATATTATATATAATATATTACACATGCCATCAAGATTAAAAATTAAAAGTATCTATAGATATTTTAGGAACTGTCAATTTCATCATTTAATTAAGACCAAAACTCAGGAATTTTGATGTAAATGTGTTATGATTTTTAGTATATGTGATTGAAATAGGGAAAGGGTAATTAGACTACACACAGCTTTAGGAGTGAATTAACTTATTGTACATGAAAGAAGTCTTCAGTTTCAACTCACATGTCTGAAATCCAAGAAGATAACACATAAGTTGCATATGTAAATTGCACAAATAAATTCCACTACACTATATACTATTAAATTCTCACAGAGATAAAATATATTCAAGGTAGACAAATTTAAAATATTCACAAGACTACAACAAAGCTACCTTTTGGGACTCTGAAACAAAAGAAATTTGTAGACCCGCTGAACTTATAACAAAACGAGTATATATAGTATGTTGAACATAAGCTTTATGTTTATAATTAGCACGATGTGTGACCCTTAATACAGTGGCTAATGTAGCATTCAACAGAGTCTCTAGCAAAAAACATTATATAATCTTTAAAAATTTCCCAAACATTCATGAATCTGGTATGTGTTAGGCTACGTAGGTTGCACAGTGAGAACCGCGCCATCTAGCAAAGACCAGTATTTCAGAATAGGTTTATTCAGCTTCTTCAGCAAGAAAATAAAGTGAAGTGGGGGGTTCTCAACACTCTTTACCTTGACCAATTCAGACATCAAACAGTTTGCCAGTTATATGAGAGGAAGGGATACATAAGTGACCAAAATGAAGATGTTCACATAGAGTACAGTGACTTTGTATTTATAACACAGATAGGCACATGCTTCTTTATAATTAAAAGATCCACAAATCCCCATGCCTTAACCTTTTTGATGCAAGATTTTAGTCAGCTATTCGCCTTCTGTCGCACTGCCTGAAAAAATTATCCTGCAGTGAAAGAGAAACAGTGGGCACCCTGATTCTACCCTAGGGAAGCAAAACAGACCAGCAGAGGTGTGCCAGCCAGCTGCTCCCACAGGAGATAGTAGTCCCTGTTGTTTATGTTTGGAACAATGCATGATGCATTTCCCAAAAACAAAATCTGATTCTTCCAGGGATATGATTGATCTGAAACCGTTTTGCTTCCTGGCTACTGGACTGACTATTAGGGGAACGTTCTTGATAAAGAAAGGCTGATCAGATCATTGGAAGAGCAACCAATGGTTAATGCAGTAGAGAGCATCACCTGTGCCTGGGAATGCTCTCAAGTCAACAGAGTCCTTCTGTGAACTGTGCATAAACACATGCAGAAAAGGCAGGGTACTCTTTAGACACCAGCCAGGTACATTTGGAATCTAATAACCCTATGACAATAGTTCCATGCTGGTGTGAAGTTGGTCCCAGTGGGAGTCAGAAACCACTATCAGCCCAGCAAGCAAGAAAGTATGGAACACTGAGGCATTTCTACATCTCCAGCCCTACTTCCCGTCAGCCAAGCTAGACACCTGAGGAAAGAAGAGAAAGTTTGCACTTGAATGGGTTTTGCTATGCTATGTATTAAAGGAACTATGTATATAAGGAAAGAAAGAAAGAAAAAAAGAAAGAAAGAAAGAAAGAAAGAAAGAAAGAAAGAAAGAAAGAAACTCTAACATCAAATTGACAAAATCAATGATTGTAAAAGTGCATATTTACCATGCCCTGCATTGGGAGGGGTTTGACATAATTGATCAGAAAATAAAAAGCATAAGCACCTTTAACAAGGATAGCTGTCCTCAAAAGCATAAAAGATAGTAAGCACTGTTGATGATGGAGAAAGAGGAGCTTTGACACTCTTGGTGGGAATGTCAGTTCATGTAACTGCTAGGAAAAACAGCACCAAAGGCTCTCAGAGAACTCAAATTAGAACCACTGCAAGAGCCAGCAACCACGTGACTAAGTGCTCATAAAGAACCCGTGAGTTTAAGTCAGTGTGTTTAACAGATGTCTGTACACTCAGTTTGTTGCAGCGCTATCCATTCACAAGAGCCAAAAACTGCAGTCAAGTTGAGTGTTTCTGAACTGACGAGAGGAGAAAACATGGTACGTATGTGCGGTGGAACACTATACTGCAAAAAATAAGGAGTGAGGTCCTGTCACTTGGGGCAATTTGGGTTAAACGGGAGATCTTTATGCTAAGTAAAATAAATTGGGTTCACAAGATAAATGTCATTTGATGTCACGCATCTCTTGGCTGAGGAAAGGAAATAACAGTTGCCAGAGACTTGGAGAATAAAATAGAAGAAGGAAAAGAAGAAATTTTGCTGAGTGTATTGGATAAAAATAAGAATTTCTGTTGTGCTGTTGCTCTTTGTAATAATGTTCTTGACAGTTTTAAAAGTATTTGAGAGAAAGGATTTTGTATGCTTTTGATTTTCAACCATAAAGAAGTTATAAATCTTTGAGCTGAGTTTATCTTAATTTTAATGTGTGTGTGAGTACCTTATAGTATACTTATACAATTTTATGTGTCAATTAAAATAATTTTAAGCTGTATTGAAAAATACAGTCCATACAGTCCAGGTTGGCTAAGTTCTAGAATGCTTCCAGAGCATTCTAGAATAGCAATGTCTTTTCCTCCATCTCCCTGAATATAAGGCTCTCCATGTTCTAACTTTGGCTTTGGGTTTCAAGTCTTTCTTTCCATGATATGGTAATCAAACCCACTCCTACAGACCCAAGTCATGCTGGATGTCACTGCCAAATGTGGGTTGCCATCTTGACCTCACTCCCTGACTCACAGATTTGATTTCTGATGCTTGGATACTTTTCCAGTAATTTGTACTGTACACCTACATACAGAATTCGAGCCTCCTGGTATACCAGGTGTGATGCTTGTTAATAGCAAGATGTTCTGATTCCCCATTCAGTGATGTGGGATACTACATCAACACAAGTATACCACCTACCCAGGTGCTATTTCCCTGGCCTCAGCTATAGCCTTCTCAGGCCCACCCCAGTTTGTTGTTGTTGTCTTGTTTGTTGTTTTTTAGTAACTTAGTGTTACTGTGTCCAATCTGTTGCTTCCCAAGGAGAAGACTCAATAAATACTTGCTCACTCCGAGATGTCCTTTTTTTGTGGTCATTGTTTTGCTTTGTTTTGTTTTGCTTATCATCTACCTCCTGTAATAATTACATCAAATAAGAAAATGTACCATGGAAATGGGATGGGAGTACACACTGGAGCAGTAGTATGGTGGGTGCTACCTGGAGACCCACAGAGTGCGAGTGTGAGGGCTTCCAACCGGGTTTCTCTAGTTGAAAATTTAGAAATGATTGTAACACTTCAAAAGTATTTTCTCTAAATTTGAAGGAAGTCAGGTTCCCAAAGGCAATAGGTGGGGCCCAGGACTTGGAGAAGAATGTCTGGCCTAGCCTTTTATGAGGTGCAATACTGCAATGCAGAAAAGAACTGGGGAATTTGACTTAATGAGGTGACAAGATTACAAAAAAGTTCCCTTTCTTTAAAAAAAAAAACAAAACAAAACATTACAGTAACTTCTACAATGTGTATTGATTGGAGATTTGAATGAATGGAACAAATAACCACGTGACAGAGATTTTAAAAAATACCCTCAGAGAGCAGACTGAATGCCTGTCTTGCCAAGCTCCCTGGAACTTAACTGTGCTCCACACAGCTGGCAGAGCTACAGCAGCTGACACGAAACAGTGTGAATTCATCCAAGACTGAGTTCACCACTCTCTTCTCCAGTGTCCCCATTACTTCAAATCCTTGCATTACTATGTTCTTTTACAAGACAGAGTTGTCAGAGCCTTAAGTTGCCCCAAACATTAGCTACCTATTACTAACATGTTGAAAAAATTAACCCCCAAAATAATGATTCTGGCCATGTCTGTGCATTGAGTCAGGCACAGGTTAAAGCTCCTGTATCAGACCCCTGCGGCTGTAACTCTGGAGGCTTGAGCACTCTTTCTGATGGGGGGCGGGGCTCTATATTCGAGCTCAGTAAAGGTGTTGTCATACCTTGGTCTCTTGCCATGAATGCCTGTCTCTAGGGTTCCCTTGTAGCAGACCAGCTTGGCTTCCCTCTGGGTAAGTGATACAAGAGAGAGTGAGAGAGAGAGAGAGAGAGAGAGAGAGAGAGAGAGAGAGAGAGAGAGAGAGAGAGAGAAAAGATTCCCAGGATGAACACTACTATCTATTTATAACTTAATGTTGTATGTGACAACCTATTATATCTGCGATATTTTATTCATTAAAGCTGGGTCATTAAAATCCAGTCCATCCTCAAGCAGAAGGTATAACCCAGGGGGCCACAGAAGGGATGACTACACAAATGCAGAATCATAGGGCTCCAAAGGTACCACACCAGAAGGAGGGAAAACATCCACTGACATGCAGCTTCTCAGGAGTAATGGCTTTATGTGGTTGAGTTTTGTAGAGCTGCTCCTATCAGTGTAGCCTCATCGATCATGACTAATAAAAGACTGAGTAGGGGATAAAACTGAACTGAACCATTCAAAAACAATCATGAAATCAGATGAAGAGAGTGGCACATTATAATACATCAACATGATACTCAAATATGCTCACAAGAGACTGCATGGTAATTTGGTATAGTTTTCTCAACACGACTATGAATCTTTTATTTGGGGTTTATTCTCATCTGGTATCAAATTCCATTAATAGTCCCAAATGATGTCAGTGTGATAGAGCCTCTCTCCATGGCAATTATCTAAGGCTGCCTATATGATGGATGCTCAAATGTGCCTAGGAACTTTACAGACAGATGGTTCTTCGGATCCTCCTACAGACTGTCTGCATGAGAGGGGAATGCACAGCTTCCTGTGATCTCCCTTGACTCTGTTTCTCCCCCCCCCCCCGCCCCCGCTTAGCATCGAAGTTGATTTTAATTTTTTTTCTCACACCCCAGGTTTGATCATCAAAAGTAGGTCACTCTGCAGCATCTAAAACACTCATAGCAGCTCTGTTCCCAGACTGTGAAATCAGGCGGTTTAAAAGCTTCCAAAGTGAGAACCTGCCCTGAGAATGGAAAACACTCAGTCTTCTTAAGGAGAACCTGAGTGAAATGGGTCTGACTACCCCTTCACTGTCCTAGAACAAGACAGTGGCATTCCGTGGTGTCTTCTCCACACAGCTGAGATGAAGGAAATCTCAGAACTGTCCTGGAGCCCTGTCAGTTAGCTGCTCTAACCAATCCGCTTTATTTCAGGGCGAGGACTCGAGCTCAAAGCTAGAACCAAAACAATATATTGAGTCAGATGGTGTCCCTCAATAACTCACCAGAAGCTAGAAAACTGGCCTTGTCCAGAAACAGACTCTTTATAGATATATGTAATCAGGCTAAGAAGAAATGGTGATGGGTTAGACGGAGTCCTAAATCTAGCACAAGTGACATCGTTAGATGAAGTGGAAAACTTGGACACTGAGATCCAGCACGAAGGAGTGAAGCAGTGTGAAGGCAGAAACCAACTGGAGCTTTGTATCTACCACCCACCAACGTCAGCAACTACCCTAAGCTCCTCAGAGCCTCTAGGAGGCAACACAACACTACACCATCAGCACCAACGTCTAGGACCCTGTCTTTGCGCTCTGTGAAACTCAAAGGCATGGAAGACCAGGCACCCCAAGGCTGCCTTTGGCACTCACTCACTCTGCTCAGTCACAGCCTCTCATCTCTCAAATACAGTCTCAGCTTAACCACGCCCTTTTCTCACTCCAGACCTAGGCTCAGTCCTTCCTACCCAGCCTCAGTCCTGCAGGCCAGCGGGATGTGTGGTGGCTCTCCAGGTCTGACGGCAAGCAGGAAGAGCTCCCCGCCTTGTCCCTCTTCTCTAATGCTCCCTGAGGCTTTAAAAGCAAGATTTAGTGTTGTTTCAAGGAAATCCCCTTCTGGTATAGAGCCTAAAAATAGTTCTATGAAAACAATATGCCTTCAAAAGATCTATAGGATCCTTCATTCTTTCTCTTCCCTATTTATAATCTTTATTTACATTGTTTTTCCTTCCCTTTTAAAGAAACCCTCCTTTATTTCATCTCTTATTTTAAGAGAAAACCAGAAAAAAAATCAACTTTTAGAAGAAAGCATTATTTTTTTTTAGGATGTAGACTAAACATGGCAGTACACAAGCAAGAAACAAAGAATAAGTAATGTGGACTTCATCAAAATCACATACACACACACACACACACACACACACACACACACACACACGCACACCCACACTCAATCACTCACACATATATAAAGTCTGTCAAGTCACATTAGTAAAAAGAATTTATATACAGAACACAGAGGAAAAATTCTTACAACTTAAAATAAGCTTGATGGTGGTGAAGCAGAGGCCCGCGCATTTATAAGTTGATGTTAGTGATTATGCTGGTTTGTAAGCTAGTGGTTGGGCATTCTCCTCCAATAATCATGACTTCACTGGCACTGAGTACTCAGCCAGGTGTCCAGTTCTAGGCATTATTTGCTTCTTGTTGAATGAGTCTTAGGTCCAATGACAGAGTTTTGGGTTACTGGCAAGGTAGGTGTGCCACTAGTACACCCTTGGGGTTACTGTGCCATGTTTGTCACTGCTGTGGTTCATACGTGTCATTGCTGGGTAGGACTGTTGCTTACTTCCCACCTTTGGAAGCTTGCAAAGTAATCATTTGGTATCGTGAAAGCTAGTTTTTTGAGAGGGGACATTCAGGTCAGTTATAACTCAGAGGTACCCTTTGCAACGGACGGAGACCACTACAGAAACTACAACCAACCAAAATACAGCATTCTCAGGCACAATCCCGATTGAGACATCTACAAAACGTTTCCATATCTGAGGCTCTGGGAATACTGTGGGTGAGTAGGCAGAAAGATGGTAAAAGCCAGAGGATCGCAGTGTTTGCTGTGAGATTGTGTGTCCTGATAACATCAGAAGCTACACCCACAAAGTCTCATCAATGTGACTGCTGAAACATGAGACGAAACAAAAGATGATATCAATGGACATGACAAAGAGGACAGGGAAAAGCCTAGGAGCCCCCAACTTCACACAAAGAACTACAGCCGTCTGAATCAAGCTGTGAACCTGAGGGTAGCCTTCTCCAGGGAAGAACACACCAGTTGGTTATCTAGTGGCAAACGGTCAGCCCTGAAAACATACATGCAATATATATATAACATTATACAGACTGACTGAACAGGTTATATTTAGAAGTTTAGATATAAAATATATGTTAAAGATTTGACTTACAGATATTTTCTTCCATTCTGTAGATTGCTATCTCATTTTTTTGATGGCGCAACTTACACATACACACACACACACATATATATTATATATACAGGATTTTGATGAAGTTCAAGTACTTATTCTTTTGTTTATCTCTTGTTTGTTTGCTTTCGTGTTTAAGAAACTATTATATATATATATATATATATATATATATATATATATATAACATATATGAGAGTAATACCAATATAAAAAGAAGTCATGTGGGGAGGTCATATGAGAGAGCTTGGAGGGAGGAAAAGGAATGTAGAAATGCTGTAATTAAATTATAATTCCAAAAAATTCCCAGGTAGAAATTTAGCAATGCGTTTGAGTACAGATTTCTTCAAAGTTACTAATAAGCTCAGAAAAGGTTAATGGGATGTAAATGAAATATAAATCAAAATATAAGATACTATGTAATAAGCAAATGGAAGGCTACAATAAAAATCACAGACAAGCGGGGTGGTGGTGGCACACACTGTTAGTCCCAGCACTTGGGAGGCAAAGGCAGGCAGATCGCTGTGAGTTTGAGGCCAGCCTAGTCTACAAAGTGAGTCCAGGATAATCATGGCTACACAGAGAAACCCTATCTAGAAAAACAAATCAACCAAATAAACAACAACAACAACAAAAAAACCCACAGACAATAACAATGTCAGGGAGGAAAAATCAGAACCCTCTACAGAGTTAGTGTGAGTTTAAAATGGTACAGCCATTTGGGGAAACCATTTGGTAAACTGTAATGCATGGCATGGCCAGAGTCACATATGTAAAAGACAGAAAACACATCTACAGTAAACATGTAAATAAGTATTTATATCATGATATAGAGAACAGCCAATGGAAATTATCTAGATGTCTTATCAACTGAAAAAATGTATATAATGTATATAATGAATGTATCAATAAAGTAAAATATATGGGACATTGAAAAGTACTATAAGGCACTGATATGTTCCACAGTAAAGATTAAACTTGACAATATCATATGATGTGAAAACAATATCCACAAGAGACTATAGACTGGCTGGTTCCATTTACAAGAAATGCCAAGAACAGGAAAATAATATAATCTAGAAGTAACTGCTAGTAGATGCCTAAGGCTTCCAGGAAGGATGCAAAGAATGAGAAGAATGAGCACAGGATATTTTTCAGGATTATGTACATGTTCTGAAATTAAACAGTTCTCTCTCTCTCTCTCTCTCTCTCTCTCTCTCTCTCTCTCTCTCTCTCTCTCTCTTTCTCTCTTTCTGTGCGCGCACGCATGTGTGTGTGTGTATATATGTGTGTATGTGTTTGTGTGTGTTTCTATGAATATGGTACACATAGAGACTGCAGTTAAATAGCACTGTTATTTAAGGTTACATACCAAAGAGCACAATGAACTGTGAATGCATTGCTTTAGGGCTTTTATGACTCACAGTTCAAAGGCATAGTCTGCCTTGGTATTTAGTGAGTCATGAGTTGGTGTAATCAAGGCAGCAGAGGCTTGAGGCAGCTGGTTAGACTGCATACAGAGCCAGGAAACAGAACAATGAATATTGAAGCTCACTCTCTTCTTTTTCTTCAGCCTAAGACCACAGTTTGTGGAAGACCTCCCTAAGATGGTTCACCTAAGGTAGAAATTCCCTGATAGCCACACATGGGCTTTGTTTCCTAGCACATTCTAGGTCTGGTCAAGCCGGCAATATTAACCGTCACAGTGAGTGTCTTAAGACCACTTTTGTGTAATCCACTGTGTCTTAGTCATGTATTTAAAATTAAATTGTCTAGAGAACCTAAATTAAGTACACTTCTAGAGTTGGTAGAGAAGCAACCAGTATGGCAAGCATTCTTTTTCAAGTAAAAAAACAAAAACAAAACAAAAAACAATTTATAGAAATCACTTTCATTTAGTATGAACATAGGAATCAAGTTTCTCTTGACTCCTATGTCTTGATTGTGACCCAGCTACCAGTTTTTAAACCTGCCTGTGTCTGCATATGAGGTTTTCAGCTTTGCGTCTAACAGCTCACTCGTGCCTAGGTTTCCATTTCTTGCCTCCCGTCCTACCTCACCTTGGACTTGAGACAATGCGGAAAAGACTGTCTTCTTGTCCTTGCGAGCCATGTTTGGAAAACAGCAGTTCTAGGCTCTGGACTTAGGTGGGCTTCCCCTCAGAGCAGTGTCATCCTTTTTCATCCAAACCCATTTCTGAGTTTCTGTGCCTGAAACACAAGTCTGGAATCTTGAGTGCCCTCTTCCCTATGCCTAGATTTTTAAAAAAGGAATTGGGATGCAATATAACTTTATTTCTGTACTTTAGTTTGTTTGACTTAGCTAAACTAAAGCATTTCTACTTTCTTACATTTGGAAATAGGCCCCCACAATTTGAAAAATTCTTTCACTTAGTGAAGTGTAAAATTTATATGTGAGAGTAGATATGAACCAAGAGGACAATCCATTGCCATGTGCCAATTTCAATGTGTACGATTTCATGATCCTCACAGGGAGCAACATTTATCTTGTCCCTGTGGTTGAATACTACAGAGTCCACATGCTAGACACTGCTCCGTGGTAAAGGGGGACTGGGGACATTCCTATGGGAAAAAAAACAAAGACGATACGGGGGTGGGGGAAGGGCAAAAATGATCCCATGGAGATAAAGAAGGAGGTTATGTTTCTAAGTATAATGAACTCCTAAATTCCATAAAAGCGTAGACACACTCTATTTTTCTTTTCAGAGAATATGGGAAACACTTCCTCCTCAGGTCTCTGAAGCACTGTTGTGGAATTTTCCTTTTGAAGCTTAAAGGCCCAAATTTTCCAGCAGGAAGATCCCTTTGAAGTCACTCTCTGAACAGTGTCAAAACATATGGGAAACAACCAAAACCATGCAAAAGACTCTTAAAGTATAGAAAAACCTCTTCTAAAATAATGTCTGGAGAGACACTGGGATCCCAGGATGGCAAATGTTTCTGGTGTCTGCTGTTTTGTTTTGATTTGAGGGAGGGAAGAAGTCTTAGAAAATCTGAGTTACTTCTCTTCTTATAACAAGACCAAATTAGTGATTTCATTTGATCCAGTTTAGACATAAGCATTTTCAGATCTAGGCTCTGTTACTTAAAATAGCCGTACACTCTGAAGACGGAATTTCTGGAAGTGTTTAAATTTTTATCCACTTATATAGATTCCAGATTTGATTTTACATATTATTTTATGCACAGTTCCCCCCAGGTACTCTAGAAATTAAAATAGCATAGAAAATTAATAGCTGTTAAAATTAGCGTCTGAACAGCGTCGACTGTATATATGACTGGTGGCTGACTTCGTGGATAGAATGTGTCCAAGAATCTGGAGGGAGGGGCCCATGGATCTGTTTTCATTAAAGTGTTTATCAAAATCACATTTGTACTTGTTCCTATTAAGTCAATTAATTATCTGAAACAGACTCATCTGGTAGTTCCCCTTACAAATTGGAGATAACTGGGTCTAAACTTCAGGAGGCCATAGAGAAGTGCATGGTTTACAGGCTTCCAACAGTTGTTGTTGAGCGTTTTCATTTATCCAGCCTGTTGGCATCTGAAATTCAAACTATACCAAAAGTCATGTGGTCTGTTTATCTACTTATTACTCATAATCCCAAATCTTTCCTTTCTGGTCTTTATCTTTGTATATGTTCCAACTTCCCTCAAATTAGCAAGTATGGAAATTTGTGCTTATGTGTTCTCTCTTACACACTCTAGTTTCTTGCTGGTCAGATGGGACATGTTGGATTTCTGTGAATGTTTCCCATGCAAATTCAGCTAGCCTTCACTGCCAGAATTACATATTTCTCAGAAGATTCCAAACTTTCTGTACTTAGTTCATTGCTGGTATGTGGTTTTCCTTCCCAATACACATCGCTAAGTTCTTGCTTCTAAAAAAAAAAAAAGCAAATTCTGAAGCCAGATGGCAGCTCACACTTGTAATCGCAAACCTTGAGCGGCTGAGACAGGAGAATTGGGATGAGATTGTAGGAAGCCTGAGCTATAAAATAAGTGCATGGCCATTCTGAGCTATAGAGTTCCACTCTATCTCACAAAATGAAGCAGGAACAGCATAACGTTTGAGCACATTGTATAATCTGAAAACGCAATGGTTTTTACCATCTAGACTTTGCCAACTTTCAGTGCTGCTTCCTTTGTTATATTCCTGGGTGTATAAAGATGCTCACTTTGTGGTGGCCAAGAAGCAGACCCAAGAACAACTCCAAGCCACTAAAGACATGCTTTCAGAGACCTGCTTCCTCTAGCTAGACACCACTTCCTAAAGTTTCCATATCTCCTAAAATAATGCCAGCAGTTGGGGAGCCAACCCTCAACACGGGTCTGTGGGTGACATCTTGAACCAAACCACGATGCATGCACGCTGACTGTTATGGATAGACTATGTACCCACACGAAGCCATCTTGCAAAGCCTCCCCAATGGTGTCTGAAGGTGGTGATTAGAAGGTTACACTTGGGCTAGGTCCTGAGGACCTCATTGCAGGACTGAGGCTTCTCCCTTTGTCCTCTCCTTTCTTTCTTCTCTTCCTCTCAACTCAACTCACAGAGGGCACAGAATCTACAAACCAGGAAAAGACCTATCACTCAGAACTTAATTGGCCAGCACCTTGGGCTTGGGCGTCTGGGCCTTATCAATAAGAACATATTGTTACCAAGCATTGTAAGATCCAGCACCACTATTCGAAACTGTTTAGTAACTGAAGTTTCCATTTTGTAAAAAAAAAAAAGAATCCCTTTCTCATAAAATTCATTTACGCAATTGCTGAATTGCTAAGCTGATTCATTAGACTCAGGACTATCTGACTTTGAGTAAGCTGCTTGTCACAGACGATGAGTCGAAGACTCAAAGTGAGATAGTCCTGAATCTAAGTAGTCCACAGCACCTGGTAGTCATGCTACCCTGGAGCCATCAGGTGAGGGCATTGCTTTGTTTAACTCGTTTTATTTTGTTTTGCTCTGATGTAGCATTGAGCTCAGGGCCTGGTTCCAGCCCTCTTGAGAGCAAGCTGCATCCTCACCCTTTTGTGTTTGTTTGTTTCTGAGACAGGGTCTTACTATGTACCCTAGGATGGCCTTGACTTCTTGAGTCTCCTGATTTAGCCTCAATACTGGGATCACAGGTATAAATCCCCATGAATGGTAACCAGGGTAACTTTTATACTGACCGTGAAATATAATATCAGGCACTTACTTTTTTTTTTACCTGCTTCTGCCCCACCAGGTCCCTTCTGTGTATCTAGAAACTTTTTTCACTCTTTGGAAGCCATGTAAAGCACCGGTAAGACTTTGCTAGATGCTCTCAGATCAATAGTCACCTCAGGTAAAATTAAAGCCCCAGCCTCCTTTTCCAAGCTGCCCTTAAGCCTGGCTACCTGTGATGGACCCAGTGAAGTGGAAGACTTTCTCAGTGGTTCCACAGCAATCTCTCGCTTCAGCCTCAGTGACGTAGCCAGTAGCTTCTCCATGCATGGGGAGCTAAATGGTGAGGGGCTGACTGGGGCTGTGTGCCAGTAGCCTTGATGCCCTCTGGCACGGGTGTCATTGACAGTCTCCCTAGAATAACTGTAGTCACTGAGCGTCTGATGCTTGCAGTCACTTTGTGAGAGGGAAGTCACTCCTCTAGCTGCCATTTTCAGGGCTATTCAGTATGTCTGTAACCTCATCTATTGCAGAAATCCAAGAGAGCGACCTGAAACAGTGTTCTTTGTATGTTTCTTTTATGTTTCTTAGTATGAGAGTACATTATCATAATGCTAAAAATCAAATGGAGGTAGGTCATATTTATTCATTCTAGAAGAGTGTACACACACGCACACACACACACACACACACACACACACACACACACACAGACATACACACACAGAAAGGTATACCCACACATACACATGCGCTACATCCTACTCCCCACATACACAGGAAACTAATTATTCCATTAAAAGGTAAGGAATTTGCAAGCATCTGAATAAAATATATTTAATTTAGACAAAGCTTTTTGAAAAAAAAAAGGCTTTTTCATTGTACTCTGTTAAAAGCAAAACCCATTCATCTTACTCCTTCAAGGGTTGGCCCATAGATTTTAGTTATGATTAAGATTTCATTACACGAAGGAACTTATACCTATAAAGGTCAAAGGGAATGCTCAATGTTGACATAGTGCTCTTCCAACTCGGCTTTCATTATTCCTTAGCAGGGAACAATTGAAAGAAAGAGCAAAATAATGCAGCCATTCCGAAGTGATCCTTATGAAATGAGAGCAGTTCTCAGTTAAAAGCTCTCTCAGAAACTGAAATAATCCAGGGGTCTTCTATTGGCATAATCTTATGTATTGCTCCTATATATTGGGTGGTTAAAGTGAAGCATTTTAAAGAACGTATTTACACTTGTAGCCATAGCTCCTGATCATGGACATGGAATTCCCTCTTTACAGTGAAAGCAGTGAACTCAGAGGTTCATCACTACCCAAGATGCATAAAATGAGCAACGGTGTGGATCCCACCTGAATCAAGGCACGTATCTGAATCCTTCTCGGCTCAGCGTATACTGTGAAGAGTACAGTAGTAGGAAGTATGTAAGAGCTCTTAAGCGCAATACAATGACTCTAGTCACTAATTCACATCAGCTGTAGTTATATGCTTGTGGCCTACACAACCCAACTCTGGCACAAAGTTAAAGAAGGGGAGAGGGTACCAGCACTTCCTTTCACCTTTGTGCTATTGACTAGGCATGGATTCTGGAAGAGGAGGAATCATTGTCTTTAGCTGTGTACCCTCAGCTGAGGCCAATAGGCTCCGATGGAGAGGGATAAGGCCACCTTCACCCAGTGCTCCTGATTGATTTTGGTGGGTTCCAAAGTAAAATTACTAGACAGAAATGCTAAAGAGATATTTGTTGCGAGAGTAGACAGGGTAGGAGGTAGAAGAGAGGGTTGAGAGTACTCAACATGTCAAGTATATGTGTGCACAATTGTAACGCAAATATACATGTCTATCAATAAATTATACACACACACACCAAATAAATAAATACATTTCTGATAAGTTATAGGTGTAAAATATAAGACAAGGCCACTTTCTGAGGCAGTATTGAAACAAGCATTTCAGTTTATATACAAAGCATTTTAATAGGGATCTGAAGTCAAAATGCTTCACTCAGCTGGAGAAGGCTCATTTAACAAACCTGCCTGGCTAAGCTCTAGCTTCCATTCAACAGGCTGTGTTCAGATTATGTACCGATGCATCATTCAGTGTGTTACCTAGTCTTTTTATTTTTTGTTTTATAATACATTATTGAGCAACAGGAAAATTCCCCAAGTCCTAAATAGGTGCCCAACACCATACCATTTGTTCTCAACACATTGTTGAAATATTAGCACTTTCAGCATAACATAATATAGAAACAAATCCATTGTTTATTGGTAACTCCCATTGGTAGAAATGCAACCTACTATTTATGCTATATCTTCATTACCTAACTCAATTAAAATTTCTAATAATCCATAGCTTGTAAAGAGTTATTTGATTTTTAGCATTTAGCTTTAAAAAAAAAACACTCATATGTCACTGTCTACATGCAACATTGAATAACAACCATGAGATATTTTTATTATTTGCATGCATAGCCAAGAATCTTAGTGGAGAAAGAAGAACATCAACCCACCCATAAAACCTTTGAACAAAAACGTACCTTGCCTAGAAGAAGTGCAGAGATAAAGATAGAGCAGATACAGCAGAGGTTGAAGGAATGTCCAACCAATGCCTGGCCCAACCCAAGACCCACCCCATGGGAGAGAGCCAACCCCTAACACTATTAACAATACTCTGCTGTGCTTGCAGACAGGTGCCTAGCATAGCTGTCCTCTGAGCGGCTCCATCCAGCAGCAGTTCAAAATAGATGCCGAGACTCACAGCCAAACCTGGGACAAAGCATAGAGAGTCTTGTAGAAAAGTTGGAGGAAGGATAAAAGGACCTGTAGGTGATAAAGGCTCCGTAAGAAGGCCAAGAGAGCCAACTAGCCAGGACTCAGAGGATTCTGTGGGGTCTAAAGTTCTAATCTTGGTCCTCTATATAGATGTAGTCGATGGGCAGCTCAGGTTTCATGTGTGTCCCCTAGGAAGGAAAGTGAGGTCTGTCTCTGACACGGACTCTGTTGTCTGCTTTGGGACCACTCCTCATACCCCTGATGGGAGCGACTGCCTTGCCAGACTACAGGGGAAAAACTCAGTCCTGATGGGACTTGATGAGCTGGTGTGGGTAGGTAGGAGGGCTCTCCTTTTCCCAGGAATAGGAGATTGGGGACGGGGAAGGGAGGGTGGGACTGAGAGGATAGGAGAGAGGGGGCTGTGACTGAGATGTAAAGTAAATAAATAAATAAATAATAAATAAATAAATAAATAATAAATAAATAAATAAGCTTCTTAAGATAAATTATTGATATTTTCACAACAGATATTCCTGGGTAAGTCACAGAATGGTTAAATTAATGCTTTTAGAATCAGAAGGGAAGTTTTATTTCCTTCATTTTCTCAATCTCTCTTGAGTTTCCCTACCTCCCTTCATGATAGACCTCAAGCAATGCAAATGCTTGTACATTTGTTATTTCTCTTACTGTCATTTTACACATTTCAAAGGACAAAGGATTAACAGGAGACTGTGTCTCCAATCTCATGCTTGAATCCACACATAAAGGGCGTTCTTTGCTTAGGAAAGAGCTTGTCAACATGCTTTCCAGATTTAACCAAATTAAAAGTGCTTCCCGGTGCTTTTTCAGTATGAGACTTATATTGAAATACACTAGTTATCTCAAGACATACTTTAAGGACAGTTATCCAAGCCAATGTGTAATTGCCAGTCATACATTTTATTAGCTTATATTTCCCAAGGTGTAACAGGGTAAAATTTATAAGCATTCTCCTTCTGTCAAAAAATAATAACAGTGGATAGCATATTCAACACAAAAAATCCTATTAGCCTTCCAAAATAAGTTATTCATTTTTTTCTGTTTTAGGGTGTAACACCCTTGGAAACCATGGTTACCATGACTAATAACATTAAACCCACAATTCTGTTATGCAGGAATAAACAAGAACTTATAGATGTACTTGTAAAATGAATTCAGAGAATCTGCAGTTACACAGATGATGCTATTGTTATTCTACTGCTCTGTCAGGTTCAAACGTGCTGTTCTAGAACACACGTGGTGCGTCAGAATTTGCTGTTTGGGTGAAGCACACGTTTATAAAAAGCAAAAGTCAGCATGTGTCATTCCAAGCAGATGAACTGATTTAAATTTATAAAAACATGAGTCAAAGTTATAAAATGTAAAATAAGTCACATTACGGCTGAAAACCAAAATACCCCAACTATGGATTACATAATTAAATTCACAGTGTAGGTTTTATCTCATTCTCTTTAGCATGACAATGTTTTATATGATTTGATAATAAATTATGTTCAGGAGCCTTATATTCTGCCTGTAAAGTAATAGATTTTTTTTGAAGGTTAATAAAACTGAAACAGCTTCATTAAATATAAGTCAATCTTCAGTGTCAAAAAAGAAAAACCAAGCTTTAAGAATTTAAGTCAAAGGAGGTGGTGACGGGTCCACGCTGTCATTTGCCAGGTGAATTTGTGCTATGAACTTTGCAAGTGGGCTTTCAGGGTGATGGCTGAATGCCAGTCATGAGCAAGCAAACGCCCTTTGTTCTCTGCCGTCCTCTCTGTCCACTAAGGAATTATTGGACAACATCAAGATGCAGTGTGAGTTTTGATTCTGTTTCTCTTTATGTCTCTCTACATCTCTCTATGTCTCTCTTTGTCTCTCTCTCAGCCTGTCTTCCCCCTCTTGTTTCTTCGATCCTTCTGTCCTTCTTTCTTTTCAATTTAGTGCTGCAGATACTCAGCGAAGAAAAGCTCTATGAAAGAATCCACTGAATTAATTCCCGATCAAGCACTTTTCGTGAATGAGATTTTACTGACAGCCACCACTTGTCAGCTTCCTAGCAGCTTGAGCTATAGCACATTCCTACTGATCTGATCTAACTACCAGACAAAGGAAACTTGAACCTGCAAGGAAAACAAGAAAAGGGCATTGTTGATCTGTCTCAAAAAGTGCGTGTATTCATATTCAAATGACATGGCAGATTAAACAGACGTCCGTGAGCCACGGATTGTCTATTTTGGTGGAAATGAGGTCAGAGGCTCAGAATAGATTCAGCTTTTCGCGAATATAATCATGTCTCAGGTTTTAGTGCCTGCCTGAGATAAACTTTCAGCTCGGCTCTGCAGTATCATTATGTACCTCATCAGGATGATTTAACTTCAAATTAAGCACACAAAAAAATTACAACCAAATATCCTCTTAAAACCTTAACAAAACAAAGGCACAGCTTCGGCTGAATCCGGAGAATGCCTTTAGGAATGGAAGCATGGCCTGGGCACGGTGCCTACTGGAATTGTAAGATGGAGCCTTACTCCTCCATTATCTGGAGAATGAGCAAGGCATTCTCGTCCTTGCCTCAACACCTAGCACCGTTTCTGCCTTGGGGATGAATGAGCAAATTAAACAAGCTGACAGTTAAGTACAGATGTGTGCCACAGCTAGATCCCAATTACTCAGTAACTCACTTTATCTCCTAGCTGTGTGCTAAGACATACACAAAGTTGATTACATTGTGATATGTATTTTAAATATTTCGGAGGTATTACTCATCACTTCTGCAAGCAAGCTATGCATCTGGCAGATGCAAATTTATGACTATGTAATCTAGTGAAAACAGTAGAAATCCATAAACAGAGACAGTGTAGTGACATAACTATCTGTCTCATGTTTTAAGATAAAAGTTAAAAAGTGATGTTTTATTTGAAACTTTCTTTTTTCGGGGGGAAGGAAATTACCTGTGGCTGCTTGATACTCTTAGAAAGAGGATCTATAATTATTTTTAAAAAATCATTATTTTTTAAAAAATACTATCATAAATGTGATATTTTTTACATTTTATAGTCTAATTCAGGATTTGTCTCTTAATGCCAAGTTTCTAAGATATGGTCTCTTATGTTTAAATTGCTTTAGTTTTTAATGTTTAAAATATCTTTAGTAAACACACAGTTAATGGAATTCCCCACGGGAATAGAATCTCAGCCACATCCAGATTCACTGTCTAGAAACAGTCTGCCATGTAAAGGCAGTTCTCCCATATCCAGTCACGAAAACCTGACAGCAGAGAGGTCAAAGCCACGTGTGTGAGAACAGGCTGCACCAGGACCCCATCAGCATGTCCCGGCACCAGTAGTTCAATGGCTTGAGCGCTTCATTTAACTTCTTGGTATTTAGGGCTTTCAGGTCTTCTGAATGGGGAAAGTAATCACTTTACTGCACTCATCCCTTGTAAGACTGAGACATGACCACTGGGTGCCGAGCATGGTGCTGAACAAAGAGCGCTCAGTGTGTGCTGTGTTTATTACAGTGAGGAGCGCTGGGAAGCTAAGGGCTTCTCTAGCTGAGCAATTTGTTATCTCCTCTTATTCATATGTTTTACCTTCGTCCACTAGGCTTGATGAAAGAATGAAGTGTGATTTTCCTAGTTAGGACTTCTATTGCTATGATGAAACACCATGACCAAAAGCAGGTTGGAGAGGAAAGGGTTTACTGGGCTTACGTTTCCTCATAGTAAGTAGTCCATGTTCGAAGGGAATTAGGGCAGAACTCAAGTAGGCAGGAGGGGTGCTGCTTACCATCTTGCACCACAAGGCTTGCTCAGCATGCTTTCCCATAGGACCTAGGCCCTCCAGCCCAGGGAGGGCACCACTCACGATGGGCTGGGCCCTCCCTGTCAATCACTAATCATGGAAATACACTGCAGGCTTGCCTAAAGCCTGCTCGTTTGGAGGCATTTTCTCAATTGAAGTTCTCTCCTCTCCAACGACTCTACCCTGTGGCAGGTTGACATAAAACTAGCCAGCAAAGCAATGACATAAACAAAACTAATTTTTAAAAATTTTAAATAATATAAATATGTAAATATAAAAATGCTCTCTGTACCAAAATTTAAGTTACCTTAGATAGCACTGGAAGAAGAGCAATTAATAGAATAGGGCGTATTCACAAGGCAACGTAAGAAAGGCTCCAGAAACTTTGAGCTTTAACTTTTTTTTTCCCCTCAAGAGACTGTTTAAATTACACTTACATGACTAAATGGTTGGACTTAAATCTGGCTGGGATGCAAGGCCATAGTTCTCGTATGTTCTAAATGTGCCTCTCCAGGTTCCATGTAACAGGCAGTCCTGGTCCTCATTCCCAGCAAACAGGGACACAGATAGGAATTGTTTCACACTGCAGCAGCTATCCTCAGCCTCTTCAGCGAGCCCCTTATCAGACCTACACACAAATACAAGTGAGCTTCAAATTGACTTTGCTCCCTTTTGTTATTTTTATGTGAGGATGCCAAAAAGTAAAGTGAACATTAAAAAAGAAGAAGAAGAAGAAGAAGATTAAAATACCAGTGCTTAAATATTTCTCAAACTGAGTCATTATCTCCTGTGTAATTTTAATGTGCCATCTTTATTGTTTTATTGCTGTTTGTTTAATTTTTATTTGTATTATGAGAAGTTTTTTTTTTACATTATAATTCTCTGGTCTTAAGAGAACAGGATGCCCTGAGATAACATTGTTTGCTCAAAAGTTCCAAAAGAAGTTGTGAGTTCTTGTATCAGCCAGATGTCTTATAGTGTGTATTTATATAAGCTCAGTCCTGGGCTCTTTATATAGAAAAGGGGGAATTAAAACTTCAAAAGAAGTTGAGCTGGGAGCTTGTAATTCAAGCTTCTTGGGACAAAACATTTTTTACTGTGTGATCATTTTTTTAAAAATGAAAATACATATTTTCCCAATATGCCATTTCAGTTACACAAAGAAAAGCAGTCAGGAGATTTTTATGGTGAAATATTTAAAGAGAATTTTGAACAGGAGCCAAGAAAACACTTTTAAGCTTTGCTAAAACAACTCACATCTGGGAGTTTATTTGCTCATTAGGCTTGTAAGGGGCACAGGCAGACTTTTATACAGAAGGAAAAAATTCCTCTCTGGGTTATGACTCTGGTGGCTTTGTGAACCTATTTTAAAAACCAAAGTGAGAACAAGAGAGACTCATGGTGTTGAGTGTGGCCCTAGAAAGACAGACAACATGCTTGGAACAGACTTCAGACAGAATATGGACAGACTTAAAACATACTGAACATGAATTTATTTTCTAGGAAAGTGGAAGATTCTATTTGGGATCAGGGCTATGCATGGAATTGTGCATAGATTGGCAGTTTCACTCACTAGATAGTTTTATTAGTGCATATTAACTACACAAAGTAATGGGTTATGTTGTCACCATTTCATGCATGCAAATGATATGTTCTGATCATTTCTACCCCTTCTATTACCCTCTCTCTTCCACTCCCTCACTCCCTTCCTCATCTTCTATATCACATCTAGTTTCCCCCTACCCCCAGCTCCCACGCCCAGATTCCACATATGAGAAAAAGAAAGTGTGGCCACTTTTACTTTTTTCTTTATTGGTGAATTGTGTGTGTGTGTATGTGTGTGTGTGTATGTGTATGTGTGTGTATCTCTGTGTGTGGTGTGTGTGTGTGTGTGTGTGTGTGTGTGTGTGTGTGTGTGTATGAGAGAGAGAGAGAGAGAGAGAGAGAGAGAGAGAGAGAGAGAGAAAGAGAGAGAGAGAATAATTTTTTATCTACTGATGGACACTTAAGTGACACTAGGACTTTGCTGTTGTGTATAACATCTCAGTGAACATATAGCCATATTGCTGACTCTGCTCTGTTCCCAAGACTGCTGTTCCCAATTTTGCTAGTTCTATTTGAAACTCTGTCCTGATTTCCATGTGAGTAGATTGCTCCTTTTAACAAAATATAAGGAGTCTGTTTTTCTTTGACCACCATCTACATACTTTACATTCTTGGTGAAAGTCACTCTAACTAGGGTGAGAGTTACATTCCCCGACTGACATTTTGAACCCATCTTTATAATTTGTTGGAAACTTGCACTTATTTCTTTAAAAGTAGTTTCTAGTTTTCCCACATATGATAGTTCTATTGACATTACTTTTATGATTCTTTATATATGCTGGATATTACTCTATTTTAAAAATAATACATTATAAAGATTTTTCTTGTTTTCTGTAGGCTGTGTCTTCACTCTGATTTTTCTTCTGTTCTTCATAATAGTTTTACTTTTATATAATACTGATTATCAATTATTATTATTGTTTCCTAAACAATAGGAATCTTATAATTATATGCCACTATTTTGCAATGATTCTTCTGTGTTTTCCTCTAGAAGTTACTTTTTAGTTGGGTTTTGTATGAAGGGAGCAACAAGAAACTACTTTCAGTCTCTGCATGTGTATATTCAGCTTTTCCAGCAGTATTTGTTAAAGAGACTATCTTTTCTCTAATCTACTTTTAACCTTTTTATCAATAATCAGATGGATGGAGCTGTGAGGATCTATTTCTGAATCTTATATTTAATTTCATTAGTTTATACATTCTTTATTGTTATAACATCACACTGTGTTTGTTACTATGACTCTGTGATATTATTTGTAATAAAATATTGTGATACCTGCAACATGGCTTTTGTTGTTCAGGATTATTTTGTCCATTTGGAAATTCTATATACCAATAATAGACACACTTTAAAAAGGAAACAGAAAAAGAATATCACTCACAATACCCTCAACAGTAAATAAATGACTTACCAAAATGAAAAAATGACAGAGACAGTTTGCTGCCTGAACAGTCACGCAAAACTCTCTATAACGTTGGAGCATCCTCTTCAGCCTTCTGGCCCACTATGTCTGACAGCCATATTTGTGAGGCAGGAACTATTGAGGACTTGCTCACCCTATGTTGGCAGAGTTTGGCCACCCACTCTGCCTGCATCCAAGCTTGCCCTTTTTTAGGCAGAATTCTCACTGTGACCTAAACGAGGATATCTGCACTTCCTGTTTACTCAGGAAACTAATTTTATTCCTTCTCAAGTCTCTGATGGGGTAGAAGACCGGATAGTTTAGTTTTACAGTTAAGCTTAGTTGTTCAGGGGTTAAGATGTTTTTAGGTCTAAATATGTTTTTAAGTTGATAGACATGAGATATGATAGATATTGACTTACATTCAAGGCAGGAAAGATGCTTTCTTCAAGGCTGCCAAATACAAGCAGCCAAAGCACTCCTGATTATTCTGTGATTTTTCTTGCTGTATGGAATTTATAATATGTATGTGTGCGTAATATATAAATACATATGTAAAAATAGTAATAACTTAAAATGAAAAAGTAAGACTTTTGAATCTTTAAAAAAGAAAAGACTTACCAAAAACTTAACCAAAGAGACAAAACCTCTGTAGAATGGAACCCATGACATACTGAAGAAAGATATTGAAGAGAGACGACAGAAAGAACCTCTATGCTCGTGGACTCGTGGAATTAATATTAAAATAGCTTACACTTCTGATTCTGTTAGTGCTATACCCACAAGAAGTAAACGAGTCTATGGGCTGTGTGTGTGTGTGTGTGTGTGTGTGTGTGTGTGTGTGTATGGTGTGTGTATGGTGTATGTGTGTATGGGCTGTGTTGTCTGGTGTGTGTGTGTGTGTGTATGTGGTATGCTGTGTGTATAGTGTGTGTGTGGTGTGTGTGTGTGTGTGTGTGTGCATGTGGTGTGGTGTATGGTGTGTGTGTGGTGTGTGTGTAGTGTGTGTATGTGGTATGTGTGTACTGTGTGTATGGTGTATGTGTATATGGGATGTGTTGTCTGGTGTGTGTGTGTGGTGTGTGTAGTGTGTGTGGTATGTGTGTGTGCATGTGTGTGAGCATGTGTGTGTGTGTGTGAGCGTGTATGTGTATGTGCCTGTACATGTAAGAGTATACGAGTATGTGTAGTGTGTTGCGGGTGTGTCTAGATTATCCCTGAGACTGATAAAACCTCCACATTCAGAAGTCCTGCTACACTGCTCTTTAATAGCAGAATAGAACTGAAGACAGGTTTAATATCCCCCTTTTTAAATTTTTGTCTTTTGAGACAGGGTTTCTCTTGGTAGCTATGGCTGTCATGGGCTCACTTTGTAGACCAAGTTGGCCTCGAGCTCACATCGATCCGCCTGCCTCTGTGTATGCTTATTTTTTATCTACATTCCTTTAGATTATGTAGTAAACAGTTGCAGCTGGCAACTTTTCTTTAGTTCATTTGACAGTGTTTTACTGAATAGTCAGCACAGAAGACAAAGGGGACATAAAAATCAGTCTTTACTACAAGTAAAGAATGATAAATCAATCACTATATATTTCAAAATATAACAACAAAAGCAATGTAGATACAATGCGCTGTTGTTTAAGAGACAGATTTATAATTGTTAGCATACATCTAATTTTAATGTGAATACATAAATTGGAGTAAAGGATAAAATAGCTCAGATTTGATTTACAGCACCATGAGAGCTAACCCTTTCCCAAGTACGTGGGACACTAAAGATGCCCCATGGTTTTAATGAGTGTGAGCTCACGAAATTATCTACACAAGAAGTACTTAGTTTTCTAGGAATTAAGTAGGGGAACTCACATGCATTGGTAACTAAAATAAACTGGCTGAGGAGAGAGTGGGACATGCACGCGGAAGTGTGTGTGGCAGAGCTACTTTAACTAAGCAATGAAGGAACACCCTCTCATTTAGTCTCAAACGGAGCTATTTACTCCACATAATGATGTGATTTGAATCAATGTGAGATATTAACGCTTTATCTACGATAGAGATCCATCGGCACAATGCTAGCATTTCCCACGTGACTTAGCACCTCCTGCCCTTGCAGACCGGCATCCATCCACGGTGGAGGAGCAGTCTGAACAGGGCTCAACAGGGCCACAGTGTCTAGGAAACAGGCAAATGTGGGCATGTTTCTGGAGCCCATTTACATGTGGATACTGAAGGGTTTTCAGAAATGCCAGGGTCCAGGCAGCAAAAGCCATCTACTTTGTATTCAGAGTAAAGGAGACATATTTAAATAAAATAAAATTAGAATCGATGTAAGGCAAATTGGACATGGATAGACTCGGCAAATGACCTGTCTCTACTTCATAGCTTGTTTAATTAATGATAAGAAAAATTTAAAGGTTGAGACATTAGACCTCCCTGGAAATACTTATGTGTCTTTACTGCTTCTTGGATCCCCTTGGGAGCATGTCAGAGAGGAGCATTTAACCTTTCAGGATAACCTACAGACTGTCTATTTCTAAAAGAGGACTTGGAGACTAAGTTAATATTGTCCCATGCAAGTTTTAAATCTCTGGAAAAGGATTTTGACCAAGAGCCCATGGCTGCGTGTAAACAACGCAGGGAATTAGAGAATGTATTTGATCTCTTGGTGACGCTGTGTGGGAGCCGGAACTGCCTCCCTCCAGGGGCTGTGCAGACTGCAGGTGCTTCCTTTCAGGAGCCCCCCACCTCCCTCCCCGCCCCAGAGCAACCAGGATATTGATGGGGGAAAAGTTCTTTGGCAAACTAAAAGGAAGTTGGACGTGAGGAAGGCCACAAAACAAGTATGTTAACTCCTTGAGTCTCATCGGCATGCAGAAAACAGATACTTCATTCAGCGCAGGCTTCTGCCAGAAGCCCCTAACTAAAGGCAAAGGTCCAAATGCCTGCTCTCCAGTCCAGGAAACTAAGATGTGGCTCCTCAGAGTTTCCTGGGCTCCTGTTTCTTAACATTCCTCTTTCCAGACACAACCACTACTCAACGCTTTCCAGGTATAGAGTCCATCTACAGACCTGTGACAGTTTTCCTGCTCTGTGGTCTCTATCTGAAATGCTCCCCAAATCCAAATACAGTCTTATGACCTCGACAAGAATTTCCCTGACATTTAGGCCAAATTAATTGCTTATTTCTTTGTGCGTGATTTAGCGTAACACTGGCTGTATTTTACTCTAAATAGAGCTGTCTGGTCCTGACACACAGAAGAGGGAAGAGGAGTGTATTATGCATTCTCCAGTCCTCCAGCTTTAGCAGATACTCATCGGCATTCTGAACAATTCCATTGTTTACACATGAGAAAATTCAAAGCATGTTGAAATCAGTGCACTAAACAGAGTTAAGTGAACATCTATACCATACAGCTTCTTGGAATCTTCCAGCTAGAAGTTCAGGCGTGTGTACAGGGCAGTGGGTGGCCCGAGATGTGGAATTTCACAGTTGGTAAGCTATAGACAGGCTGGAGAGATGGCTCAGTGGTTAAGAGTGCCGCCTGCTCTTCCAAAGGTCCTGAGTTCAAGTCCCAGCAACCACATGGTGGTTCACAACCATTCGTAATGTGATCTGATGCCCTTTTCTGGCATACAGGTGTATATGCAGGCAGAACACTGTATACATAATAATAAATTAATAAATCTTCTTTTAAGAAAGCTATAGACGCCTACTTAGGAAGAATCCCTCTCAGCATCACACTTTGATAATTTCTAGCACATGAAAGATACTAGAGGAAACATTTTGTAAATAAATGATTATAGTTTGTGCTACCTATCACCGAATTTAGATTTCTGCAACACTGCTTAGTAGTTGACTTGAAAAACTACTGCCTTTCCTAGGCTATGGGCCCTATGACAAATCAGACAGCGAGCCTGCATCTCTGCTTGTGCTGGTGTGTGGCAGGTAGCAATCACTTTAATGGTGCTATGGTATATTTTAAAGTACTGTATTTGAGTGAAGTACAACTTGAAGCAAAGATATATGATTACTGGCTGAAGCCATTATATAAAAAAAAAAATCACAGCTTGCTTTGGTATGGAGAAAAAGACCAGGTCTGTGTCATTTTTGTCTGAGATATAATCAGTATTTTCAGCCATGAAGAATAAGCCTTTCATTTTGGTTTCTTGGTAGTTCTTATATAGACCAAACCATGTCCTTGAAGGGGGAAAAAAACATCTCCCTTACCCTAAACTGTCTACCATAACTAATTCCCTCAAAGCCGTTGGGGAAAAAAATAGACATATTTTCTGACTTTGGTTTTTGGCTCATGATTGCACTAAGTTCCCTGAATATATTTAATTAAAACCTTTATACAAAAATCTCATGGAAGAGGTTTCTGGAGCCCTGTAATCTGGGCTACTTGTAGCAGCCATCACCTTACTGCAAACAGGACTTGTTTCATGGCTGCCCGGGCACACACTGAGCTCAGTGTTGCTCCAGGTTCAGCTCGCAAGGGCTCACTGTGAGTCTCTCTCACACTGTAAGCTAGCTATTAAGCATTCAATTAAAAGTCTCTCAGAAGGGGAAAACACACGATTAATCAAATAAATCTCACTGTCCTGGCAAACTAAGCACACATAACTAGAAAGACCCAATCCAAATGTGAGGACCTCACACAAACAGAACTCAACTCTGCAGTGAGAAAATAATAACGGTAAGCTCTGGGCAGCATAGTAGACTTGGTAAAACAAAACAAAACAAAACAAAACAAACAAACAAAACAGCTGACCATGGGCTGTTCAGACCATGGGCTGTTTCGGCATCCCACCTGGAAGCTGGGTTTCTGAAGTGTCTGCTGTTGGTATGTTTCCTGGCAATTGGGTACCCATGGAGAACCATCATGGCAGTGCAGTGCTAGCACTCCATTGTATCAGTGAATGATAGAAAAAAAAAAAGGCTGAAAAGCTGCACACTCCACTTACACTTCTGGTGACTTAATCCACTGAGAATCACTGCCTCTGAGCTTGGCACTGGGTGTGCTTATCGACACAACAGTAGCTCCCTTCATCTCCACCCTGATGAAACTTACATCTCACTCCTGTAGCTCAGCAAGATTTGCTGGCTCTGTTTTTCCCCTAGATCTGTGTATCATTGTGCTTTGAACATGCTCAACTCTGCAGTGAGAAAATAATGCCAATATCTGAGCAGCATATTAGACGTAAGGAGGAAATTAGATGATTTTATATTATTAGTAATGATAGAAAATATGTTAGATAGAATATATTATATAGATATATTATAATATACTATATTTATAGCACATATTATATTAATAATATGTAATGCATATTATATATTATGCTTTATATATTATATATTTGCCATATATATAAAACAAAAAAAACTTGTCAAAGTCAATATAAAATATCCCTTAACACTTAGCAAAAGGATGTGATGAATCATGTGAGCATCCACAGCACTGGCTTGGATTGCACTAAGCCCTAAGTGTTTGTGGGAACATATCTTGCAGATCACCCCAACACTATCCTAATGGCTGAGCATATAAATGGGGCTTTGAGGGTCTATAAAAGGCCACACAACCCTGCTACCAGCACAGCAGTATTGCGAAGGTTTCTAAGGCCGGTCTCCAAGTAAACAAAGGTAGCAGCATAGACATTGAGAATGCACAAGAGGAAGGATGAGTGAGAACTGCCAAACGCTGATAACTTCCACACTATGGCTTCTGCATGTGGTGCAGCTGTCATGGGTGAGGGTTCTGGAAGCAGATGCTAAGGTGCGGTTGGAGGCTCACAGTGTTTGTTGCAAATTCCAGGGACAGGAAGACAAAGTTTCCGCCTCTGATAGGGAGAGGAATAAAAGCCTGCGAACCATAATTCTGACCCATCAAAGCCTCTTCCTTCGCAGGGCTCATGTTGGACTAATGAGTTTGGCCTTCCTATCCCCCTTTGTCAGGCTCCAGATGTAGGCTGCCACTGTTCCGGTCCGTATTCCCTCAGGCTCTCTCAGCAGCTGGGAGGTGGAGCTGAAAGCACTGGCAGTAGAGACTAACTATGGACCCTAACTGGGCAGCATGTCCCTCTTGGAAGTAGAGTCTGGGTGCACACCTCTACATCCTCCACATTGATTGTGTACCTCTATATCCCCACATTAGCAAAAAGGGAGTACAAGTCTCTTACAAGTGCAATTTTTAAATCGAGCCCGTGTCTCCAAGCTCCCTAGCACCACAGGGTCCAGGCATCAGTCTATGAAGAACTTCTTTCCCATACACTAGCTAAGAATATAAAAGTCAATTCTCCCTTGTGACTCCAGGACTCACCACTGTGCATCCTTCAAATGCCCAGGTTCTGGAGCTGCTCAGTAGTGCTGCTCTGAGACCTGAAAATCTGATAACCTTCATCTACCACTCCTCTTGACTCCTGCCCACGTGTGGAAGAAGTCTTTATATAGTTTTACCATATATGTGTTCATTCACTCGTCCTTTATTAATTAAATCATTTATTCTTTTTTTTTTTTTTTGTCCTTCTACCTTTTCAGAGTGCATCTGAACCATATGGAACTGGGAGATTTCCTGACAGACCAAACTTCCTGTTTCCTACACACCAGACTGAAGGATCATGAACATTTACCCAAGGTTTACATCTACTGGAAGTCTTTATGTTTGGTTCTTAATCCCAGGTTATCACAAGGAATTTTTGCCAGAGTCTAAAACAGTTCTGAACTCTGATGTCTTAAATTGAAAAATGTCATCAAACTGATTTAATTCATTTTATCTTCCATCAATTCCTTGATCCATGTGCAGATATCATAAACCTAATAACTTAGTTTCATAGCAAATAGTTTGCTGTTCTAGAGCAAATATACCTGGACACACAGAGGCATATGCGTAAGGAATTCTGTTCAGTGTATCTAACTCAATAGTTAAAAGCATTACTAAATCAATTTCCTCAATTTACTAGGAGCATGGCCAAATATGTTCAAGTGTATTACGTCATACTTTTGCTCGTCTTGAATATGACTGTAGATTAGCAGGGCTAAGTGACTGGGGTGCATCTACCAGTAAGTGAATTCCCTGCGATGACTTCTTCCACAAACTTATTCTCTGGAACACATAGCTCCACGTGTGATGGGAGTATTAGTTTTGTGACAATGCAGAATGAACTGGATATAAGCGAAGAAATGTAAGGGCCTGGAAATACTACCCTAGGTGTGAGAGGCAAGTGGGTGGCTGTCATAAAAAAAATTGGCACAGCATGACTTTAGTATGTACAAGGCCCTGGGTACTATCCTGAGTGTCAAAGGGAAAGAAGGAAAGAAAGGAGGGAGAAACAGAGCAGAAAGAATGTCTCTCAGTGGTGAGTTCTAGATCAAAGGTAGAAAGTTTTGATTAACAGGTACATTTACTTACATAAATATAATCTTCTGAGAATAAAATTATAATCACTTTATAGAATGGGAGGTATTTATCAAGTCTGGAGAATTCTGCCTCCTCCTCCTCCTCCTCCTCCTCCTTTTTAATCTAGAGAGCAGTGAGCTCCTTTGCTTTTTTGTTGCTGTGATAAACACCATGACCAAAAGCAACTTGGGGAGGGAGCCGTTTATATCTTATAGGTCCTGATCACTGTCCGTCATTGGACTGGCAGTCATGGCCAGAGATTCAAGCAGGAGCATAAACACAAATCACGAAGGGAGGGAAGCTGCTTGATGGTTTGCTCCTCGGGCTCATTTTCTTTTACCTCCCAGAACTCCCCTGCTCAGGGGTGGCAGCACCTACAGTAAGTTGGGCCTTTCTATATCCATCATCAATCAAGACGATGCCCCCAAAACTTGCCTCTAGCAAACTGATGCAGCAGTTCCTCGGTTGAGAGTCCTCCTTTCCAGATGACTCGAGCTGGTGTCAATTTGACCAAAAATAAATAAATAAATAAATAAATAAATAAATAAATAAATAAATAATCTAACCAGCACAGGTCACTGCTGGTGTTTTGTGGGCAGAGTCCAGTGACACTACTGAAGCATTCATGCTGTACAGGACAGACATGTGGTAAAACAGTCTGTCCTCAAGTGTCAGCAGTATCAAGGTGCAGAATCCCTTCTGAAGATCTGAACAACCATGCCTTTGCTCATTGGAGATGGCTTCTTCACGAGGGGTTGTTGTTTAGCAGAGACACAAAGTCATCTGGATCCAAGAATACGTACAAGGCTCCTACCAAATTATAATAAGAGAGCATGATTTTAAGCTTGTTTATCAAGAATGGTCATTAGCAGAGAGTGCTCTTCCTGGTCTTCCTTCTGATAATAAACAGATGCATACTCAAACATGTCAATGGCATGACAGAGTAAAAAGGTGGGAATAGAAAAGAGAGAGAAAAGGAAGAGTGTGTCAGCTAGGTCTATCTACAGAGACTTGTCTGGTCACTCCTCTTTCTTTTCAAACCATGTTGGCACCTGAGGAGTCCCCTGTTTGACGTTAGCCAAGCACATTGAAGGATAAATCAGAGCACAAGGGGCACTGTCGTGTCATTGGTATCTTAAGCAAAACGATGCCTAAGACTACATTTCTACGGATTTCTCTAAGACCTGTCATAGTCAGACACCCCTTCTGTTCTTACAACTTCCCTTCCCACATAACACACACTAGGGTCAGGCAGTGTCTTGATGGTGAAGGCTGTGAGTCTCATGGATCAACATGATGCCTTGGACACTACTGATGCAGAACAGGCAAAAAATATTGAAAGCTGATTTAATAATTTGACAAATTATGACTTTTCTATAAATAATCCAACACGATTCACATAGGAAAAAGGGTTTTGTTTCATTTTATCTAATCTGTTCTCTATTTCGGTACACCCTGATAACAGGACAAAAAGCCTATGTTTAACCTTTATCTCTGCACATCTTTTAAAAATATTTTATTAATTTATTCATATTGCATCTCAATTGTTATCCCATCCCTTGTATCCTCCCATTCCTCCCTCCCTCCCACTTTCCTCCTACTCCCCTCCCCTATGTCTGTGACTGAGGGGGACTTCCTCCCCCTGTATATGCTCATAGGGTATGAAGTCTCTTCTTGGTAGCCTGCTATCCTTCCTCTGAGTGCCATCAGGCCTCCCCCATCCAGGGGATGTGGTCAAATATGGGACACCAGAGTTTGTGTGAAAGTCAGCCCCACTCTCCACTCAACTGACATTCTCCACATCTTGTAGGCAGAGTAAGTTTTTGGTCAAAGGTTTTGTAGGTAATTGGTGTTCCTCTTCCACCACTGTAGGTCCTGCCTGTTTACAGAGACTGAGGGAATGTTCAGCCAACACCTGGCCCAATCCGAGACCCTCTCCATGGGAGAGAAGCAACCCCTGACACCATGAAGGATATTCTACTATTTTTTACAGACAGGAGCCTAGCATAACCATTCTCTGAGAAGCCCCACCTAGCAGCTGATCGAATCAGATGCTGAGACTCACAGCCATGCGTAAGGAGTCCTGTGGAAGAGTTGGGGCTAGGGCGGAGAGAAGGATCCGGAGGAGACAAGAAACTACGAGAAGACCAACAGAGTCAACTAACCTAGTCTCATGTGGGCTTAAGAGACAGAAGCACCAACCAAAAAGCATTTGTGGATTGGACCTACGCCCTCTACACACATGTAATTGATGGTCAATTTGTTCTTCATGTAGGTCCCCTAGTAAGATGAGCATGTGCTGTCTATGGTATGAACTCTGTTGCCTGCTTTTGGATCATTTTTTCCTAGCTGGGCTGCCTGGCCTGGCCTCAGTGGATGAGGATGAGCTCAATCCTGATGTGACGTAATGTCCTAGGGTGGGTTGGGGGCAGTCTTACCTTTTCTAAGGAGAAGGGGAGAGGGGATGTGGGAAGAGGGTGGGAGGGTGGTACTGGGAGGAAAAGAGGGAGGGGACTTTGGTTAGGATGTAAAGTAAATGTATAAATTGAAAGTAATTTTTAAAGGAAACAAAAAGAGACCCAGGCTTAAATCTGTGCCATGAATAATTTCACCTCTCCAGCCTGAAGGGGGACTTTATAACACAGCAAGCCTTCTAGAGATAATTTTGACATGCCTATTTTTGAAAGTTGCTAGTGAATGGTTACTCTCCTTTATGCATAGTACTGGGCTACAGAGAAACAAGGAAAGGTGAGGAAAAGTGAGCAAGGCAGAGAGACACAGAAGAAGTGCTGGGTCTACTGCAGGCCAGGGGTGTGCAGTCTAAAGAGACATGAGCCCAAGAGATGATGCTAACAAGGTGGAATAAGACTCCATTGGCTGCACATGGACATTTTGTAAGAGAAGGACATTCCAATGGCATAAATTTAACTGTGCGTGTGCGTGTGTGTGTGCGTGCGTGTGTGTGTGTGTGTGTGTGTTTAGCTGAAAATGAAACTTTCATTCACTTGAATTATTCTAGTTTTCTGAGTTATTTTACCAAATGTAAGTTTGGGCCTGAGATCTCTGAGCTTTCCCATTTTCACTACATTTTTCTGATTCTAGGGAGAGTAAACTCCTACCCAGGTATTTAGAGTTTTAAAATCTTTACTGTTATTGTAACCTTATTCGTTGCAACATTCTGCCTCTTCAGGTCTTTGGTTTTGGTCCTAACTGACGAGTTGGCTATGTCGCTCTGTATCCCTAAAGAGATCCTGCCAAAAAATTCAGAGCTCCCATCACACCCAGCACCAATGATGGATGACTTCTTTCATCTGCCAGTCATGCAACAAATAATTTTTTCAGTAACTACTATATAAATCAGGCAACATAAGCTAATGAAGGCTTCAAAATTCTTGTTATATATCCTGTTATCAAACAATACCATCGTTATCTATGCTGCCTAAGCAGACCACGGTAAAATATCGATCCTTAGTGACAGTCTTTGGATCTGGGTCATTTGTAACACATGCGTCATGAATGATGTGAAAAGTATTGACATATTTAGGAGGTTTTTGTAATTCATTTCCATTCCTGCAACAAAATACCAGAAACTGGCCACTGGGTGAACTTGAAAGGTTTATTTAGCTCATGATTGCAAGTTATAGCTTCTGCTTGACTCTGTGGATGGTCTCAAAGTTGATGGAACACAAGGGTCTGATTCTGTCCAGCACAGGGCATGTGTTAGGAAGCCACAGGTTCAGGAAGCAGGCTCTTTTGTAGCAATCCAATTATGTAGGTACTAACTCATATCCCCATCAGGGCATTAATTATTTTGGGAAAGAGCTGTGCCGTGATCTAGTTAGTTCCCACTGGCTCTTCTTCCTAAAAAGGCCACTATCCCTCACTAGGTCTTGAGGTCCCCACCCACAGCCATGAACCCCTGGGGAATGCCTCATATCCAAGTCATAAGAAAGGACAAATATGAACTGCAAATATTTCTTTGCTCTAAAGTTATTTCCATTTTTTTTTCTTTTGGAGAATTAAATGAATTCTCCTCTTGTGAACTTAAAGGGAATCAGAAATGGTAAGGATTTCTGCTTTACTTCTATTTGCTATTTACATATTGTGCTTGCCAAAATAAAATTGATCCTTTCTGTTGAATAGTTTTTTGTTGTGTTTCTTTTAATCATCTGGACCGTAAAATACAGAAGTCTGAGCACCGCTGGTTTACACGCTGAGGTCAGGCTGAAGACTGACACCAGCTCTGAGAAGTTGACAAAGTAGCCTTCAGTGTCCCTGAGTGGCCACTGTGCTTAGCCAAGGATGGGCTAGAGCTACCAGTCTCCTTGAGTTTGCAGGATAAGCAAATGTTGCATCATTCTAACCCATTTCTGGTGGCGTTGTGTTTCAGTTTTGCAAGCCACAGCTCAAACTATACTCATCCACATCTCATCCCCAAAGTGGAGCCTGTGACCATCACAAAGAAAGTCTAACACATGTAGAATTAGCAAACTAAATGTAAAAATAGATCATATTAAAGTCTCCTATGATACAAGGTCTGAGCTACTAAAATGGGTAGCTTGTATTCTATCAAGACAGATTGTGAAATAATTTGTCTGGGACTTGGGATCTAGTTGAAAAAAAAAAAAAAAGCCCTGCTTACCATGGCTATTTTTCCTCTGCTGCCTAATTATGTAGAAGCCCTTGAAAAAGGTTTTCTCAAATGAGCTCTCACTTGCTTGTCTTATTCAGTGGCTTCCTCACTCCTGCACGGCAGCACCACTCGTACTGCAGTGTCCTGTCTGCCATTGTCATGTGTATTTTGTCACAGAAACTATAAATATATCAATCGTTATTCAGATGTTTACAGGACTTTCCATGGCTGCCTTGGTAGCATCCCCTGTCATTTTCCCATCAGGTGAAGCTCTCCTTGATCTAAGCCTAGGTGTCTTAGCTCAGCTTGCAAAGGTAAATGACCATATTCTGGCTGGCGTAAACAATAGAAATTGATTTCCCACTTTTCTGGAGTGGTTTTATGTGGAGTCAGTGAGAGCTGGTTCCCTGGGGCGCAAATGGCTGCCTGCTTGTGAGATCATTACAGGATCAAAAGAGAACCACCTTGAAAAGGTGCTGACGTAATTCATCCATAGCCTCATCCCCTTCCAAAATCCTCATTGCCTAATACTAATCCAAGAGGGGGTTCAACATACGCATTTTTGAAGGCACAAACATTTAAGTCTGTAATTATCCTAATCATTTTGTGTCCAGTCCTACCTGTCTTCCTTCACCACAATCCTAGAAAATGGCTTTGCTGTCGCCATCTCAGACACGAGGAACCTGGGGCTTAGGGATGCCAAGCAAAACCGTCAAAGTTGATCGAGGTAGAGAAACAGATCCATCTGTTCTTCAAATCTACGTTCTTTCTATTATCCACTATTTTTTTTTTTAATTTTAATTTGGGGACTACATTTTCATTTGAGGTTAAAATACTCATCAGCTGACAATAAGGACCATTCAGAAGACTGGCAACATCTCTGATGTCTGGCACAGTCAGCTAATCCCTGCTACCAAGGGGACAATGGCTTGGAAATTCCAACACTTGACAGGGGGACTTTTCCCAGGATGCAAAGAAGCTGTGTTCTGCTGAAAAGTGTTTCTAATGCCCAGTTGCTTCCTTTTGACCTCTCAGTGCAAGGGAGAGGACCCCTTCCACTAGACCTTCCGTGGCCGGAAGTTCACACCTCTGTGGGAAAGCCCAAAGGCTGGGCCTCACTCAAGAGGGCACTTGGAATCCAGTGAAATTGTCCTTCCCAAAGCACGAAGGCATGCACATCTGACCAAAGAGTCAACAATATCTGTGTTTCTGAAACAGACAGTAAGGCCAATAAATGCTGAGTTGTCATATGTTACCTACAACAGAAGTTTATCTTAAATTTTCATTTCTCACATGTCTGAAAATTTAAGTAATAAAAGCACTGTGCTGACAAAGCCCAAAGGCTTTTACTGAATACATAAAATATGGAAAACTCGAGGCTGTTTTCTGAACAAGGTTTTTGGGAAGTCCAGTCCTTTTCAGGGGAGAGAAGCAAGAAGCAAACCTGTGATTTTCACATGCTCACAGCTGTGTCATCTTTTACTGCTGAGACCCAATGCACCCCCGCACAGATCCCTGCTGTTGGTAGGTAGACAGGTAAACCGGAACTGACTTGAAATGAGGGATCTGATTTCATTTTTGAACTACTAATAAGACAATGGAGCCCCAAAATTATCAGGGCTGTTTTGCATGGGCCAACCCAGGGGAAGTAAGTCTAGAGAGCACTTGAGTGTGCTCCATTAACAACGTAGTAGCCCTCATTAACGACGTAACCTGACGCTAACAAAAGGGGGGCTTTGAGAAAAACCTCATTGAAGTTTATTCTTTGATGTCTTCCACATTTTCCAGGTTATCACTTTCAAAATGCTGTACCCTTCAGTCATGCCTAAGTCTGTGGCCCTCTACTGCTGCTCCTTCAGTGAATATTTGGTTCGATTGTTTCCCATTACTTCTCAAATGGGTCCTTTTAACTATGTGATTAATTGTGGAATGAAGGTGGGCTGGCTTTGGATGACTTAGATGCTGAAGGACTCAGATAGAGCTACAGGAGTTTTGCCCTCAGTGTCCAGGCCATCAGAACACAAGTGCAAGTGGTCGTCCTTGTTGTTGTAAGAGCACTTCCTCATTTCCAGCAGCCCCAAACCTCTATGCATTATATATTCCTGCAACCCCAATAGTGTCCAAATGGAAGAACTCTGGGAACTGTGAAGAGCCTGAATAATTTTAAATTAATCCTGTGCATGGCTCAGGGCTAACGCACCTCATAAACTGGAGATTCTTGCAATGTCTAGGTATATCTGTGGTTTTAGATTGCCATGTTCATGCCTGTTACATCACATGGGGCAGATGAAAGTGAAGACATTGTCCTTCGGAGACACATTACTAACTGAGTTATATTTTCAAGGGCATCTTTAGTGGGTTTTTCCTGCTTCGGTGTATGGTTATATTAATGTAGGAAAAGCATCACAGCTTGAAGAAGCGTGGCAGTCCACAAGCATCTTCACCTTGACCACTGGCTCAACAATTAAATTCGAGTCTCGCTCTTAAAAAAAAATGCTACAACTGTGTTATGACTAAGGCGCCATTTGAGACTATGAGATCCTACAGAGGGTTTAGTTTCAAGTGTACAAATGATTAACTGTCCACCTCTGAAAGTCCTCGGTGAATGTGTGGGGCCACACTGCAGCTATACTGGACAGAGGACAAAAAGCTCACACATTGTGACAAGGGATGGCCACCCTCTGCCTCCCCAAAGTAGTGATGCTGAACTTAGTAACAAAGAGGTCTGCCATCAAAGCTCTCAGAACTCCGTGGGAATTCTCCTCATGACCTACAGGATATGTGGCCCACCACAGTCATAAATTCTATTTACTGTAACAACCACACAAACAGAGCAAAGAAGCCCCACGGAGGCAGGCCCCCAAAGCAAGACTGGGGTTAAGGGTATTGGTAATTTGACTCAGAAATAAGAGCACAGTTTCATGGCATGATTATTGATAGCATTGTGAGAGAGGCTCACCCCATCTCCAAAATTTCTAACAGAAAATCGACATGATTTGAAATGTTCCACAAATAGTCACTTGTGAAAAATTCTATCTGCCACGTAGTCTGTCTCTTGTGATTATAGAAGCAGACCCGTGAACGATTTTCAATTAGATAAAGGGATTTATTTAAAAATAAGTGTTTTCATATTATGTGCAGTGAAAGGGAAGTCCACGCACCACGTAATTATGTACCATGAGTTATTTTTCTCTTACGTGAAATTCAATATGGTTTATACTAAACAAACAGAAGTAAATCAAGCCTGGGCTCCTTTCCTCAAACTGAGAAGACTGGAAAACGCCCTTTCCCACCCTGAGGTCTCAGATGGATGAACAGCAATAGCTCCCTCTAAGCAGCTGGCACAGAGTGGAAAAAAGATACATGGAAAATATACCTCTGTTTTTAAATAAAACTGAAGACTTGATTTTAAGTAGAGGTTGGGGTCAGGGCAGGTCAGACATTTGATTCCCAGGGTCAGCCCTTTGCAGTCCGTGCCCTACCAGGAGAAACAACATGTTCTAAGTTATTCCCTCCCCCAAATGCAGCAAAAACAAAGCATTTGAATACAATCTGGACCAATTAGGCTTCCAAGCTAGAATAAAGGAACGCATTCATCTATTTTCAAAAGAAGACATAGAGTCTTTCTTATTTTATGGCAATTAAAACGTGCATTGTGATAAAAAATAATAGCATATGTGAAAAGTGGCATGAAGCAAATTATCAGCTTTCCAAATTTAAGGAAAATCTTTTTTTTCCAAGCTAATAGGATTACCCATCACAAAGAACGTTCGAAACTACTGTTTCATATGCCAGCAGATCCAAGCTCCAAGTGTGGAAAAAAGAAAGCAGAGTGAACAGTCTCAAGAAAGAAAGGAACCTGATGGGGAGGCTCACTGGGAGGGAGGGAGGCTCATGGGGCGGGGGGAGGCTCATGGGGTAGGAGGAGGCTCATAAGGGGGAGGCTCATGGGGAGGAGGGAGGCTCATGGGGAGGAGGGAGGCTCATGGGGAAGGGGGAGGCTCATGGAGAAGGGGGAGGCTTACAGGGGGAGGCTTATAGGGGGAGGTTCATGGGGAAAGGGAGGCTCATGGGGAGGGGGAAGACTCATGGGGAGGGAGAGGCTAATGGGGAGGGGGAAATCTCATAGAGGGGGGAGGGCTCATGGGGAGGGGGAGGCTCATGGGGAGGGAGAGGCTCATGGGGAGGGGGTGTGGTCCATTATTTACAAGTGAAAAATCCCTTTGTTCTTGCCTGTCCTGAGCAGACTAGAGGGAAACCTAGCAGAGAAACCTCTGACCCCAAGCCTGGCCTACACTTAGGAGATCTGGGTCTCCAGCAGGGAATAAAACCTTTTGTGTGCTTTCTGAAAAAAGAATTATGAATAATCGATTAGATACTGAAGCCTCTGACACATGATCCACGATCGATCACCCATTTAGAAACCTAAGAATTCTGTGCTGTGGAATTTCTGTGGTGCCTGGGAGGCACATTTAAATCATGTGACTTCAGAAATATTTTGTCTTCTTACTGTGAAATGTCTATTAAACTCACTCATTTTTAGAAAATGGAATCAGTCACATTATTGGCCAGAAAAAGAATCTTGAAAAGTTAAACATTCTTAAAAATAATCACAAAGTCTTAAAGCAATCACTTTTGTCCTACTATCCTAATGCATAGTCACATAGATTCCACCAAAATACTTCAGAAAATTCCAGAAAGAAATTAAAAAGGCTTCTTCTACAGGTTCCATTTTATGTTTTTCTTTTCAAACTCTGGGCACATTATAAACATATTAATTGCATTTATTTCTTCTTTTGCTCAAGCTGTACCATAATTTCAGTTCAACCTTACACAAAGTATAAGCTCAGTCACACTGTGACCATTTCCAGGACTTGGTGTGGCATGTCAAGTTAAACCATACACCCTGTATTAGCAGTAAGACTATGCCCCACATCAGCTCAGGCTCCATGTGGGTCCCCTGCTAAGGAGAGTGGCGGCGGGGAAGGAAGGGGACAGGTGGGGGCCTGGTGACCTGTCTCTAACGTGGACTCTGTTGCCTGCTTTTTGATCACTTCTCCCTGGCCTGGCAGGGCTGCCTCACCAGGCCACAGGGGAAGAGGGAGCTCTCAGTCCTGATGAGACTTGATGAGCTCTGGTGGGTTGGTGGCATTGGGGGATGGTGGTGGCTCCACTTCTCTGAGGGACAGAGGAGGGGGAAAGAGGGAGGGTGGGACCGGGAGGAGACGAGGAAGGAGCTACGATCAGAATGTAAAATGAATAAATAATTAAATAAGAAAGAAAAAGAAAGAAAGAGAATGGGCCACAATTCATTGAGCTAACACGGCCCTCATTTTACCCCAACAGTACAGAGTGTTTGTACAGAACCTAATACCACAGAGAAAACAGGTGACGTGTAATGACTCCTCCTCCTCGGAAACACGGATACCCTTCTTTATATTTCTGTGCTGGACATGGAGATAAACAGTGAAAATATATATTGCTGTGTTACAATGAATATGTATAAGGAATTAATGGAGACATCAGAGCTAATTCCAAAAACATTCATGTCTAGGAGGCTGGGTACTTATCAAAAAGAAACAGTAAAATAGCTGTGCGATGGCACAGTGGAAAGGGCACTTGTCGCTAAGCCAGGCAACGTGATGTCAGTACCTGGCGGCACTGAGATGGCGGGAGGAGAGAAGAGAACCAGCCACTGAACAGCATGGGTACTGCGGTTAATTTGTTGCACACTAGCATGTGAGTGCATGAATACACACACACACACACACACACACACACACAGACAGGGGGAGGGGGAAAAAGAGGGAGGGAGAGAAGGAGGGGGAGAGAGAGAAAGAGAGAGAGACAGACAGACAGAGAGAGAGGGAGGGAGAAAGAGAGAGAATAAAATATGTGTAAGAAGTTATTTCAAAGGACTTGTGAGTAGTCTGAGTGTAAACAGCATAAGTAATGAGCTATATGGGGCTTAAGTTTTTATCTCTTTTTAAGTTTTAAGAGGTCATTGGATTCAAAGAAGAGCTGCGGCCCTTCAAGTCTTGGGAATTTTTGCTTAGAGGATGCACAAGCAGACTGGTCCAAACAGGAAGGGAAAGAAAGGACTTTTGGAGTAGTTCCCAAGTTGATTCCGACCTCTTTTTCTGTTTAGCTGCAGGGCACGCAGGTTGACAAGAACGGCAGGATGGCTGAGGCGTCTTTGTTCAGACCCTCTCCCTGATGCTGTGGGCACCTGCCCTGGGGACGATGTGATGTGGTACCTCAGCAACCCCGCCATGATGGGAATGGCACTCATTCTTCCTGACTGCTTCTCCTGGGCCAGTCATTATACACAGGACCCTAGCCCACCTTAGAAGAGACAGTTTCACGAAAAGTTTGCCGACCTGCTTTAAAGTCGGGTTGAAATATAGCCACAGAGATGGCCACAGCTAACATCACTTAAATGCCACGGAGGTGACTTTGGATAACATCGGATTACACATGTGTTAGGCACTTCAGTATCCCATAGACACACCCAAGCTTCAGGGAATGAGTTGACGTTCACAATCAGCTGTGTCAGTCAGCCTTGACTGATGACACTCAAGTCAACTTATATACATTCATATTCCTGACCTAGTTAAACTTAAAAAAAAAAAAACCACTATATTTGAATGTCCTTAAACGGAAAGCTCGTGGAGTGGAGACCCTCTCTTCAAATAATTAGGTTGGCTCTAACGTAAATAATTGATATTCTGCGTAAACTTTAGGATCAACAGCTGCATTACATTCTGAAGAGCCAACAGAAAAATGAGATGCTAGGGTACTTGTTATCTTTATCGGCAATTGCATACAAGAAAGAATGGTCTGGAGGTAGACACCACCTAAGGGTCACGATTCTGGCCCTGAACATCGCGCAGAATTCAATACTTCCCCTGTGAATGTTCAAAAACATTTCAAAGGATCTGCACCCAGTCTAAAAATTCATATGTTAGTCAACCTAATTTGGAGTGCCAATTTACATTATCCTAAATTATGCTTCAGTCTCTCTAGGAAGAGGAATATATTAAAACATTAATAATTACAAAATTTTTTAGGAAAAAATGGTTTATTTGGTTACTTAGTCAACTATCTCATACATTTTTGAGATAGCTATTTCTGTGAGCATAAGGAAGCCTAGGGATAATTTGAGAAATGAACTGTCTAATATATCAAGTCTTCATGGAACAATGAAATCTCCCTCTTCATAAAGAAATATTCAAAAAGAAAGGCGGTGTCATGCTTGCCCAGCACATGTGGAACCCTGGAATCAGTCTCTGGCATGGAACAAACGTGATGGTCAATACGTCTTTCTGAAAGTGCTATCATACAATGGACAGAACACTCTCCACAGTAGAGTGGAGAGTGGGATATTACTTTCTCACATACTCTGGTGCCTCACATTTGACCATGTCCCCTGGAGGGGGAGACCTGGTGGCACTCAGAGGAAGGACATTAGGTTACCAAGAAGAGACTTGATACCCTATGAACATATACAGGGGGAGGTAATCCCCCTCAGGAACAGTCATAGGGGAGGGAAATAAGGGGAAAATGGGAGGGAGGGAAGAATGGGAGGATACAAGGGATGGGATAACCATTGAGATGTAATAAGAATAAATTAATAAAGGAGAAAAAAAACCCACAGGACTGAAACAATAGCATCTGTAATAACCATAATGAAAAGTTTTGTTTATTTTATTATCAACACCAATATTTTTTATTGCATTTTCAAGACAGGGTCTCTCTACATACAGGGTCTGGCTATCCTGGGACTCCCTATGTAAATCAAGCCAGCCTCCATCTCACAGAAATCCACCTGTCTCTGCCTCCACAATACTAGAATTAAAGACATGTGCCACTGTGCTCAGCTGATATATTTTCAAGTTGTATTTTAATACACGTTTATATGTGTGAAGATGTGGGCACCATGGGCCCATATGGAGGTCAGAGGACAGCTTAGGGGAACCGCTTCTCTGTTTTTATTCTGTGGGTACCAGATAGCAACCTCAGGTCACCTTGGCAGTGAGCACCCGTTACCAGCTGAGCCATCTCCAAGCAAAAAGATCTCATTTCATGAGAATTTACTTTAGGCCAAGATCCTTTGAAAGGTTTCATGCACATCTTTTTATGAATATATATATATATATATGTATGTATTTATGCATAGGTATGTGTATATACATTATTTGACATTAGGATGAATGATGCAGAACTCTATGTCTGCTCTTTTGTGGGCTGTACTTATAATCTCCCTCAGTCTTTTGTGGAGAGAACCCAATCTGAGCTTTACACTGATAATCCTGGTGGTTCCTCCGAAGACTTCCACTCTCCTTCTCATGAATAGATACAAACAACTGATAGAATAATTTCACCACTGTTTCAACTTATGAGGAATGAGAATGAGTTGCTAGTCTATAACAAACGAAGTGGGGAGACGAGTGTGAGGAAAAGCTAGAAAACGGGTGTCTCTGTGGTTTCTTACACGCTGTATCTCACTGTGGTGATGTAAATAGGAATGGGCCCCATCAGCTCATAGAGTTTAACGTCAGGTCACCAGGGAATGCCACTGTTAGATATGGCCTTGTTTGAGGAAGTGTGGCATCAGGGTGGGCTTTGTGATTTTAAATGACAAAGCCAAGCCTTGGGGCTCCTTCTTCTTTCTGCTGCCAGTGGATCCAGATGTAGAACTCTCAGCTATAATATCTGACTGTGTGCCACCATGCTACCTGCCATGTTAAGGAACTAAACCTGGGAACCCGTAAGCAAGTCCCAACCAAAGTTTGTTCCTTTGTAAGAGTTGCCATGGAACTCGATAGGTAGCCAGCTAGAGCTACATAGAGGCCCTGTTGCATAAACAAAGCAATCCAACAGGAAGAGTAAGCAGGGGGCAATGAGGCAAAGGAGAAATGACATGGCCAGATGTGCTGGGAAACGCCAAGTTAAAACTAAGGACTTTTTCTTTTCAAAAATAATTTTAATTAAAAAATTATTTTTTTAAGAATTTCATACACTTGTTCAGTGAAATATGATCAAGCTACCTCAATTTCTCCCCTCCAACTTAACATAAGTCTCGCTTCCAATTAGATGTCTTTTTAAAAGTAAACATACTAAGTCCAGTTAGTGCTCCTACATGTGCGTATGTGCATGGCCATTCAGTGGGGGATGGGGAACATACTAGCAGCCACATCCCCAAAGAAGAATGGCTCTCCATTCCTGGGAAGCTACCAACTGTCAACAGCTCTCAGTCAGGGTGAGGCCTTATGAGCTCCTCCCCATCCTTGTTAGCATTTTGGATGATTTGAGTATGCGCAGATCTTCTGCAGGTAACCAAGGCTGCTGTGAGTTCATGAGTGCAGAAATTTTGTTATGTCTAGAAGAGAGCATCACATGGCATTCTTCCCCATACTCAGTCTCTCACAATCCTCTGCCTCATCTTCTCTGATGTCCTTTGTGCCTTGGTGGAAGTAGGGAGGGCAGATAGAAAGATGTCCTATTTAAGGGTGATCACACAGGTTTTATTTTTCAGCACTTTGAACTGAACAGTTATGTATCACCCCATTGATTGCTGCCCACTGCCAAAGGAAGCATCTCTGACCAACGCTGAGAGCAGGCCTGGTCTGTGGTTATAAACATGCATATTTAAAAGGCAGTTTGACAGCATAACCATCTAAGCAAAATAACAGTAGAATGTCCCACATTTTCCACTCTTTTATAAATAAAATTACATGCTAATCATGCGTGAATAATGGGTTACATGTGCAATTATTATCTCTGGATGTAATGTACTTTGGGCAGCTTGAGCTTCTCTTTCTCTGTCATTTCCTTATCTCTCCTCTTGCCAGTCCCTTTTCTCTTCCCAAACGATGGCTGATTTGAGATACACAACAACAACAACAACAACAACAAGCCACAGCAATGGAACCCAGGAAATAGTACAATATCTGAAAAGTGTCTAAGGTCTATGATTACAGTTCCTTAGTAGTTATCCTTCAGAAAAGCAGGCAGTCTAAACTCATTCCCAGCTAGGCCCTGGCTTTAGGGTAAAGCAGTGAATATTGGCTCAGCTCACTGTGAGAACTGAAGATGATGGTCAAGGCTGAAATGAGACCACTATGCATGGATCGTATAGCCAAGAAGAAAGGAGGAGGCCTGCGATGTAAGTCTGTGAGAAGCAGAAAAGGTGAGAATTAAACAAGACTTATCATTACACTTGGGGTGTATAATATTTTTTCAGCAATAGCAAAAAACAGGACTGAGGGGTACTAGTAAGTGCAGGTAAACACTAAAATATCTTGTAACCTCACAGAAGTCCTAAAACTCTAACTTTGGAGGGCTCACAATAAGTTAGGGGTACACATTTTCACTCTAGTGAGACCACAAAGTTAAAGCGAGGTACTTAAGCATTTGTAGATATGACATCAACAGGGACAGATGTTCTGAAAACAGTACAACCGACTGGATGTGGTACATACAGAATACAAGAACCTGGAAGCTGTAATGTGTGACAGAGCATACCACAATGTACACTTTGGTCCACACTTTTTTACTCGTAAGTGTTCATTGCGATGAGTCATCCATCTGGTTCAAAGCCTCTGCCTCCTGCTTACACCATCGGTACTGGATCCACCCCAAGACTCCTCTGGGATATCTTGTTGTTGCCTTCTGTCAGTGAGATCCTGCAACTTTGGATGTGCAGGACCAGTCCCTTCACATACTCCAGCAGTTCACAGATGGGGTAGCCTTTGGGTTGGACCAAATCAAAGCCCTGTATTTGGGTCTGGGTAGTAGCTGAGCTGGTCACCCTGCCAACTCTCCTGGCTAGCTCACCAGGTGACGACAACTCTCCTGCTCTCATGACCTGGAGGCCAGCTCTCCCACCTGCCACAGGTTGTGTGGGGCGACGGGAAATGATGCATCTCCCTCTTGACCATACCACAGCTCAGCAGACAGGTGGTCGGGCCAACACTCTCATTCTCACTCTTTTGGGGCCAGCTCACCTGCACTTTGGCCACCAGTGTCAGCTCCACTGTGCTGCTCAGGTGAGGGGCAGAATCTGCTCTCCTGCCTGCTGCAGGCAGTGATAGGTGAAGTGCTTGGAGGAGGGGATATTTGCATGGCAGACAAGTGGCAAGGCCAGTTCTCCAGGACTCACACCCTCAGGGCCAGCTCACCTAGAAACCTCACTGCCAAGGGCAACTTTACTGTGCCGCTCAGGCAAGGTGCAGGGCCCGCTCTCCTGAATTCTACAGCAGGTGAGGAGTAGGGGCAGCTCTCCTGCTCTCAATGGCCTCAAGGGCAGCTCTCCTGCCTGCCGTAGGTGGGAAGGTACGCTGAGGGAGGGGTGGGGCATCTCTACCTTACCCATGCCACCATTTGGTTGACAAGTAGCAGCGCCAGCGTTTTCATGCTCACACCCGTGGGTCAGCTCACCTGCAACTCCTCAGCCAGAGCCAGCTCTGGTGTGCTTCCTGGTGTGGTATGGTATATGGGGTGGTATGGTATGGGGCCCATGCTCCCTGGCTAGGGGCAGGGCCAGCTCTGTATAGCCCTCAGAACATCAAAATGGTCCCAGCTACCAGGCCAGACAAGGAACATCTGCCTGGCTTTTGCTGGTAACAGACCCTGCTGCTTCAGGGCCATGGACTCAGACATGGTCCTTTGTTGATAGCACAGGCCAGGACCTCACCATGGCTGCTACTCTCATCAGACTGGTCCTCATTAGTGGAGTCTCCAGTTCTGCCTCTCTTCATTGTACACACATCCTTCCGTTTCTCTTTCTCTTCCATCTCTCCACCATTTATTTGCTCATCTCAGTGGTGCCCAGTGCCTCTGGGTGTTTGGGGTCATTTCAGGAGTGCTATTCCCTGTGGGTGCCATGTGGCACTGAGATGCCAGGTGACATCTCAGGCTTGTTTTGTCAGCCCAGGCCATGTGAAGCTGGGGCAGGGAGACACATGTCAACTATAATCCTCATTTCTGCAGCTGGTCGTGTGCCTTTAGCTAGTACCTATAACTACCTTCCTCTACTTGCCTATTTTCTATCTTCTCCATCCTCAGTAAGCACTCTTTCCCTGGAAGAATCACCTAAACTTTCATTCCCAATGGGACTTTCATTCCCAGGATTAGGCTGTTGTAGTTTCCCACTGACTTTAATCACAGGACATGGTAGCACCAAGAGACACCCTGAAGGGTCTCCTATACTGCAGACATAACCTTTCTTACCTCCATTGTGACAAAGCAATCCAATTTCCCTTTGGTAATCTAAGCCAAGCATGCCTCCATACACTACTGTCCCTTACCTAGCTTGTTGACTTAAGGGAATCTGAAGTCCAAAGTGACCAAGGAAAAGTCTGAGCTTCCTATTCAATGGAATGTTTGTTGTGGCTCCTGGTAAGGCTCGGACCTCTGGAACCAAAACTTCCAGGCCAGTAGGACTTAAGGTTGAAGGAACAGAAAGCAAAGTTTTCCGAGCAGTTCACTAGGGGTGATTGCAAGGGAAAGTTCTCCATCCCTTGATTCCTGGACCCATGGGTCCTGGCTACAGGAGAAACCTCACCATACATTGGATGTTTATTCAAAGCATACACCACCTTGTGATGAACACTGCTCTGGCCCTCCAGCCTGCTGTCACCTCACTGGGGCTGTGACTGTCTTCCAAAAAGCCATTCTATCTTTCTACCCAGCCAGCTGCTTCAGGATGGTAGGGGACATGGTAAAACCAGTGGATTCCATGACCGTGGGCCCCCATCACACCTCACTGCTGTGAAGTGAGTTCCTTGGTCAGAAGTAACACAGTGGGGGAGTGCCATAATGGTGGAGAAGTAGTCCTGTGAGTCCAAAGATGGTGGCCTTGGAAGAAGCATTACATGAAAGAAAGGCAAATCCGTTACCAGAATAAATATCTACTCCATTAAAGGCAAAGTGTTGTTCTTTCCAGGGAGAAATAGGTTCAGTGTAGTGAACCCACCACAAGGTTGTTCATGCCCAGGGATATGGTGCCGTATCTGAGGTCCGCTGTTGCTCTTTGCAGATCTGGCATTCAGCAGCAATTGTTGCCAGGTTAGCCTCAGTGAGTGGCAGCCCATGTTGTCAAGAGCATGTTATGAAGCCCACCTCTGCCACCGTGGCCACTTTATTCACGGACCCCTTTGTTTGACTCTGTTTGTCACCTCGCCTATTGGAACCCAAATCTGTATTAGCCATGATTCTCTATAATAACAAAATTTATAGAATGAATCTCTTTCTGTATGCATCTCTCTCTCTCTCTCTCTCTCTCTCTCTCTCTCTCTCTCTCTCTCTCTCTCTCTCTCTCACACACACACACACACACACACACACACACACACACACACACACACGAAGGAGATCTATTAGAATGGCTTATACCCTGTGGTCCATATAATCCAACAATGCCGTCCCATAAATGGATCTGATTCCAGTAGTTGTTCAGTCCAAAAGGCTGGATGTCTTAGCAGGTGTTCAGTATATGCCAGAATCCTAAAGAAGTAGATTTTAATGTCACAGGAGGGATGGACTTGCTAGAGAGGTGAGAGCAAGCGGGCAAAAAGTGATGCTTCCTTCTTCTATGACTTTGCATAGGCTTTTAGCAGAAGCTGTGACCCAGATTAGAAGTGGGTCTTTCCACTTCCAAGGATTTAATTAAGCAAGAATATCCCACAGGTGTGTCCTTGCATGCAAACTCTGGGTTTGAGTCCCAGCACTGTGAATTTAAAAAAATACATGCAGAGCATCAAAACAAAACCAGGAATCTATTACAGTGCTTGAAAGCATGAAGAAGACCCACAGAATAGAATAAATGACATAATGTTTTAATATAAAATTGTACATATGAGTCTATATACCTAGAGTTATCTCAAAAATCCTCATAAAATATCAGTGAATGGCATCTCTGGGTAATGAAATTTTCAATATATTTTATTATATTCTTCTACATACATATAATCTAATATGTACACATATCTTGTCTTACAATAAAAATGAATATGCTATCTTTTTGCTATACTTTCCACAGATAAAACATAATTTAAAAAATCAGCCCTGACTTCCAACAACTCACACCAAAAGATAAATCAGTGTTGCTAAAATTTCTTGGATGAGTATTTTTTTTTTTTGCAAAGGCATCTCAGAACCCACTTACACCTCCTTAGATAGAAAACATCTCACAGTGCAGCCAACTTTCTTAAAATGCTTCCCAAAGACAGTGTCCACTTGGCAGGTAACCAAAGGTGCTTTCCAGAAGCCAGTGAGATATGGTAGAGGAGAAATAGCAGCTTTTAAAGTCAGGCTAGAAGGGAGAATTAGAATAAATATAATAAATTAAGAAATATAAAATAGCAGGGTGTGGTATTGCACACCTTTAATATCAGCACTCAGGGAGACAGAGACAGGTGGACGGTGTGAGTTCAAGGCCAGCCTGGTCTACAAAGTGAGTATAAGACAGCCAAGGCTACACAGAGAAACCTTGTCTCCAAAAAAATTTTTTAAGAAAAAGAAAAGAAATATAAATTATAATACAAAATATAAAAAAAACCAAGTGAACAAACTATAAATCAATAGACAACCCAACAAGTGATCAGGGCATCAGTAAAGCTGTGTAGAGAGGACAAAATTATTCTTGTGTCTTCTGGGAGAGCCACTAGGACACAGCATCCTGTGAGGGTTTCAGAGGGCTTTATGCTAGCCAGGCAGGTCTGAGGCCCAGTGGAGTTTGTGTTATGAATTCAGGCAAACCATATATTTCTGCTAACAATTTTCCTTAGAGTTAAAAAAAAAAAAAAACACTACCCCATTTGCCACAAAGTCCCATTGGCCAGGCCATTGCCCATCCTTCCCATGCATGCTGTTTGGTGCTCAGTAGGATGCCCCAGCAAGATGCCTCTCATGCTACTCTGACTATAGCCTTCCAGAAGGCTCAGTCTGTGGAGGGCACTGGGAGGCTGAAGGCAAAGGGCAGCAGATAAGACATTCACCTCACGCATACCACCATACTCCCCGTTCTGGCTGCACCGTGCCTGCAGATGCTGTGCCGTTCCGGAGGAGGGCGTGCAGATGCTGTGTCATTCTGGAGGATCGCCCCTGGAACCTCTGTGCATCCAGCTCCCACCAGTCTCCAAAGCAACTCCCTCCTCCTGCCATTTCCTCAGAGACCATAACAAGCTTCTGTTGCTGCTGGTCTCTGGGTGTCTCCCTTTGTCTTCCTGGTTCCCTCAGCCAACCCAGAGCTCTGAAAACAGACTGATGGAAGTCTTCCCACGGGCACTGCTTAGGGAAAACTACATTTCCTACTGGCAGCCTCATTGATGGAAGAACACAAAATTCAGATTTCTGTGAGGCTCATATAAGGAAATTTATCTAAGATGCTAGATACACACAAGGCTTAGAAAATAACACCTTAAAAAAAAAACCTTAATTTTAAATCAAGGCTTAAGTCTAAAGTTTGCAAACAAAACAATCTGAGGCCAAGATGCTGGTTGCTACTATGACAGGGCGTATTACATTATATATGATATCTTGCTATTGTGCCCCCTACTTCCTCAGCTCAGAAAATGGCCTTCCGATTTGCATTGTTTCTAGTTTTAATTAGATAAACAGATATTTCACAAGTAGCCCCTTCCCTGTGATTTTTTTTTCTCACTTCAAATGAACAAACTTACTTTGATTTTACCCTGGCTCTTCAGCTAACCTGATTTGTGGAAATGAGAACACTGAATCAAGTTGGTTCAAATGAGACTGTCCTCTTTAACAACGGTAAACCTCATACTGTGGAGTAAATGGTCTTTCTGCTCTTATAAGTAAATCTGATGAACATGGATATTCTTATCCAAGAAATCAATAATATTTATGTTCTGCTCTATGCCTGTGTGGTTTTGTGGCCAGGCAAATATTAGCACTCTGAGCAGGGATCAGCAATAAATGTATGCTTGAAAGAAAAGTGCACCCGATAGTGATGACACTGTAAGACGGTGGCTCAGTGACTAATCTAAGCTGCTCTCGTAAGAATCCAGAACACTTATTCCAGATGTCAAGAGAAAGGTAGTTAGGGTGACATTTGAAGAAAGAAAAATGCATGCAGGAGGAACTAAAAGCAAAAGCCACATGGTGTAAGGCTGGGGAAAGCAGCCTGTGAAGCTCAGCACGTCAATCCAATGATGGCTCTCCATGCGCCCACTCTCAGGGGATTTTCTCAGGTCTACAGAGCAAAATTCTGTGTGTTCTCTATCCCATGCTTCCACTTTCTGAATAATTGACATTTTTTAAAAATTTTGTAGAATATATTTTACCCTGTGGTTGATCTTGGTTGTCAAGTTGTTTGGACCTGGAATGCGCTAGGAAATGCACTCTGAGTGGGTCTGTGAGGATGTTTTTTGGAGGTGAGTGGCACCTCCTGGCCGTGCTGAGATGTAGAAAGATATGAGGGAAGAGGGGGGATGCTGGTCTACCTCTGTTCCTGTCTGGAAAGAACATCAACCTGGTTATTGCTACCGCTGCTGCTTGCTGCTTCTGTCTTTCGCTCACTGTAGAAGCCAGTTCCTTTGGCCTCCCAACACAGGTGTGGGGGTGCGTGCGTGTATATGTGTAGTATATGCATTGTGTGTTGGGACTCATGTGAATATGTATGATATATGCATGTGTGTGAATTGCATGTTTGTGGGAGGAGGGTGCACTTGCCCATGCATATGTCAAGGAGAATATAGAATGACTTGCTCTATCGCTTTTCATTGTATTTCCTTGGGACACTGAACCCAGAGTCATTTTTTTTGTTTTTGTTTTTTGTTTTCGTTTTGTTTTATTTTGTTTTGTTTTTTGGCTAGGAGGGTTGATCATCACGCCTCCGTGATCCTCCTGTCTCTACCTACTCGGTGGCACACTGGGGTTCTAGTCACACGTGCTTGTACTTGGCTTTTTCACATGTGTGCTAGGCATACAAATGCAGCTACCTACGCAAGTGTAACAAACACTATTTCCCACTGGGCCATCTCCCCAGCATCAATGACTGACACTCTAATACAAACTACTTGTATATACCATGTGTACATAGACATGCACCCCCCCACACACACACAGGCATGTACCACACACAATGCATTCCTACACCGTACATGTACACATACATATGCACACATGCACCCCATATGCACATGCATATACACACAGATTTCAACTATTTTTATAAACCTGAACGATAAATCTCTGTGTACACAGCACTCTGTGGGTGTCATTCATTTGTTGACAGACATTGAGTTGCTTCTCCCACTGGCTGTCGTTGGCAATACTCATGTAGGTAGGAGTCGGACGTTGTTTGAGTTGTTTCTTTCAATTCTGTTAGGCATTTACCTAGGAGTGAAATGTCTGCATCACCACACACTAGTTCTATTTTTAACTTTTTTGAGAAACCGCCAAGCCGCTTTCCTCAACAGCTACACTCTCACACATTCCCGCCAGCAACACAGAGTGCCAGTTCTCCACTTCTTTGTCAGCAGCCCTGGGTTTCCACATCTGGGTGCGAGCCTCTGCGTGGGTGTGGAGTGCTATGTCACTGTGAATTTCATTTGTGTTTTTATAAGGATGAGTGAGGTTGGGGTCCTTCCAGTGGCTCAGAGGTCACTCCCAAGGCTTCTCGGCAAGATGTCTGCTTCATTTCTTTATACACTTTTGAACTGAGTTGTTATTTTTGTAGATAGATAGATAGATAGATAGATAGATAGACAGACAGACAGACAGACAGACAGACAGACAGGTGGAAGTGACAGAGTATATATGATAGATGATAGATAGGTAGATAGATAGGTAGATAGATAGATAGATAGATAGATAGATAGATAGATAGATAGATAGATAGAATCTAGATATTGATCCCTTGGTATTGATCTGATTTCTTCATTTTCTCCCATTTGCTAAGGTATCCTTTATATTTCCTTGACAGTGCTCTTTGCTACACAAAAGTGTTTTGACCAACTCCATTCCACCTGGACTTCTTTGATTGTCTCTGTTTTCATTGTCGCTCCAAGGCATCACCAATTCTGACCTCATAAAAAAAATTGTATGTTTTCTCTGAAGAGTTTGATTGTTCCTTCTTTTCTGCTTAGCTTGTTTTATCACTGAGTTGATATTCTATGGTGGTTCTTTCTGTTTTCATGTGGGAAAGTTAAATGAGACAAACACTGCTGTTTCTCAGAGAGTTGTTCTCATCAGTAACTTTTAAATATATAATGTCTCAATAATTCTTAATAATCTTATGCAATGTATTTTGAACATATCCACTCACTACTTTTGCCCCTAACCCCTACAAATCCACCCCCACCTCCATATCCCATCAATTTCATGTCGCCTTTTCTCTTTTGAACTCAACCAGTGTTATTTGTGCTACTCAAATACTCCTGAGTATGGGGCCATTCACTGGAGAATAATTGATACCACAGTGACACCATTAATGAAAACAGACTATCCCTCCCCCGGAAGCTATTAGGCGTCTTTAGATTCTCAGTTCTGGTGGGAATTTACGAGCCATTCCTCCTTCCATGCTAGAATACTGAGTGGCTTGATCTTGTACAGATCTTGTGCAGACAACCTCAGCTGATGTGAGTTCTTGAGCGTAGTGATCTTGCCATTTCCAGAAGATTCCATTTCACCCTGGCTCTCAAAATATTTCCAGATCCTCCTCCACTATGACCTCTGAGTACTGGTTAGTGGTGATTTGTTCCGTTTGTGGCTGAGCACGTCATTGATACTTTTACTTGATACTTTCTCTCTGAACTTTGATTGCTGGCATTGGCCACTGTTCACTGCACAAAGATACTCCTCTGGTGAAGTCTGAGAGATGCATCAACTTATGGTTAGAGAGGTTTTAATTTAGAAGGTTTGATACTATGTCTATTTACCATAGTAATAATTTACCAATGAACTCTACAGCCTTGGATTCTTGGCCAGACTGAGAGTACCAGGAGTGAGCTCCCTCCTGTAGAGTAGGCCTTAGATCCAATCAAGCGGTTGTTTATGCGATAACATTCATGTCACTATTACATCCATGGACATATTTTACCACCCCATTCATAACTGTAGTTAGCAAGGTTGACAGCTGGGTAAGACTAATGGTTACTTTTTTCCCTAGCTGTCTGCATAGGCTCTCCCAGTAGTAAAGTTAGCCAGCAAGGAGGAAACTTCCTGATCAGTACAACCTTGATTGCTTCATGTTCTATGATCAATATGTGAGTTATCTATAGCAATAGGCTCTCATCATCAAAGTCTGTTGGGCAACCAAGAGAAATTACAATAAGATGTATAGCCTTAAAGGTCTCTGGGACACCTTTGACAACAGCTGAGGGAAGTTTTTCATTGGTAAACTGTGACTTCTGAAATGAACATAATTCCCTGTGTGAAATAGTTCTAATTAAATTCTTTCATATATATTATATATTACATATGTTTCTGTTTCATATATATTATATATGTGTATATATAAAGCTTATAAATACTATGCTTTCACAGCATTTTGCAAATGATTTAAGCTTTGGGTACCCTTTCATTCACTGTCCCAAATAATTATTTTTATTTATTTTATTTTATTTATTTACTTATTTTTTTGGTTTTTCAAGATAGGGTCGCTCTGTGTAGCCTTGGCTGTCCTGGACTTGCTTTGTAGACCAGCCTGGCCTCAAACTCACAGCGATCCACCTGCCTCTGCCTCCCAAGTGTTGGGATTAAAGGCGTGCACCACTCCAGGCTAAATTAATTTTAAAAGAACTTTTATTATAGACATGTTTGCCATACCTGTAACCTCAGCATTTGGACAATTGAGGTAGTAGAATTTCAAATATGATGACAGTCAGGCAGGGCTATACTGTGAACTCATTGCAGGAGAGGGAGAGGGAGAGAGTGGGAGAGAGAGAGAGAGAAAGAGAGAGAGAGAGAGAGAGAGAGAGAGAGAGAGAGAGAGAGATTGAAAAAGAAAAAGAGAAAAGACTCTTAAAGGAGCTTAAGCTTTTAATATCTATCTATTTATTTGTTATTTATTTATTTTGTAGAATGATATTTGAAAACGATATTGAAAACTCTCAAATAACTTTTATGTCTTGAAAATAACTGCTACACTATCCTTTCAGGATTCTTAGGACAACTAAGAAATGCAGGAATAGTAGTTATCGTGTTTGTGTGTGTGAGTGTGTGTGTGTGTGTGTGTGTGTGTGTGTGTACACTTATATATGTGTGTGTGTTTACCATTAACAAGGAAGAATCACTGGATGCTTTTCTACCGCCTTTATATTTTGAATATCTTTTTTCTATGCCTGAGATATTTGAATGAAACCATCACCCCATTCTTAGGCAACCCACCGCATAAACATTTCTGTTACTGCTGATAATGGTGACTGCTTATGTGACAGACTAAATTGTATTTATAACAACACAACTTTTTAAGCCCTTTCTTGTGTGAGAGAGTTAAAATATAATAAATTACTATGTCGACTTGAATCAATGAGGAAAAAAAACCCTGCAGAACTCACCTGAATTTCCAGCCTTCTCGGAAACTGGATCCAAGTATGATTTTCAAACTCTGACCAGTGTTTTATCCCCCAGTGTGAAGCAGGGATCACTCCCCTGCTCCACGGCCTAACAGCTGATTTGCTGCCCTGCCTCTCCTCAAGACTCTGTCTTATTCGCTGATGCGTAAACTGACAGTGACTATAAGATGGCAATTTCCAGATATCATTTTTAAAGTATTTATGTTGGTGCTATAATTAAAAAATAATAATCTTCAATGCAGATCCATGAAAGACTCTTATTCCTTCAGTCAATACTCAAAACAGACAAAGGAGGAAAATGAAGTGGTGTGCAATGCGTGCAATGCAGGGCAATGTCACTGTGTGGCGCTGCCAATGGTGTATCCTTATTATGCTCTATAGAGGTGTGACTAATGGGAAGACACTGGGGGAAAGGGGAGCACAGAGCCCCAGAACCAACACGTCCCACCACCATGAGCTCTGCTACTGCAGCTATTCACCAAGACAGCACAAAGTAGCCCACACTGTTGCTGGGTGACTTTGCAACACAGAGATGCTTCTTCAGTGAGAATCTCCGGGCACTGTTAAATTAAGGCCCTGATTGTCATTATGGGAATGAAATAGAGGGAAAAAAGATAACGCCATGTGTTAGTTAAAACACGTATGTGTGTGGCTTAGGGTCCTGAGCAATTCTATGAAGAGCAAATCCTGGCCTTATTTAACGGACAGTGCTAGGATTAGGAGTGCAAGGACATAAAAGTTCAGTTTGCATTATTACAATTTTTCGGGTTGAGGTTGAAGGCTTCTTTTTTCTGTTGTCATTATAACTTTTGTTGTAATTATTATTGCTATTGTCATCATTTAGCTATAATACATTGCTTCCACCTTCATCTTCTCCCTTATTTCCCTCCACCTGCAAGTCTGATATGAAAGGCATCATATTTATGGCATTTACTAAGACCATAGAAGTAGTGGTGTTTTCTCTATTTCTTGTTGTTGTTGTTGTTTGTTTTTGTTTTTGTTTTGTTTTGTTTTGCTATAACATCTCCATATGTAACCCATGCTAACCTGGAACTAATTATGCATGCTGAACTAGCCTCAAATATTTTATCCTCCTTCCTCAGCACCTAGAGTTCTGAGATGAGAGTCACTACTCCTATGCCTTGCTTAAAAAAATCATTACGTGAAAAGTTACAAACAGTATTTAGGTGTCTAACACTTGAGATTATTTTTAATTGCCTGCATCTATAATATTAAGTAGCTAATTATCAAGCATTTACACATAATCAAAATAAACTGAGGAGCTATCAAATTTATATAAAATATTCATAGCTCAGTAAATTTCAAAGACAATTTAGAAGCACTAAATTCACTTAAATATGAAATTCTCGCTTCTCAATCTCACGACCTCCAAAATAGGTTATTATTTATAAACCTATTGTTCACTCATCTTATAAAAAGTAAGCAGTGATAATTTAATATTGACCATCCTAATACTTGCTACAAATATTTTTTTATTAATTTATTCTTGTTACATCTCAATGCTTGTCCCATCCCTTGTATCCTCCCATTCTTCCCTCCCTCCCATTTTCCCCTTACTCCCCTCCCCTATGACTGTTCCTGAGGGGAATTTCCTCCCCCTGTATATGCTCATAGGGTATCAAGTCTCTTCTTGGTAACCTGCTGTCCTTCCTCTGAGTGCCACCAGGTCTCCCCCTCCAGGGGACATGGTCATATGTGAGGCACCAGAGTACGTGTGAAAGTCAGACCCCACTCTCCACTCAACTATGGAGAATGTCCTCTCCATTCACTAGATCTGGGTAGGGTTTTGAAGTTTACTGCCTGTATTGTCCTTGGCTGGTGCTGCTGTTTGAGCGGGACCCCTGTGCCCACTTGCTACAAATATTAAACAACAAAATTTTAAAATTAGCAGAGTATAGAATATAGAGAATCACTAAAAAGGTTTACAATAGAGATGATTTAGCATAACTATGACTTGGTCTTCTGTTTTGCTATACCAATATCATATTCACAAAGCCTACCTTTGAAATGTGATAGCTGAATCCCAGTACTTGGTAACTCATTATTCTAGATTCCCTGATGCACATTCTATACTGGTCAGTTCTTCTTGTTGCTGTGACAAGCACTCTATTGTGCTGGTTAGTTTCCTGTTAACTTGCAACTAGAGTTACCTAGCAAGAGAAAGCTTTGGCTGAGGGATTGCCTTTGCCAGACTGGACTTTGAGCACATCTGAGGGATATTCTAAGTGATGCCCTGGACTGTAAGACAAAGTAAGCTGAGCAAGCCATGGGCAGCAAGCCAAGGGCAGAGCTCGACCAGGGTCCCTGTGTCATTTGCTGACACCAGCCTCCTGGCTTGGGTGCCTACTATAGTTTCCCTGTATAATGGACTCTGAGCTGTAAGATAAAATAAGCCTTTGCCTCCCCAGCTTGTTTTTGGCCACAGTATTTTATCACATCAATAAGAAAGCAAAGGACACTAACATAACAAAAATTAGTTCCCAATAACAGCTCAAAGTAACAAACATCTTTCAGCTGAATTTTAGGTATTGCATTGCAAAATTATCATTGGTGGTTTCTACAAAAAGACATGCTGGCTTTCACTACATGAAGAAATAAAGATATAAAGGAATATTTTTTAAAGTGGTTGGATTGAGGTCATACAGAAAAAAAGACACAAAAGAAAGAAAGGAGAAATATAAAGAGACAATGTAAGTGCTATTTCTAGTAGTAACCGCTGGATACCAGACATTGTGGAGTCCAGTGTCCTGAGATGTCTAGGAAATTCTGTCAGAAGCTAGGTCGCCAGTTGTGTTGATGACACAGTCATGCACAAGGGTGGTGCATTTACACTTACCACACCATAAAAATACTCAGCTTTGGTTGAAGATGTCTGGAACAAAGCTAATATCTCAAGAAATTCAGTCACACCATTTATTGGTTTTTCTGTTATGCATAAAAATTGTGTTCATACTATTGTCTAGCAAGTAGGCAACATCATTCGTCTAAGGAATCAGTGTGTAGACCTGAATATATATAAATACATACAACATGTATTATATATAAGTACTCTTTTAGCTACGTGCAGCTAAGGGTATGCCAATGGTATTATGGGTTATTGGGAAAGCATCACATGTGTCCTTGTTCTAGATAAGGTTTTCGCACCCTTCAATTTTCAGAACATTCGGTATCTGTGAAGTGCCATAAAATGAGACACATTAAACAAGTTATACTTGAATTTATCTTGAAGGATGCAATGAGTAGCCCCACATTTAGTAATTCCTCAATATTTTAGATATATGCAAGATTCTGAGACAACTTATAACCTAAATTAGATAACACACTATCCTCAGTGCATACACACACACACACACACACACATACACACACACACACACACACACACACACACACATGATATAGTACCATCATTCCTGAGTGTCCTCAGAGAAACTGGCTCATGAAGCCCCTTTGAATATTTAAATCTACTTGTCTGTTATATAAATCATGTAGTATTTAAATATAGCCTATATACATATCCTCTCATATACTCCAAATCACTCCCTGAGTTGCTTAAAATACAAAATATAATGTGAATAACATGTGGATCATTATCACTCTGTGTTGTTGGGGGAAATGCCTGCACCTATTAAATGTGCGCCATGTACTTCACACATTTTATCTGTGGCTAGCTGAATTTGTGACTGTAAAACCTGTGCGCACAGGGGAGGGCGCCTGAGAATATGGCACAGTTGAAGGCAAATGATTGAATATAATAGAGTAGACATTTTTACAACTTATAAATGCTTATGTTAATGGAATTCTGAAGCAAGGGAAATCTCTTCTTAATTCTTTCATTCAGAAGAAAAAAATCTGCATGTAGAAAAATGGAACTGCAAGTATGTAGTTATTGCTGATAAAATAGAAATAAAGCAGTGCAACTGTATCACCTTCAGAGTGCAAGTAAGTAACAGAGACAGCAGGGTGTGAATTTTTTTTCTTCTGACTTCTGACTTAAATTCATCTAATGACTTGCCTAGATGGGGAGCTCTTTAAAGCACTTCTCCTCATGTCTTATTCAGCATCCATTCTGCGGACAGCTGGAGAAGCCTATAACAAGCTACATTAATAACTCAAGATCAGCCATGATGGGGAGGAAGATGGAGAAATCGCAGATGTCTGTGTACAGCCAGGAAGGAATTAGGAATTCATGCGGTGCTCCTAGGACCACAGATGAATGCTCCATGAGAAGTATGCCTCTCATCACCACGGCAACATCTGATGTGCTGGAAGACCACACCCTTGAAGGTACATGCACGGTGACCCTCTTGGTACACCTGAAGGAAAATGGGAGGAAAACCTCTGCTTTGGGGAGTTTGTTTATTTTGACTTTTTTTTTTAACCTTTAGGAGAATTTTAGTCAATGGGAAGTCTGTTTTTACTTGCAAATGTCAGGCAATCTGGATGAGGCCAGAGCTTCATTATTGAAGAGAAGAGGCATAAAAAGGGAAGAATCTTGAACAGAAGACAAATTGAATTTTTCATAGTTGGAGTGTGGTAGGGAATATGACTCGAGTTTTCCACTGTAACCCATATCCATTAATCGAAATCCCTTGCAAAGAGATTTGTAAAAAATTTTAAGAAGTTTCAAGAAACTAACTTTGATTAAACCATGCAACTTTCTATGTACTTTACCATTCTGCTATTAGGGGTGAATATTCTTGTGTGAGCATGAAAGTCGTTTCAGATACTGTTCCTTAGGAGTCATCCCCCCATTTGTTTGACTGGTCTCTCACTAGGATAAGACACTCACTGACTAAACTAACTGGCCAGACAGTGAACCCCAGTGATCTGCCTGTCTTCTCCTCCCAGTTTCAGGCCTATAGCACACACCACTACTCAAGTCTTTGTATATAAATTCTGGAGATTAAATTGGGGCCCTCATGTTTATACAGTAAGCACCTCACTAACTGAACTATCCACCAGCCTCTAAAGTTAGGCTCTTTGTCAGGAGAGCACCCTGTTACTGCTTACTAAATACCTATGTTATGTGTCATTGACACTACTTTAAGTGTTTGCAGAGGTTAAGGGAAAAAGAAGATATTGTGCAAGGAGAATTTGCATTTCTGTAGCTAAGAAATTATAATCCAATCTTGTCATGAAACATTTATGCTCCTATCTGAATTAGTCACTAATTACATCCACCACACTCCAAAAGAATATATTTGTAATGGAAAAAAAAAAACCCGACTGGCTAATAATCTCTTGTTTGGGCTTATTAAGATAAGATAATGTTCTGAGACCAAATGAGATAATAATTCAAGAAGAAAAAGTAAAAAAATCATTATTAGTGACTAAAGGTTGTGTAAGAGAGTGTCACTCTGTGGAGAAAAAGTGTAGATGACAGAAGGAGAGGTTGGAATGGGCTGGGGACTTCTGTGAACAGCTTCGGCTATCAGAAGGGGCTGCATCAGCACTCAGAGGCAGTTAGCTTTTGCACACTCCATACAATGGCCAAGACACTCTCTTAAAACACAAGACATCTTGAGCGAAGATGGTATGTGATGCTCCCGTATCACCCAGCATCCTACAGCGTCCTTTCTTTTTCACGGTCCTATCAGACATGTTGAAGTGTTACAACATTCCTAATGAACTCTGATCATTCAAAATAATATATGGCATAAACTCTAGCAACAAGAGGGAAGAAGTTTGCCACTTGTCACAAGTGAAAAATAGATCCTGTTGTTCTGTTACAGTATTAAAACAGCTGTGACTAGATGGACGTTGTTCCTGGAGACAGCAGTTGCTGTCCTGCTGAGATGCATCCAGTACAATAGCCATTCCCACTTCGACTGTTCCATATGGGGGCTGGCTAGTGGTAGCTCTGAAACACACAATCTGAAACATACCTATTTGCTACTTTGAGAGAAAATTAATGTGAGTGGTTGGCTAAATAGTGTGACAGGGCTCTGTACGATATCAAAACAAGCCATAATATAGCCTAAGTACTGTTTTCTGGGAAATCATATGAGTACCCCTTACACTGTTAGGATGTGTCCACAAAATCTGTTCACATTCTGGTTTGTTCAGGATGTGTCTAAAATGTGAGCATGAAGTAACCAGAAGAGTGAAAATGTAGACAACAGCCAAGGGTTTAAAGGAAGTCAGTTATAAAGGAGAGGCCTAGAAATTTCTCATACAGGTCAAGATGGTAAAAAGTGGGGGAAATGGTGTTACAGGTATACAGATATATTTGGGCTTAATAAAACTGAAGTAATACAGAAGAGGACATGGACCACTTTGAAAGTCACTGGAGATGCGTAATTTAGACAGTCTTCTGATTTCAAAGAGTAAGGTGTGATTAAGCAACTTTAGCTAACAACAATTATTTTTATCGATATAAATAAATACACACATGGAGAAGATTAGCAGAATTACTCTGTTTCCAAAATCAAACTCACACTCATCCTCAAAACCCTTCTCTGTTGCTCTGTCAGTGAATGACAGTTCCACCAACTCACTCATCTGCCTATGCCAGAACTTATAAGCAAAATTCTATAGTACATACGGAGTCATGAAGTCTAATGATCAATCTACTACACAACTCTGTCAGGATCATCTCTTAAATGTGCTGTAAATCTCTCCAAGTCTCACTGTAGCCACTATTGTTTCTACAGATTGTACAGCCATGGCTTAAAGCTTTTGTGCAAGATGTCACTAAATTCTGAGCAATAATAAATAACATATTAAAAAACCTAAAATAATTCATTATCTCACTTCCTATTCTCCTTTTAAATGCTTTTTTTAAATGTGTATTGAGTATATTCCAAAATATATTTGCACTGTGTGCATGCTTGCTGCCCTGGAGGTCAGATGAGGGTCTCAGATCTTCTGGAACGGGTGCACACAACTGTGAGTCACCATGTAGATGATGGGAAAATAATCAGTGCCCTCTGCAAGAACAACAAATGCTCCTAAGCACCGAGTCACCTCCCCTGCCCTACTTGCTATTTTCTTAATATCAGGAAGAAATCCTCTAGCAATGATCATTTCAAGACAGTGGGTGGAGGAGAGCTAACCCTAAGTCAAAGGCACCCTAAAGGACACCACACTCTTGAAGTCCATATGAGAATCAGCAATGTGTTAGAACAGCCAAGACTCGCGCCTATGCTTCAAATCCCTTGTAGCTTTCCAGTTCTTGTGACAGAGTTGCCACTGGGAATGCCATTAGAAAAATAGATAGACATAGACGGTTTCAGTGAATTCAAATATATCAATTTAAAAAGCAATTTGTGAACATATTTCATTGATAGCTCAAATGGTGTGTATCCTGAACATGGGGAAAATAACTATGTGATCAACAGATCTCTTTGATTAAGTGGCAACTCTTAGTTCCAAAATCAGGGTCACAGGGTTAGCATTCTCTTTCTTCCATGTTTTGCCTTTAGATGTCATATTTTTTACCCTTAGAGGTTATGTTTTAGGATAGGTCTTCTTAAACATTTTCTACTCCTGGTACCTTTTTACTCCAGGAAATTTTTCATTATATATATATATATATATATATATATATATATATATATATACACACATATATATACACATATATATATGTAAATCAACCATTTACTGATAATAAATCATAACAGCATCTATTTGAAAACAGTGGACAACTCTTCTATAAATATTTTACTTTTTAGTAAAAAGGAGAGGAAAGTGTATACTAATGAAATGGATGTAATTTTTAAATTTTTACATGAATATTAAACCTTGACTGAATAGTTGATATTTGAGATGGTGTATGTTCAATATTTTTCATTGTTTATATATACTCTAATCTTATACTTATCAATGCTGAGAATGTCACTTTGCATAAATAAGTAATGCAAATGGCAGAATAATTAGGGACATTTCAGAAATTGTTGGACTTTCGAATCTAATCACAAAATTCGTGTGAAGAGTTCTTATGGAACTCAAGTCAACAAATCACATGACAACCTTGAAATATCAATCATTCTTACACAAACTAATCTGATACACCTGGGGAATGATAGCAGGAAAATATAAATAAAAATGTTGTCTGTACAGTAAAAATTTCACAATTAGAATATAAAATTATCTAGAATCTGAACTGGAGTATTTCAGGCATGATCCTTTGATACTGAGCAATACAGCACTATAACAGTACAAGGTGAACATTCTGTGTGTTCAGAATCAAGTACAATAGAGTTGGGAGAAACAATATATATGCTCATGGCCAGAAACACTTTGGATTCACTATGAGTGTGTTTTTTAATTAAATTTGGGTTGTGTGCATTCAGCAACCTTTTGTCAGTACCAATTCATTTTGCTCCTACTACATCTAGCTATACAACCATAGTTTAAGAAGCTGTGTTTCATTGCGCTAATTGGTATTCAAAATAATGACATTTGAGCCAGGGGCAAGGATTGGAGCCTTTTTGATAAGTAGTCATCAGCTAGTAAAGATGTCCTGCAGGATGCAATCGGCTTAGTATTGGGCACACAGGAAGCACAGCACTGCCAGTCTGAAAATGATGCATCATTCTTGTGCCAGTCAAGGTAGTGCGTCAACAAAATGTAGCCTGTAACTCTTGTTTATTTAAACAGCAATGTGTTTATTCCTCCTTATAACTCTACAAGCTCACTGTTGCTCTCAAATGTCACATTAAATGGGCCCAAATGTCTTTGGTTTTTACTATTTCTCAAGTAGAATAACACAAACTAGAAAAACATATGCTGATGTAATATTTCTTACCCACAGAATGCATCAAATCATATCAACTTTCATTGTATTTTCCACATGAAAGCATAATTCAACTTTGCAATAAGTAGGAAAGAGTAATTTCATGAGAAAAAAACATTCAAAGGTATAAAAGGTCACATAGATGCTACCACAATAATATGAGGAGGTCCAGAGTCCCATTCTCATATCTAGTAGGTTCTCCAAACTAAAATGTAATAAATAAATTTCAGAGCTAAATTATGTCAACTGAATTTAGCAGAGCAACTGTTTGCACTTTATCAAGCTCCTGTAGAATAAAAGTAGAAGTTAACAGCAAGAGAATTCTGAAAGACTATGCTAATGCTCAGAGTTTGAACTTTTGAATTAAGATCATTGCAGAAAATAGAATAAATTAACAATTCCTAGAGTCGAATGAAAATGACAGCATGAGAAGATGAACTCAGGGATGAAGCCAAGCCTGTGCTAAGAGCAAAGACCATAACTGTAAGTGGTCATCTTAAAGTTTTTTTTAATCAAACAAATAACTTAATGGTGTACATCAAGTCTCTAGAGGGAAAAGGGTAAACTTAAACTAAATAATAAAATAAAATCTAAATCTAAGTCATTAGGAAATGCTTTGAAAACTTAAGTCTAAAAATCTGAGAAATCTAGAAGAAATATATAAAAGTTTAAACTCAGCACTTAGTAAAAATGAATCCAGAAGCAAGCAATAGCAAGCAATAAGATGGAAGAAGTAATTAAAAGTAGCATTGCCTGTGTAGTCTTGAGCATGCTCTCACAGTCTCTGAGTTCATATGTGTGTCAGCCCTGTTGTTTTGGGAAGATACTGTTTCCATAGAGTCACTCATTACCTTTGGATCTTATCATTTTTCCTCTTTCTCTTCCACACAGATATCTGAGTCATGAAGTAAGGTGTTTGATGAAGTTATCCCATTTAGGACTGAGTGTTCCAAAGTCTTTTACTCTTTACACATTGTCCAATTGTGGGTCTCAGAGCTAATTTGCATCTACTGCAGGAAGAAGCCTTTTTGGTGAAGGCTAAGCAACTGAGTATAGTACAATGTCATAAGGAGTCATTTTATTGCTATGTTCATTTAAGAGAATAATAGTAGGTTTCCCCCTAGGCCCATTCCTATCTGGTCTCAGATACTGGTCATCTTAGTAGTGTCAGGCATGGCTTCCATCTCATAAAGTGTGTTTTAAATCCCCATAGGCTATCTGTCACTGTTGTAAGTCACAGGGCTTGTTTTGTTTTGTTTTTTATTAAATAATTTTGACATATCCATGTATATTATTACACATATATCCAATAAACTACCTACAGCAAGAAGAACCATGACACAAACAGGAATTATATAAATGTTACATTTTGGGTGCTTTGGCTATTTGTATTCGGCAGCCTTGAAAAAAAAACATTTTTCCTATCTTGGTGCATCTAAAATTCTGAAATCAATATTTATCATATCTCATCATTATCAACTTAAAACATCTATCTAGACCTATAAACATCTTAACCTCTGAACAACTAAGCTTAATTGTAAAACTAAACTCTCTGGTCTTCAACCCCATCAGAGACTTGAGAAGGAATAAACTGCTACTATTTGAATCAGGAAAAGAAAGTATTTCTGAATTACACTATTTTCTTAATATAGTACTGATGTGAAGTGAAATGCAAGATGTGTATAATGCCTATTTAATGCACTCATGAAACACAAACATTGGTGTTCACCTGACCATTTCAATCTTCTCTTTTCTTTCTTTCTTTCCTTTCTTCCTTCTTTATTTTGTTTGACACAAGGTTTCTCTGTGTAGCCTTGGCTGTCCTAGACTAGGTGTAGACTAGGCTGGCCTCAAACTCACAGAAATCCACCTTCCTCTGCCTCCCTGAGTGCTGGGATTACTTATAGGCAGGCATGTACCACTGCCACCACTTCTGGCTCAATTTTCTCATTTTCTTGGGATGCTGGGACAGGTAATAAGTCACAGGCCCTTTCACAGGCATCTCCTCAGACCATCGAGAAGCATATTAAGATTCATAGCAGTACCAAAATTATAGTTAAAAAGTAGCAATGAAAGTAAAATTATTTTATGGTTGGGGCTCACCATAACATGAAGAAGTATATTACAGAGCCACAGCACTAGGAAGGTTCAAAATCACTGCTTTAGGTAGCAGCTTGGGCTACAATCCAAGCTGATGTAAAATACATACCAAATCATCCACTTGCTATGGCTTGAGATTGTAGTTCTCCTGACTCGGCCTCCAGAGTACTGGGGTTACAAACATGTGGCATCAAGCCCAGCTTAAGGCTTGCAGTTTTGAACATTCATCATAAAAATGATCTGAACAAAAACAGATGTCCTATTTTCTTTTTAAATACAGTTCAGGATTACAGAAAAATCAAGCACACTTAGGGTTGAATTATGTTCATGAACTATGAAATAAGGTGGCCATTAAAAACCAGGACATGAAGTTTCAGTGTGTCTGCCACGGGTGGCATCAGAGAAAGTGGGTCGATGTTAAAAGTCTTATTTGAAAAGCCTGAGATCAGGTGCTTGTCAGAGGCATCAGGAAGACAAAAATGGAAGTCGCAGGTGGATGCCTGGCAGGGCAGGCTACCTCCCTGTTGAGATGGCTGGTTATCCTCCTGCAGAGACCTAATAGAGGGCAGTCCCAAGGGTCCAGTCCTTGCATGATGTTCACACCACCCACCACTTCCATTTCCCACCATTCACTTATCTAACTTATAAAGGGGGCCCTTTCACTCCTAATGACACCCAATACAACATTTTTCAAAAGGTAGTTCACTCAGTGCCCTCTGCAGCTCTTCCACGTGCCTGCGACTGCTCATCTCTAGGCTGTTCCAAGTTTTCTTGGTGCTGTTTTCTATCAGCAGCAGACTCCCCCTTGGTATTTTATTGTTTTCAAATTTGGCTACAAAGAAAAGCCTGTGAGACTAGCTCTTGAGTGGAGCACTTGGGAGCCAGCTTCTAATTGCTAATTGCCTTACCATATTTGAAAAATATGACCTAAGTTCACATGACTGTGATTCCGAAGCACTTTTTTAAAATTAGCAATGTTTATGTCAACACAGGATTGTGACATAACAGTCTCATTTCTTCCACTGTTTTGTACTTTCAAGGTCTGTCTCTTCAACATTATTATAAATGCCGACAATTGCTGGAGATGTAACCATGCCATACCCTTATAACATTAGGGGTATATATAGTAAGCCTTCTGCGGATACATTTATCAATCCAATTACTGTCTAATATTTTAGTCTTACCTACCAGCCCTTAATGGCTGCTACTTTTAATTATATAATTCAATCTCTACTTACATTGGAAAGTCTTTGAAATATTTATCTTGTTTCTTGGACAAAATTATCACTTTACGGATAGATTTCAAAGTGGACCAAAGACACAGGTAGAAGCTCCTAATCTAGACCTGCATCTTATAGAGCATTAACAGCATCACCAGAAAACCCCCAGGCAGTGATGACTAATAAGAAAGGCATTTCCTGGCAATGAATGATGGACAGAGGAGAGCTTGCTCTTGATACAAAGCCAGGAGCCTTCAACCCAGCTGGCGACTGCATAAACCGGACATGCCAGGCCTCCCTCTGAGGTTACTGGGTATTTATTTATAAACTGTTAGGATAGGAACAAGAGACAGAAAATGAAGTAATGTTTAGGTGCTGTTTAGGTAAGAACAGCTGTGGGGTGTATTATGACACTTAAGCCATGCTAATTGCTTTACCATATTCAAAAAAATATGGCCTAAGTTCATTTTGATTGCACATCAAAACTTGTCCTTTTGTTATATGTGACTATGTATATGTATGTATATATATATATATATATCCAACATTTAGGCTACTGAATATTAAATGAAGCTTGATTGTTTTAGGAGTATATACAAGGCATAAAAGAACTAAAAATGACAACAGACACGATGAGAATAGCTCATGCTTATGGATGAAGCATTTACAAGGTGGTCAGTCCTATGATAAGTATTTTCATGTGCTACCTAATTTAATCCTCATAGGAGATTAGCAGGGTACACACTACGATTTTATAGGGAAAGGCTGAGGCAGAGTAAGGGGATGGTAACTTTCCTCAAGTCCGTAGTCCTAGGTAACTGAGCTTGGATTTAAGGCATGCGGCACATCCCTGAGCACAGGAGGCTAACAGCTATCCTGCTTAATTACAAACCCAATAATAGCAAAAACATTAAAGCCATGGCTGAAAACCTCCAGAAATGTGAGCCAAATCAAACTTTTCCCATGGTAACTTAGCCAGACTTTTACAGCAATGTAGAAAGAACTAACAGAACAGCCAACATATGACAAACAAACAAACAAACAAACAAAGACACAACAACACACTTTAAAATTCATAAAGTAAATTATCAGTGAGCTTGTATTCAGGATCTATGAAAATTCTGAAACTTGCTTTCATTCCACTATAATAATATTGTTGACAATTAGAGTTAAAATTTTATAAATATGAAAGAAATGAAGAGGAGCATGAAGGAAGTTTTACTTTCCATTAAGTGTTTCCTTATTGTCTAAAAGTAGCACTGCCTTTTAAAAATTACATTATCTACTAATTATCAATTTCCTCAAGTTAACAAGTTTCCATTATTGGAATTAAAGTGACCCCTGGAGAGTCAAGGTGGCCTCTACCATTAGTTACCCACACGGGCATACAAATTAGCATGAATAATAATACTAAAAGGCCCATGAGACCACACTGGCTCCTGAATCAACCCAAATGAGAAAGTTGGAGGTTGTATTTCTAGAGTCCAAATTATATTTCAGAGTAATAAAAATGAAGACAGCATGTTATCAAGCTAGACCTATGGATTGATGGGACAGAACAGAGAACCCAGAATAAACCCATATCACTGTGCTCAACTGACGCTTATCAGGATCACCAGGACCCTAAGTGGGAAGTAGTCTCCTCAATGCTGTTGGGAAGACTGGATGTATATATATTTTAAAAAAATGAAACTGGAGCCTATCTCACACCTAATTAAAAAACTCTAAATGGATTAAGAATTTAACCCCTGAAACTGAAATAGTAAAACAACTAGAAAAAAACAAAGTGGGACACCGCCCTGGTGTTGGCCTCCACGGTTGCCTTCTGATGCATACTCTCAACACAATGCCACGAGCACAGTAAACAAAAGCAAAATGGATGGGCTGGGAGACGTCTTGGTTGGGAAAATGCCTGCTTTGCAAACTCAAAGATCTGAGTTTGATCTCTACAAATTGCACAAAAAGACTAACATGGCAATGGGAATTCGTAATCCCAGAACTAGGGAAGCAGAGACAGGGCAGTGCCTGCAGGCTCTCCGGGCAGCCAACGTAGCCTACATGGTGAGTTCCAGGCTGGTAGACAGTGCCTAAGGAACAATACCCAAGGTTCTACTCCAGTTTCCATATGCATGCACAACGACACACGCAAACGCACACGCACACGCACACACACACACACACACACACACACACACACACGCATGCACCCCCACCCCTTCACCCCTCTACACCACCCCTACACCCCCTAAACATACAAAAGCAAAACTGAGTGATACTTAATATTCAATGTATTAACATGTAGATTGCGTAGATTCAGGGGACAGAGCTGTTCAGGCTCCATCGCCCATCGGGTCCACAGTGGCAGAGTAAGTAAAGGCTAGGAATCAAGGAATAACAACCCTGCAGCCTAGACATTAATATCAAGACCCTGGCCCTCTTTATAAATAAATGCATCACTAAACTGGGAGTCCCAAATGCATATGGGTTAGATTTTGTACCCTGTGTGCTTAAAAATACTATCTGGTGCCGCAGGCGAGGACTGCTCCAAACCATGTAGGAAGATTGGGATGGTTTATAACACAGGAAGACAAATCTTGTGTTCTGAGAAACAGCAACACCTTCCTTAGGTGATGAATGAAGCTGCCAATTACTCTTGGACCATCAAAATGCTGAACTGAGAATCCTCCATGGCCTATAGCAAGTGACAGGTGGCAGAGGGCTGTGGAGGGGGCTGGAAAGAGCATGGCTCTACACCTTGGCTGTGTGCCAGTGATTCCAGGTCAAGTGCCAAAGGACTTTGTCGGCCTATCACTGGTTCATGGGGTTCAGCATCTGTGGTGGTGATGGTCTGTGGTATCTAAATGTTTACGGAAGCCACGATCTGTGTATGTGGAGAGCTGATAGCATCCTTCCATTCTCCAATGGCAGGCTCTCACTGCCTTTCTAATTCCAACTTGAGGATTTCCAGGGGTGTGGTCTCAAGAGAGCAACCCTGACTCAGATTCCCACGTGCATAGCTTCACACTCACAACCTTCTACAAACTGAATTACTCCAGAGCTGGACAACTAGCTTGGGACGAGGGAGAATTCAGAGAAATAATAGACAGCGCTGGAAGGAAAGGAAATTGGACCCTTCTACAGCACTGTGGGGGATGCAAATTGATAGCAGTCAGCCCAGGGCACGGCAAGGTGTTAGCGTAGGTGTGTATGTATATATAGTGTTTATATGTGTGTATGCATATATATATATTAGCATAAAATCCAGCAAACCTACTTCTAGGTGCTTATAAAATACCTGTGTTTCCACAATTACTTTTAAGATAGCTACTACGATATGGAGAGATCTGTGTGTCTATCACGTATTGAATAAAAGAAGATGTGCTTTATTATGCTTATCTACACGCATGTATGTGGGCGTGGCTCTGCTCTTATGGAATTGTACCTTCACAAAGAAAGAAACTCTGACACTTTAAATGATATGGAAAAAAAAAGGTGTAGAATAGAATGCTAAACTGAATGAATGAGCCCTAGAAATACTACATGTTCTAATTTAAGTGTAGTATCTAAAAATAGCCAAACAAAGAAGCAGAATAGACTAATGGCCTACAGAGACTGACTGGGGGAGGAGAATGGGTAAGTTTTTTTTCTGATGAGTTCATTCAAGACAAACAAACTCTGCAGATTTAATGTATAACATAGAATTTTTTAAGTAGTGCAGTTGTCTCCTTGAGATTTTCTGAGGATATATTGTAAATTAACATCTATATACACACACAAGGTGACTCTGTAGAAGTAGTAGCTGTATTAATTAGCCCATATTTAGTGATTATTTCACAATGTGTACATGACCAGATATTGACTACAATTTTCTATGTAAACAATATGGGAAGAAAATTGATTTTAAAAATAAACCAACTAGTTAGATCTGGTGGCAGAAGCCTTTAATGTTCAGCAGCAGGAGGCAGAAGCGGGGATATTTCTGTGAATTCAAAGGCAGCCTTCTCTACATCATGAGTTCCACACAAGCCAAAGCTACAAGGTGAGGCACCATACACCAAACAAACTTGGGGCTGGAGAGAGGGGTTAGAAGGTAGAATTTGCTGCTCTTGCCGAGGACTCAAGTTCAGTCCCTACCATCCACAAGGTGGCTCACAACTATCTGTAACTTTAATTCTAGGAAACTAAGTTTCTCTGTGAGCTTCTACACACATGTGGTACACATACATGAAAATGCACACACACACACACACACACACACACACAAATTTAAATAATATTTTAACTTGTTAAAAAACAAAAACAAAAAGAGACACAAACCAAGGGAACATGTTGTTGACATCAGCATTGGATGTTAACAGTTCTCTCTGCTGTCACTGAATAGAAAGGGTCCTTGGAAACCCTATTGTAACATCTTCCTTTAAAGAGAATAAAATGGCTACACATGAGCAACTTATCGAATGAGCTTCAGGCCCACTATAACTTTGTGTTTTCTTCAACAACAATTAGCTATTCTTTCTATTCTATTGTCCATCATTTGAAATCATTTGCACTATCAAGTGAAATGACTGTCATCAAATCTGATTGGACTATTTCTCAGTTGCAAAAATAAATTGTGACTTAATCAAGAATTGGCATTTTAAAATTATTTCAAAATATATGCATATATTATAACACTGTCATTTTATATATCTCAAGAAAAGTTGTTTAAAGGAAAAGAAGGAAAGAGAAAGAGGACATCTGGAGAAAGAGAGAATTGAGGACAAAGACAGAGGCACAAAGACACACACACACACACAGAGGTCAAACCCTTACATTGGGAATACATTATTGACTTTTGTTATAGGCTCCTTCTTCCAATTATATGTACAAGTCCTATTGTCTAGCATGTTGGAGGCATAACTGTATTTGGAAACAAAGCCTTTCAAGCAATGACCGGGGTGATATGAGGTCATATGGACTCTAATCCACCACGATGGAAATTCTTATGAGGAAAGGAGATTTAGACACAGAGACATCCCGAGGAAAGAGCACATGGACACACAGAGAGAAGTCCAAGCTCAAGTCCAGAAACCAGCTCAGCCAAAAAGCTTGGTCTAAATCAGAGCAGTGACGAAATACATACCCACTGTGTCCCCAGACCAGGGAACCTAGTCACAGCTGCCCTGAGAATGGACAGAACCATTAGATCCAAAGGGCAAATTAGCCCTTCGTCTGCTTTGACTCGGTTGCCTGAATGATTTAGTCAAATAATCTTTTTCTCTTGGTCTAAATTATCTCTTCTGTAGAATTTGACTAGGTTTGATCTCTGTCCTGCTTAAGCCCAAAGAACTTCATTTTTCTTAGTACACTGTGTGACAATCTTATATAAGATTCCACTTGAAAAAGGTAACTTCATTTGCTGAAGATGATTAAAAAAAAAACAAAACCATTGAGCTAAGAATCCTTGAAAACACAGCCAAATTCTACCACTCCTCTCGCCGCCAACCATCTGCTCTGCTTTCACTGTCGGATGAGAACTGTCCCTCATCTGCTATGAAGCATGCAACAACAGGCTGTGTGAGCGTAGGACACTCTAAAGTCACTGTAGCTGCTTGGGTCTTATATCCACTCACCACTTAATTTGTAGTCTGTCAAGAGGTATTTATGGGTAAGTGAATGGCTGCTGGATTCCACAGAAGACCTTCTTATCCTCATGACTAACTCCAGACAGATCTCTAGGTATCTCTCTTATGCATGCTTTCCATACTCAAAACATGAACGGGATAAGGCAAGCTGTAGAGGATGCTGCACACTTGTGACTATGTATTTAGGTTTTTGCTTTCTAGATGTACTGGCATACAAACAAAATTCACAGTCAGCCCCACCCCCAATAATATCTCTGAAGTCTCGGGCTGTTAAAAAAAAAAATCAAGTGTTACTAGTACACTTTGAATCTCAGTCAGTATGTTTACAAGTTTACATGTGACCAAGAAGCTTTTTTTTTTAATTAACTGTTTTTTTAATGCACTTACCAAGTGGTTCTAATGAAAGAGGTCTGAGGATTAGCTCTGAGTGACGACTGTGTACAAAGATGGGGAGGCGATGGGTGTGGGTTATTGCAGCAGGCAAGCTGAATGAACAAACAGGGAATGTACTTGACCTTGCGTGGCAGGAGCAGTGAGGTATGGAGCGGGTAGCGATTGGGGGTGAGGTGGTAAGCTGACTTTTTGGTAGCCGATACTTTGGTGGTTGACTCAAGAATCGTTTGATCTAATTACCAAAATTAAAAATAAATAAATAAATTAGGTCAAAGAGACGGCTCAGCCAATACTCTCCACAAAGTCAGATTTCTATCCCTGAGACCCACACAGTAGAAGGAGGGAGATGCTCCTCCAAGTTGTCTTCTGACCTCCTCACATGAGCCATACCAGTTGTTTCCCAGAAACAAGAAACCTTTTTGTTAGTGTACAGGCGGCCCTCCTCTCCTGCCTTTCAGGGTTCAAGTAAACTCTGATGTCATCACCTGCCACCACCACCAGGTGTGCAGCCAGATGTGTGTCAGCTAAAAAGGACCCGCTTGTCACTCATGCTGTCTTTCTCTTCCTTTCTCACTCTGTCTCTCTTTCCTCTCTCTGTCATGGGCACTCTCCTCTCTCTCCCTCCTTGGTCCTTCTCTCTCTCCCTCCCCATTTACCCACAATAACCTTCCTTTACAACAGATACCTTGTGGTGGCCTTAATCATTATTACAACACCTTTAACTGCCCTCCAGGCCCTTTCCTTTTAGATAAGTTTGCATTTTCACAAGGCGAAGACTGTGGTGGATAGGGTCTCACTAGCACAGCACGAAGGCTGTGGTGGGTAGGGTCTCACTAGCACAGCACGAAGGCTGTGGTGGGTAGGGTCTCACTAGCACAGCACGAAGGCTGTGGTGGGTAGGGTCTCACTAGCACAGCATGAAGGCTGTGTCCCAGCACAGATCGGAATTTCTCTCTCCAGCCTTTACAGCTCCGTTGTCCTCACACACCTTGGCTACAAATTTGAATTTGCTTGTGCTCTTTTCCTTGGAGAAACTCTCATTTCAGTATTGTTCTGCTCCGCGTTTTGCAGTCTTTCACTCAGGAGCTGCAGTAATAAGATGCCTTGAGAAAAGGAACCTAAGGGAGGATGGAAACGGTGCTGCTCATTTCTACATGGCTCTCTCTGACCAAGATAATCCCTCACTGGGACCTCCCAAGAGGCTTCTCTCCTAGATGATTCCAGGTCCAATCAAGTTGAGAGTCAGTACGAACCTCCACCTTTGCCAATGTAATCAGCTTCCACTAGAACACTGAGTGCCTAGGCGCAAGTGGACTTTCAATGTGCGGAAGCTACCCTGAAAGTCTTCTTTAGGAACGCACTCTCCTCCAAAGGAAAGGGGGTTCAGAGTAATTTAAAGAAGCAGTTCAGTTCCTGACTCACTGTAAGTACACAGGAAAGATTTCTAGTAGTCATTCAAGTGATGTTTTTATTAATTAGCAGGCACAATTATTTCCTTTAAACATGTCCCAAATCTTCCAAAATTCTAGAGAACTGACAATATCAGTAAGAATTGGAAATTGTTTTGAAAGAAGACAAAAATTACTGATTGAGTTTGTATCAAAAAGTCCACCCTTCCTGTCATAGTTAGGGTTTTATTGCTGTGAAGAGATGCCGTGACCATGCCAGCTCTTATAAAGGAAAACACTTAATTGGGACTGGCTTGCAGTTTCAGAGGTTCAGTCTATTATCATCATGGTGGGAAGCATGGTGACATGCAGGCAAACACGGTGCTGGAGAGGCCAAGAGTTCTATGTCTTGACCTCAGGCAGCAGAAGGAGACTGTGCCACACATTGGGTGTAGCTTGAACATAGGAGACCTCAAAGCCCGCCCCTACAGTGACACACTTCCTCCAACAGGCCTACACCTCCTAATAAGGCCACACATTCAAACACATGAGCCTATGGAGGCCATACCTATTCAACACACACCCAAACAGATCATTGCACATGGAACTGTGAGTCCCAGGGCACTCCTGGTTTAGCACTATAAACATTCCCCTGTCAACTGGGTCTGCATAGTGACTAAAGTTTTTACCTGTCATTCACTATGTAGGATACAAAGTATATGATGAAGGCAAGGCATGAAGATTCTTGCCTCCTATTCACTTAAAACTTCAAGTCTGATTACTGTCATTAGCAAACATTTCCATTTCCATTTTCTCTCATGTATGAGCATAGTCTTCTACCACTTGGGCTAGAAAGCTGAGCCAATAAGTAAAGCTCCTTCTAGAGAGTTTGCCATTTGGGATAAGCTTTTGGGTTTATGCTAAGGGTTGCACCAGTCAACCAAATGCCCTTCACAACTAACTTCTGTGAGTATGAATAGGGTAAGTGACGCTCCCTGCCACCACCGTCTCCCTGATCAGATCTCCAACCTATAGTTTCTGCTTTCGTACAAAATGGTAAGTCTTTAGAGAAACAGTAGTTGTTCTTAGCTCTTGGGACAGTAGGCATAAAAAGAAAAACCCAACAATTGTCAAGGAGTAATCATACTAATAGGGAATCCTAATATTGCTTTAATATACTGCAAAAGCGGTCTGATGAGAAATGTCTTTTTTTTGTACTTAATTTTAAACTCTGGATCAGGATTCTGATGGTTAGATAGACTATATTCTGTTTCACCTAAGACACGCTATCTAGAGCCAATGGCAGTATGGATGAGCTGCGAGCCATTGTTTTCTAGTCACTTGGCTTCTTCTTTCTCTTAGGCCAGACTCTGAGGCTCAGTATGTTCAATTTAATTTGGATGTTTAGCCTAGTGTTCTTTCTAATCCTTACTGCTGTCAGATGCATGCGTATATGAAGAGGAGGGGGTCATATGTGTGGAAGTAATAGAGACCACCAGTGCTTAGAACATACCTGTAACTGTGTGCTGTATTAACATTTTAGTTACTTCAGTCCCTCTTCAGAACAGTGGGCTTGGCTTCTAAATCTGCACAGTGAACACATCAACAGTTCAGCTAGAAATTGGGTTACTGAGTTCTTTGTTTTTATATCTTGTATTTTTTACATTTATTTTTATTTATGTATATATTATGTATGCATCGTGTGTGTGCGTGTGCGTGTGTGTGTGTGTGTGTGTGTGTGTGTGTGTGTGTGTGTGTGCATGCACACAAACATGTGCACCTGTAGGCATATCCAAGGAGGCCAGTAAAAAGCCTCAGATCTTCATTAATCGGAGTATCAGGTAGTTGTGAGCCACCTCTTGTGAGTGCTGAAAACTGAAGTCAGGCCCTCTGGAAAAGCATCAAGCACTGTTAACTGCTAAGCCTTCTTGTACTCCTTATTTTAATCTTTAACTTGTACTCCTCTATTTAAAACTATTTATAAGTATTACAAATGAATTAGACCAATACAGAAGAATGTATTTTGAGATTCATTATTAAAGTAGAATATACATTACAAAGCTCTATGCAAACTGTATTTTGCCCATATCCATCTACCCATGTCTGTATTTAGTGTCAAAGGTATTCAGTACAATTTTAAAACTCTTGAGTTTTAAAAAATATATTAGGAAAGTCATCAACAGCTCAGAAATTTGAATACTGAACTCAGCATGTGTTATCTCAGTAAATAAAATTTTGAAACACTTTTGATATTTAATTGTAAAGACAGGTGATAGTTCAATATTTGCAGTCAAATAGTCAATGTACTTATTTAACCATTCTCTGAATGCTTTTCCGTGATTTTGGCAGTGGCTTGGAAGCTTGAAGAAAATTTTATTTTGAGCTATGTATACTAACATATGCCTGAAATCTCAGTATTTTGGAGATGGGGGCAGACAATAGGATCAGGAGGAGTTCAAGGCCAGCCTCAGCTCCATTGTGAGTTCTAGGCCATACTGAGCTATGCTATGAGATCCTCCCTCAAAAAGAATATAGTATTTTAAATATCATGTATCTGCAAAATAGTTGTGTTAACAATTAATTTCAACTAATATAAAAGTTGTCATTTAAAGTTAAAATAAAGTGAGTTAAAGTTGTAAAAGATATTTCATTAAATATATTCACTACTCCGTCCATGTCCATACAGGCTATGATTATCATTCTAAATAAGCATAAATTTACCATAGCTACAAACCAAGAAGAATTCACACTTGCACAGGATAGTGGGCTTGGAGCCAAATAATACTGTTCTAAAGTTAACCTTTCAATAACAGAATATAGATTCTGAGCTCCAAAGTCCCTTTGTCCATTTATTTATTTATGTACCTAGCAAATATTTAATATTCACATTGTGTACCCATTGTGTTAACTTATGGAGGTCCGAACAAAAAAGAAAATGCATAGACGTTCCAATAAATGTCATAATTCTGTAGATTAGAAACACTCCTGGTTAATCAGAACATTAGTCAGAAAACAACTGTGGTCAATCCAGCCTTGTGTGAGCCTGGATGAGATCTTTGGGTAGGATCTCAGAAGAGGATGAAGAAAGGCTTTGAGGAAGAGGAGGTGCCTAAAGTGGTAGCTCTGCTCCACACAAAAATATATGGAGACAAGAAAACTCTAGACAGTTGTCAACAAACTGAAAAAGGAAAGACTTCATGGCAAAAAGGAATAACTGGGTGGCTCAGCTAGCCCATAAGGAGAGGGGCAAGGGGTACATGAAGGTAAAGATGTGCAGGGTGGAACACGCCGTCTACGACATTTGGCCTAAATGACTTGTAGTCAATCAGGCACAAACTGTCTTCTTGCCTTTCCAGAAATGTAGTCTTTCACATCAGAAGTGTTTTATTAATGATTATGGGTTTTCCCTGGATTATAATCGCCTGCCACATTCTCCTTCCCCATTTTGTGCTAACAATAGATTGCTTTGCTCACCTTCTCACAGCTAAATCTATGGCTTTGGCACTATGCACAGACCACCCCATTTCCCCCCTTCGTCCCACTTTAGTCATTAACATGTTTGGCTTTTGTTCATTTGTTTCTTCCTCCTCATGGTGGTTTGATGGGGAATGTCCCCCATAGGTCCTGGAACTTGCATGCTTGGTTCCAGTGAGTGGTGCTGTTTGGGAGACTCAGGAGGTATGGGCTTGCAGGAGGATGTACATTATTGGGGGTTCGCTCTGAGAGTTCAAAGATGCTAGACACGCTTTGTCCTTCCTTCCTGTTTGTGGTTCTAGATGTAAGCCCTTAGGTCTCCACTTCCAGTTTCAGTAGCCATGCCTGACCATTGCTACCCTTCCTCACTGCAATACTGATAGACTCTTATCCCTCTATAACCATAAGCCCCAAATAAACCCTTCCTTCACAAGGCATTTGATCATGGTGTTTATCACAGCAATAGAAGAGTAACAACCATCTAGAGTTAACTCTAGTTCCTTCCCACTAGACACCACCTCTTTCTTCATAGTCTGTATTATAGTTTTGTATTATCATCATCTGAAATGTGCTCCAAAATTCGATTCCAGTCCATTGCTGTGTCAGTACCATGCTGTTTTAATATCTGTTGCTCTATAGTACAGCTTGAGATTGGGTATGGAGATTCCTCTGGAGGATTGTTTATTGTATAGGATTGTTTTAGATATTCTGGGTTTTTTGTTTTTCCATATGAAGTTGAGAATTGATCTTTAAATGTCTCCAAAATATTTTGTAGGTATTTTGATAGGGATTGCATTGAATCTGTAAATTGCTGTTGGTAAGATGGTCATTTTTACTATGTTAATTCTCCTGATCCATGAGCAAGGAAGATCATTCCATCTTCTCATGTCATCTTCAATCTCTTTCTTCAGAGTTTTGAAATTTTTTTTCAAACAAGTCTTTCACTTGCTTCGTTAGAGTAACTCCTAAATATTTTATATTGCTTGTGGCTAATGTGAAGGGTGTAGGTTTCCTAATTTCTTCCTCTGCATGATTGTCATTTGTATATAGGAAGGTTACTGACTTTTTTGAGTTAATTTTGTATCCAGCCAGTTTGCTGTAGGAGTTCTCTGGTGGAATTTTGGGCATCACTTATGTACACTATCATATCATCTGCAAATAGGCATAATTTGACTTCCTTATTTCCCATTTAGATCCCCTTGATCTCCTTTTGTTGTCTTATTGCTCTGGCTAGAACTTCCAGTACTATATTGAAGAGATATGGAGAGAGTGGGCAGCCTTGCCTTGCTCCCAATTTTAGAGGAATTTCCTTGAGTATCTCACCATTTAATTTGATTTTGGCTATTGGCTTGCTATATAAAACCTTTTATTATGTTGAGGAATGTGCCTTGTGTCCCTGAGCTCTCCAAAACTTTAAACATGAATGGGTGTTGGATTTTATCAAATGCTTTCCCTGCATCTAAGGAGATGATCCTGTGGTATTTTATTTTCAGTTTGTTTATATGGTGGATTACACTGATGGATTTCCATATATTAAAGCATCCCTGTATGCCTAGAATGAAGCCTACCTAGTCATGGTGAATGTCTTTGATGTGTTCTTGTATTCATTTTGCAAGTATTTTATTGAGTATTTTTACATCAATGTTCATAAGAGAAATTGGTCTGAAATTCTCTTTCTTTGTTGGGTCTTTGTGCAGTTTTGGTATCAATGTGACTGTGGTCTCATAGAATGAATTTGGTAATGTTCCATCCATTTCTATCTTTTGGAGTAGCTTGAAGAGTATTGGTTTTGGCACATCCTTGAAGGTCTGGTAGAATCCTGCACTGAAACCATCTGGCCCTGGGCTTTTTTTGGGGGGGGGGGACATATCAATGATTGCTTCTATTTCTATAGGGGAAATGGGACTATTTAGCTTGTTTTTCTGTTTGAGTGAAGACTCAATTTTGGCAAGTGGAATTGATCAAGAAAATCGTTCATTTCTCTTAGATTTTCAAATTTTGTGGCATATATGCCTTCAAAGTAGAATTTTATGCTTCTTTGTGTTTTTTCACTATCTGTTGTTATGTCTCCCTTTTCATTTCCGATTTTGTTGATTTGGATACTGTCTCTCTGACTGTTAGTTAGTTTGCTAACGGTTTGTCCATCTTGTTGATTTTCTCAAAGAACCAGCTCTTGGTTTTGTTGACTCTTTCGACTGTTTTCTTTGTTTCTAATTTATTAATTTCAGACGTAAGTTTGATTATTTCCAGATGTCCACTCCTCTTGGGTGTTTCTGTTTCTTTTTTTTTTCCCCCTAGGGCTACCAGCTGTGTCATTAAGTTGCTTATGTGGGATATTTCCAATTTCTTTTTAAAGGCACTTAGTGCTATGAATTTTCCTCTTAGCACCACTTTCATTGTGTCCCACAAATTTGCATATGTTGTTCCTTCATTTTCATTAAATTTCAGGAAGTCCTTAATTTCTTTATTTTTTTTCCTGACCCAGGTGTCATTAAGTAGAGAGTTGTTTTGTTTCCATGTGTGTGTAGGCTTTTGGTTATTTCTGCTGTTGTTGAAGTCTAGCCTTAGACCATGGTAATCTGATAGGATACAAGGTATTATTTCAATCTTCTTGCATCTGTTGAGGCTTGCTTTGTGACCTGCTATGTGATCAATTTTGGAGAAAGTTCCATGGGGTGCTGAGAAGAAGGTATAATCCTTTGCCTTTGCGTTTGGGTGAAAAGTTCTGTAAATATCTGTTTGATCCATTTGATTCATGGCATTGGTTAATGATGTTATTTCTTTGCTTAGTTTCTGTTTCAATGTTCTATTCTTCAGTGAAAGTAGGGTGTTGAAGTCTCTCACTATTAATGGTGGTCTCTCACTATTAATTTTTAATAGTTCTTTTACAAATGTGTGTGTCCTTGTATTTGGAGCACAGATATTCAGAACTCTGATGTCATCTTGGTTGATTTTCCCTCCAATGAGTATGAAGTGTCCTTCCTCATCCCTTTTGATTAATTTTTGGTTGAATGTCTATTTTATTACATATTGAAATGGCAACACCACTCTGCTGAATCTTAATGCAGTTTCACTCACCATGATCAACCAAACACCTGAATGTATAAAAACTATGCCAACAGACTGAGCTGAGGACGGCACTGAAGGGGGAGCCTACAACAGAACGTGAAGGACTTACTAAGCATCCAGGCACAACTCTCCAGCTTGGTTTAGAGGAATTTAAGCCTGTACCATAGAAAATTAAGTGTTTAGCGAATGCTATCAAAGCAGCATTTGGTAGTTCCTCCTTCTAGGACAGCAAAGGTTATCAATAAAAAAAGAGTAGACGAAACAATCAGGTTCAAGTAGACATCTAGATCAAGTAGAGACCGCTATCCAGTGTCAGCTGCCTAGGAGCCAAAGGGTAAGCAGTGAGCTCTAAGTTCTGTGAACTCCCTTTAGCAAGCTACTCTTCATTGCCCACGCAAGGAAACTGGGAAAGCACTTAACTTACAAGTGATTGATCCGGAAGTGTGGCAGTGGTCCTGCTACCCCAAAACACCAGGTGAAATAGCAGACTTCCAGACATGCACAGCTGGATGGGTTTCACTTCTGCCTCGTCCAAGTTTACGGCGTGTCGGTCCAGCAACTGAGGGTGGACTGGAGGTAATCCAGCAGAAAGAACAGCCGAGCTGTAATGGTTACTAAACATTGGATGTGCTCTCTCTTGACCTCCCAATCCATCTCCTGCTCTGATGTTTGTGGTTTCTTTCCTTTTCAGTTGTGGTAGTGGTTAATATTGTTGATGGGAAAATAATGTATCCAACCTGGGCAGATCTTTCAAAGTTGTAAATTTGCTGAGGGCTAATCTGCCCAAATATTAGCTGTTTGGATATTTGTGTCATCACTGAAGAGACTAAGACTTGCAGCCATCAGTGATATTTGCCACATCTTTCTTCTCTTTTTTGTTTTTGTTTTTGTTTTTTTTGTTTTATTTTTTATTATTAATTTATTCTTGTTACATCTCAATGGTTATCCCATCCCTTGTATCCTCCCATTCTTCCCTCCCTCCCATTTTTCCCTTATTCCCCTCCCCTATGACTGTTCCTGAGGGGGATTACTTCCCCCTGTTTATGCTCATAGGGTATCAAGTCTCTTCTTGGTAACCTACTGTCCTTCCTCTGAGTGCCACCAGGTCTCCCCTTCCAGGGAACATGGTCAAATGTGAGGCACCCGAGTATGTGAGAAAGTCATATCCCACTCTCCACTCATTTTTAATCTTTTTCTACCTGTTTAGAGTGGCTAAATTTAGAAGTATTCTACTGTTGATTTCATTCGTTTAAATAGCTACAGCTACCGGTTGACCCATATGATAAATACTCATAAAATAATGTTTCTTTATACCAAAAGCTAACTTAAATATATATCAGAAATACAAGTATCTTAAGTGTCCTCAGTACAATGGCATAAAGACTGTAATTGAAAGAAATCTATTCTGTCTGCAACTGGGTAGGACAGAAGATATGGAAAGAAATCTACTTGCTTTCAATTCCTCCCTTACAGTATCAATCCATTTTACTAAATATTTTGTTTTTTTATTTATATATATACATTTATATTATTACACATATATAAAATAAACTATATACAGTAAGAAGAACCATAAAAAATAATGTATTATATTACTCTTACATTCATAGTGTTTTGGCTATTTGTATTTGGCAACCTTGAAGAAAACATCTTTACTATCTTAGTGAGTCTAAAATTCTGAATGTAACTCAATATCTATCATATCTCATCACCTTAAAAAAACCTATCTAGACCTAAAACATCTTATCCCATAAACAACTAAGCTTAGTTGTAAAACTAAACTATGTGGTCTTCAACGTCATCAGAGACTTGAGAAGGAGTAAGATTAATTACCTGAGTACAGAGGGGCTGCAAGTTAGCAGCTTCCAAAGTGAAAAAATGACAGACAGTTTGCTGCATGAGCAGTCACCCAAAACTCTTTATAACATTGGAGCATCATCTTTAGCCTTCTGGCCCAGTGTATCTGGCATACATATTTGTGAGGCACCAAGTGCTTCAGTTGCTGTTCCTTATCAGAACAGGATACCTCCCAGGACACCTTCAAAGAAAGCTTCCAATCCCAATTGGTCCAGCATTTCAGACTGTTCCACAAATAACTCTAATTAAGCCTGAAATTTCTTAACATTTAGAAACTGGACCACAAATGCTATGCCTAGCTTGTTTAACCATTTTCCCCAATTTTATTTGGGCCCCTACGTTATTATTCAACCCAAAGCAGGTGAAAGAAATCTTAAGTGAACAACACTCCATTTCCTTTAAGGGGGGTTGGGTAGGTTTTTGCTTGCTTTCTTGGGCTATAGATGTTTATTTTCATTGGGAGTTGGTTATACATTACTATTGGTCTTAATCAGAGAGAAAACGAGGTTGGACTCAGGGATGTCTCTCGTTTCCTTTATCTTTCTTTCTTGGGTTTGGAGATAGGGGTTGAAAAGAAAGAAGGGAGAATATAGAAATATTCTTTTATAATTGAACCATCTAATCAGTTTTGTCCTCATTATTTTTGGAACACACTTGCTTACCATCCTTAGCACCACTAAGACTTTCCAGTGTTGCTTCTTTCTGATCTCTCCATCCAGATTTTCAGCACTCTGTGAAGGCTTGGTTTTCATTGTGAAGCTGAAGCTCAAGTATATTACCTAGTGTTCTGAAGTGAGTGGTATGGAGACCAAGCATGGGCCTGTCACGTGGTAAACTTGCTTGGTGCTGGGAGCCAACTACAAAGCCTTTCAGTGTTGTTTCTTTCATTTGCATAGGGTTAAAATGATCTGAAAATTAACAATTCCCCAACTTCAGACATGTGGAGTTTCCATAAATGCAACATTTATTTCCATGTTGCAAGATTTCTGTGTATGTATTTCCTAGCTTTGTATACATACATGTATGCATACATACATACATATAAAGTAAACTTTATATATACATATATATAAAGGATATATATATATATCCTTTGTGTCTGTGTGTACAGTTAGCTAGGAAATTATATCTAATTGATACATAAATAAAAACAACCATACTTATAAAATTTGCTGACTCTATAAATAACACCAAACATCTAAAATTGTAGGTTACTCTTGAGTCTCAAGTCAATGCCTGATCCCTCAGGCCTTGGTTCTGCTTTCCATTGATCCATTTGTCTTCTTCTGGATAATTTTTTTGTAACTCAGCAGTCCATCTCAAATACTAACCCCATATCTTAAAAATATTTTTATTAATTCATTGAGAACTTTGTATATTTTGATCATATTCAATCCCAACTCCCCACCGCAAATTTTCTCAAGCTATGATTCCTACCTCTGGATATCTACTTATCAGCTTCTTAGGCCTTCTTGAATATACATGTGCTTGACATCTTCCAATTTCTGTTCTGCAACGCAACCACTTTTATTATCATATGATATAACATTTCATTTTCTCTCATAGATGTTGCCTTCTCCCCTTAGACCTGGTCCTACCAGCTATTTTCTTTTGAAATTCATGACATTAATGGTCTATTTTCGCTTGCCGATAGTAAGTACCACAGACTGGGCAATATTCAAAGAAGGTTATTTTGGTTACAGTCCATAGATCCGAGGCTAGGAGACAGAATCTAGTGAAGGCTTCTTTCTGTCAAAGACCCAATACAGTGCTGAGCATCACACAGTACGAGAAGGGAGCCTATGCTAAATTGCTGACTTCTGGCTTCTTGCTCCTCATTCTAAAGCCACCAGGATTCCCTTTAATGATTTCATCCACTCCCCCAAAGTCCCCTCTAGACAGCATATTTAGATTGTTTGAACCATAAAATACCTCCCAGTGCATATTAAACTCAAGCTTAAGTTTCACGGGGGTACCTGTTATTTAAACTATAATACCTTCCTTACGAAGGGCAGGCATCAAGCTCCCTAAAAAGCAGTCAAGAAGTCCCATGAATTCTTCTCTTCTTACACTGACCTGTACTAATCATGATTGGCCATCTGTTTATATTCATAGGAACTATAAAACCCTCAAGGGCAAGAGCTCAGCTTTTCAGCCTCTCTAGTGTCATAATCTTGTTTCTAACACCCACAGAAATTAATGTAATCACTCCAGTAATTTTTAAACATATCAATATTGCATTGGATGCTGTACCTTTAAGATAGAGAGAGGGGTTTAGAAGCTGTGTAGGGTAGGATATATAGAAGAATGGAATCAACTTTGATTTCTGTTTGTTCCTCAGCCAAATCCCAGGTCATCTACAGGTTTTTATTGCTGTGGTTCTCACCTTAAATGCTATGTACAAAATTAAATCTTATTGATATTTCAATACTTCATTAAGATTCTGCTTACAATTTTGGGGGGGAAGAATAAATGCTATGTAATCTGATATTACATATCACATTCACCAGGTAATTCTATATTTTACTTTGTTGTCATTGCAATGCTGGGAATCAAACCTAGGGCACTGCACATGGTAAGAAAGCACTGTACCATTGAACCGCATCCCCTGTGCCCCCACCATCGATTCCTATTTGTACTTGACACAGGGTCTCACTCCGTAGCTCAGAATGGCCTTGAACTTATCCTCCCAATTATATGTTTTTGATTACCTGTGTGTCTTCTGTTCCAGGATAAAATGCCTTTGATAGGTTAATAGTGAACTAATAGAAACTATATCTGAATAACTATTTGGAATTTCATTAGCCATGTTGTTTACATTTTGTCCAGTTTAAATACATACGCTTTTTGTTATTAGCGTTTATTAAAGTGATTTGATGACTAAGAAGAAAATGAATATGAAGTAAATACATTAGGGTGAAATATGATTATTGGTAAATTAAATTATCTAGGGAAAATAATTTTGTTGACCCCCACTGTTCTTTAAATTTGACTCAAGGAGAGTAATTTGCAGAATTCCCATAACACAGCCAGGTCATCCATACCATTAAGATAGATACTTTTTCTTCTGATTATCAAAAATTGATTCCAGAGGAACATAAATGAGGAATGACAGTGCAAATCCTTAGTTCTTCCCCAAAGAATTTATATTTCATGGACTCAATAACTTAAACTAAGCAAGAATAAAGGACAAGAGAGGAGAACGTTAAGGGTTAATGACTCAAAAACGAAGTGTGTATTTCTGGGGCTGGGTCACTCTTCGTGCTCTAAAGTGATGTAAGTAGTTTCTTGTGGCTCTTGAGTAAAGATGGGTAGGTTGGACTATTCCATTCGGGCACAGGACGGTCCCATTTCATAAAGGCCCTAAACTAAACCCCACACATCTTTTTGAATCCACCAGTATTGACTTGACACATTACAAACACTCTCTTAAGTTATGGCATTACTTAATTGATTATTCCTGCTTACTGGGACAATTCTGGGGAGAGAAAAGATTACTTTTTTTCTGCTTCAAAAAATTTCTTCCAAATTTAGAACTCCATTTTCATTCTTTTACTGATGAAAAAAAAAATCAAAGGCTAGAGATGGAGGAGCCACAAGAATTCTTAAGGTTTCTTTGAACTGTTCTGTCATTTCAGCACTAAATCGGAGTAACCCCCTCTGTGATCTGCCCATAGCCTCAGCACTGACTCATCTGCCGAGCTTCACAGCTCTGCTAACTTGCAGGGTCAGAAAACCCAGAGCAAGGACGTTTCAAAGCCCCTCCATCAAACGTGATGAGGTTAGCTACCTTAGAGACTCTGGCTTTGATTTCAACACTGCTGAAATTATTTTTGGCATCACTTTCAAGGAAAGCCAAGAAGTTATAAGTGACAGAGACGGTGATACAATGTAAACACTTAGAAACATTTAGAAGTTACAAAGTTGCCTCTTGGCAGGGCCAGTTTCTCTTCTACAATAATGGGAGACATTTAGTAGGATTCCAAGTGGGCTGTGAAACAATATATTCCTACTATTAATGTGTCATCTGGGAATGTTGGCTCTGATGATTCCCACATTGATTCTTCTTGTTGACCCACACATCCATGCCTGCAAAGCCATCTAATATGCACAGCAACACAGGCATCAGGAAAAAGATCTTCAGATATTCTGCCCAAGATGGAAAAAAAGTCTCCCAAGACTGGAGTGAAAAACAGCAACAGTCTGGCACTTCTTTCTAACAGCTCTAGCAAAGACTAGAGGGGAAGTGATCCCAAGAGCAGTGGTAGCCAATAGGGTGCAAAGGACTGAGGCAAATGCCAGGAAAAATACAAGCTTGGGATGCTACTTTGTGCTTTATAGAGTCGTAAAAGCTTTATACTGGAAAGTTCAAAAGCCTTAACAGACATGTCATTAGTCCTCCCTTGTTCCCATGAGGTAGACAGGTGGCAAATATAATTAGTGTCATTTTTATGAATGCAGAAAAGAAAAAAAAAACGAGACCTGGAAGACTAAGCAGTACAAAGGTCCATCAAATCACATGCACAGATGAGACTGCTCAACCCCTCCCTGTGGCTTCCTTAGATGCCTTGTGACCGTTCCCCCTTGCTGGTGTCCTATTATGCTTTTCTTAAAAGATTGTTTATGTCAAGATAGTCTGTTTCTAAGGTACAACTAAAGAGTAGGCAGAAGCTAAGAAAACAAACAAACAAACAAGGTACAGGGCTTAATGTCCACAACAACCAAATAATTCCTTCAACACTACCTATATAAACTTCTATTAAATTCACTCTCTACTTTTCAGAAAATGCTCAGTTGGCTGTCTTGGTGACATTACTTCATTTAAAGGTCTTTTTGAGTTCACATTGCTTAGGCACATTCAGATTGATAGTCTATATGTTGAAACAAACTCCCTATAGCAGCACTAATGTCTTCAAAGAGATGAGTCACATGCATCTTTGCAGTGCCAGAGAAGGTCTGACCTCGTCTTCCTCCAACAGTTGGCCAAGCAGGGATGCTGGCTCTGCTCACTGGCACTCCACCTCTCTGTCCTGAAAAGACGTCTTTGCTTGGCATCCCTTCTAATATATATATATATATATATATATATATATATATATATATATATATATATATATATATATATACATATATGCCAAATGGTAATAGCAAACAAATGGGAAAAGGCTGAAAATTACTAAAGAAGGGGAAAGTTTTCAACTTCTAAGAAGATATTAGAAAGTGGAAACATTACAAAGTCTGTTTTGCCAATGGTGTTGTCCAAAAAGCAACTGAATTTATTATAGAAAAATAATCAGCAAATCTATCCATGAGTCAGTGATGACGTAAGACTATACAACAACATAAGCATTGCTAAGGGTTCCTTATTAATTTTTACTTTGCCTTAGGCTTTCCACCACATGTCCTTGTGTAATTCCATGCTCATTGGGTGCATTACCTCAGCTTTGAGTCTAATATGATTTGATTTGTTAGTGTGAGACTAAAATGAAGCATACCACTTTTCCATGCCTTATTTTTTGTATAAACATAAGGCCCAATAATTTACCAATTTGAATATTGGAAGAGTGTTGAGAATTTAAGAAACCCTATAAAAGTGTTCATGATCTGCCACATCAAATGTATTTAGGGCAGCAATATCATGTAGCCAAATGCCTACCTCTCTAAGTGCTTAATTCTCAGAGCTAAAACCTAAGTGCTTGGTTATACTGTGAGGATAATTTAATGAAGTCTGCACTGCCCAGGAATGTGGAGCGCATTTTCTTATCTACCAATACAAATGCACAAAATGGAAAACATTACACGGAAAGCTTGCTTTTAGATTCATTCCATAGGCTATTGGTTGCTTTCATATCAATATATAAGCATAGTTTTATGTATGAAACCCTGATTTCTCCTTCCTCTTTTGATGTGCTAAAATCAGTACAGATTTCTAAACATTCAGATGTTATAACTAGTTTTAGTCTATTATAATGGTTATAGGATATGATTTTTGACTTATTAATGATTTCCATATGGCTAAAAATCCTTTCACATCTTTCAACTGCTACAAGTAATTGTTGGACTGAAATATTTTTAACATCATTTTTACCTAATTTCTCTGCATAAGATTATGCTCACATTTTAGTGCTTGAAAATTCACGGTGCTTTGGAGTTCATATTTTCTTCAAGAAAATGCATTCCCCCTGTGGGAGAGAAATTCAGTACTCATACACAAAGCAGCTGTGAAACAAATGGGAGAGTCTGTTGTACAGAGACATGCTGAAATCTAATTTCCTGGTCTGATAGTGAATAACACCTACTTCTATGCTTAATAATCTTTTATAGTACTTTCCTTTTTCCAATCAAATGCCTGTCAATGCTCTTACATACTATGAAACAGCATATTACCAGCTTTAACACATAATTCATGGTATAATGCATGTTGTATTTATAACAACACTTGTATTATTTATGATAAACAAGGCTTATCTCATGAGTGACACAACTAAGGAACATCACAGAGAGATGATGGAGACATTTCATTTTTAAGTCAAAATGTGGTAGAAGCACCATTTTTACTTTCTTTCTGACCTTGCTATCCACACAGCTGTGGGTGCCATTACTTCCTTACTCCCCAGGGATCTCTCTTTATAGTTTTCTCCCCCACGAAACTCGTCATGGTGATGCCATGCTTGGTTGTTTAGCACACTTCTCCTGCATCCTGCCCCTACCCTCATCACATTTTTGCTTTGCTCTTTAATTTCCAGTGTTAATTTTTAGCCAGAAATAAATGACCCAAAAGAAGGATGGAAGCATGTTATTTTAATTATATGTCACTAGAAAAATAATTCCTATAAAACTCTGCTGTGGGAATCATGAAGTATTTTAACTGTCTGTAGAAAGTAAGCCAAAGGTTAAAGGAAATGGAAGGGACAGCGATCCATCTTTCTCATGTAAAGCAGAGGTTCTCAGCCTGCAGGTCATGACCCCTTGAGGGGCTGAATGACCCTTCACAGGGGTCACCCCAAGACCATCAGAAAACACATATATTTACATTATGAGTCATAACCTAGCAACATTAGTTACGAGGTAGCTACAAAAAATAATTTTAAGTTTGGGGGGGGTGGTCACCACAACATTGAGTAACTATACTAAAGTATTACAGTATTAGGAAGGCTGAGAAGCACTGGACTAAATGTATTTCCACTACTCAGTACAGAATTGTTTCCCACAGGCTGGCAAGGTGGCTCAAGCAGGTGAAAGTTCTTGTTGACAAGCTCGGTGATCTGAGTTCGATCCCTGGAAGCCACTTGGAAAAAAGAGACAATCATTCTGCAAAGCTGTCCTCTAATGTCCACAAATGCTCTGTGGTCCAGCAGTGCCACATCCCCACACACATAATAAATAGGTGAATGTAATATTGGCAAAACGGTTTTCTGATCTCAGTCATCAGGAGATGGTTGCTGTGCCATCAGAATCCTAAACTGTAACAGAGTTCACCTTTGCAGAATAAAACCAATGCCGTGTTAGCATGTCTACGAAGAAGCCAGAATCATTGTCTCTAAACAATAACTTTTAGCTGTAGGTGAACTCTCAGAAAATATATGGATCACCTTCACAATATGAAGAAAGGCTACAGTAAAATTATGATTCGGTTTCTGTACATTTCCTACACATATTTGGTGCTTGATGATAGACATGAAACATTAGCACATGCGTGTCATAACCAGCTATCCTAGGCTACCTACTATTTATGTTAGTATGCCATGTTTTCATTTGTACCACATATGTCAGTGACAAATATTAATTGTGTAATGTCATGGGATCCCAGCACTGAAAGGGGGAAGTGAACACAGGCTCTCACCCCTAACCAAGAAACCATTTGCAAGGGGAAATCAGTTTTTTTTTTCCAATAGAATGTCACTGGGCATAACAACCACACTCTAGGGCAGGCCCTGTGCAGGGGGTACATCAACACAAAACAAACTCAGTGGTTTACTGTGGGTTTTTTGTTAGGTTTGATCCTTGTTTGTTTGATTTTCTTTCTTTCTTTCCTTCTTTCTTTCTTTCTTTAAGACAGAGCTAGAATTCAAAGTGGGTAGGATGGTAGGAAGGTTCTGAGTGAAGTTGAGGAAAGGGAAAACATGGCCAAAATATATTGCATGAAACTTTTGAAATAAAAGACGTTAAAACCATCATTAATACTGTCATCTCTGTTAGGTAGGTCACAGGGAAACCCCATTGCCCCCAACCCCTGAACTCGGGCAATTAGACAAAAGCCAGCATTCCTCAGGAACTTGTGAAGGCAGCTGGCCTCTAACAACGGAGCTAGTTTCTCTTATCAACTGCAGAAAGGACAGATGGCTATCTGTGGCATCTATTTAACTTACTACAGCCCATGATGGCCTCCAGACACCCTCAGTATCATAAGTACCTTTACATGTTGCAGAGTCCATGTGGGCATCTGACTCTTCTCAACCTGCCTTTACTCTAGCCTTCTCCACCTCATGTGTCCCCCCTTCCCCTCTCCCAGGTACTCATTTCTCCTCGTAACCCTGCTTTGCTCTCTCTCATATATCTTCCTCTCTCAGTCCTTTCTCTTGCCCTCTATTGGTCTTCTTTGCCAGCGTTCTCTTTGTCATCTTTTCTTTATTTTCCTTTTCCTCACCTCTCATGGCCAAGTTCAGTCCCCTGGCCACGTTCAGTCTATTTTCTATCCCTGCTCTGAACTCTTCCAGATGCTTCTGGCTGGTCTCTCCCTCATAGCTACAGTAAAAACTTTCCCCTAAACCATAGCTTGGAGCAGTCATGTTATCAGTACATACAATATCACTATTTTTTTTTTAAAGTGAGCAGGCAGTTTCAGGATGACACACCCTGATTTCTATGAAGACACTCTTGGAAAACAAGTCCCCCACCATATTAAAACTTCTAAAGAATGCAGTTGTTTTGTCAAGTGACAGAGAGAGTTTTATATGGTCTGCTTCCCAAGGAGGGGACTTCATCTTTGATTTGGTACTGAGCTGTGCATGTGTCAGCTGAGTGGCAACCATTACTGTTTGGCTGCTTTACTGAAGGTTGCTGAGACAGCCTTTTAAGTGGACCCTGCGTGCCTGATGCAGTACCAGTTTTGACATAAAAGCAGGATTTGATGTCTGGATATCCTTCATCTAAGATTATCCAAAGGGATAATAATTGTGCCTAATAAGAAAGTGACGGTTGAAGGTAGGCAAACTGAAACAAAAATAAAAATAAAAAAATAATTCCTGATGCCAACTATCCAAGCCAATTTCTAAAAAGAAATACATTATTTAAGTGTGAAAATATTTCACTTTCTTTCTCAGGCCTGTTGTTTTTCTCATATCTGTCGGCACTAGAAGCTTTAACATATTATAAAGTTCTATTTTGTCCATCCGAAATCCCAAAGAATGCAAGGGAGTTAATGGGTGCTAAATTTATAACAGCAGATGTGTGGATCTTGATAGACATTCAAACATTTAGTTGATTGACCACATCAGCCCAGAGCCTTGAGCTTGGCCAATTACTAATGAGTTCAAAGAACTTGGATGCAGTTGTTGTATGCAAATCTTGGGGGGTTGGGGTTGGGGCAGGGCAGTTAGGGCTTAACCCTAGAGGTAAAGTCCTTCCTGGCTGGGTCTCTGTTTAGTTTTGTGTAATTATGAACTAGGCTCTGGGAATCTGTCCAGCAGCCCTCCAAAAGGAGAAGCAGATGTATTTTGCTTTGCAGCCAGAGCTGCAGTTACCTTGAAACAGAAGTCAGTAGGTTGATCTTTATGTAAAACACCTAGAGATTCTAATGCTGAGCCACTCCAAGGACCTCTTGCAGTTAGACCAATAAAAGCACCACACCAACAGCCCTCTTTCACCAACAAGTGTCAGTCCTGAGGTGGCACAGGAAAGTGGCTGGTGAGCGTGCCGGGCTCTCAGAGGCACTTCACGAGGGGAGTACATTTATGGGCATAGGAGCTAAGCATGCCAAGGGGTTGCAAATGTCTCACTCAGCTGTGAACAATTAGGAATCTTGAACCCGAAGGCCCTCAGCATTTTATAATTCCGGCTTTGAGGGTGCTTGTAAAATTACTCCTAAGCTCACACCTTTGTCATCAATTAACTGGCAATCTTGGGAAGAAAACTCAGGGAACCCAAAATGCACAGTTCTAATTTGTACGTGCAGCGTTTCTTGGACAGAACACAAAGATGCTGGCTCTGGACTTTTAATCCTACATCAAGCCCAGAAAGAATGAATGTTTATGAGTGAAAAATGACCTGGTTCTCCTTACATGCAAAGATCTCTGTGCAAGGTGGAAAGCATGCCACACATGCACACTGTGCTCACTCTATGTCTGAGCTAATGGCTAACTCTCAAGTACAGCTGTTTGTCAGGAGCCATTGCAGTGGACTCACAGAGAACGCGCTGTAACAGACTTCGGATTTTGCCAGGCCCAAATCAAAGACAAGATTGGAATCGAAGAATTAACAACTGTAGTAAATCTCTGTGATGCTTTGGATTAACCTGCAGTGTCTTGGAAGACTTAGTTCTTAATGACTTAGAGATCAGGCATCTGGGTGAAGCAGGTCTCTAACTGTGTGACTTCTGAATCTCAGATGAAAGGTTAAGGAAAGCAAGAATTAGGGTAGCACGGATGGTCATTAACCCAGCACTTCTCAAAATGCCAAGATGACCTTAAAGAAGGCAGTACCCATGGCAGTGCCTTTATTTCTCTGCTTTTTGAAAGTCATCACTTCTTCTCCGACTACACAGTGTCCTGTCCTGAGTATGTGCTCTACCTGCAAGAACACACACAAAAAAATTCTCCCCCAAATATCTGGAAAGGCATAAATGTTTTGGGAACCTTTTCATCATAAATAAATCCTGAGTGTCATAAAAACATCATGAGCCCAGTCAAGCCAGGATCAATAACAGCTGCCTGGGGGCAGACAGAGTAATCAAAACCGCAGACCCTTCTCCCACACTTCAGGAGTGAGACGCTTCCCTTCTGCAGAATTTAAACAATTAGCCAGACCTGTAACAATATCTGCATGGTAGATTTTATAACGCTGGAAAACTATGGGTTTTGTTTCCTTTCAAGAGATGACCCACGTTGTGTTGCCCCCCCCCCCCCGCCTTTTTTTTTTTTTTTTTTTTTGGCCTGCATGCCTATGGTTATTTTAATCCATGTATTACCTCGCTCTGCCATTCTTCAACTAAATTATTTAGTGGATGCACCGACCTGAGCCTTCCTTTGCTCTCTAATGCCTTCCTGATGGGCTTTCTCTCCACAGATGCCTTTGTCAGAGCCATGTTTGTGGGCGCCTATCTTTTAGATAGATCCCTAGAGAAACAGGTGCAGGTACAGCTGGAGTCATCTGGAGGAGCGGGCCCTGCTACCTGCAGAAGAGTGTGCTTCAGTTTTAACCTTGTACCCTCCTGGCTGTACACGCTTATGTTAAAGGACAGTGGTGTTGAGGGTGATGGTGACTAAGTTGATTCTTCTTTCTTTCTGTCTGTCTCTTCTGTTTGACTAACTTTATAGAATGTTGCCCAAAGTGAGGGATATCCCATAATGAGTAAGGGGGTCTGGGAAATATCTTTGTGTGGCTCTCCCAAGTTCCCAGATGCCCATCTGATACGGGCCACCACGGGCTTATAGCCATTGCCTGGGTAGAGGATGCAGATGTTCAGACTGATAATGGTGATCATGGAAGAGGGCGCCAACACTAGTGGGGACCTTCCTATTCCTGGAACTTAGTAGTTCCTGGAATCTGATCTTTACCACGCCCATACGGAACAGTTGTAAAATGTTTTGTTTGTTTTTTTTTAATTACTATACTGCTCCACCATAAGACTGCATCCTAGGCTCCCCTCTAATCAAAGATCCACAGATCTGTGTCACTGCAATGTCCCCAGAATGGCAACCTGACTTCCTGTTCTCCCCTGCATGAAGCTGAATGATAGAATGCTATCATCTGTCAAAAACTTCTCTTGTCTTCTGCTCCTACCAATGATTTGCTCTATTGTTCTCCAAAGGGCAGATCTAAAGGTTCTATCTGTACCTGTCTAGGTTTCTGAGTACCCTGCTGCTTGATTGATGTCTTAGTTGTGTGCCTTTCAGCTACACAACCGGAACATAGGACTTGTATTTTTTTAGGCCTACATCCATGAGATAAGCTTTGCGGTGGGTGATCTTGTTCTTACCTTGTTGTGGCCGAGGACTATGACAATGACATTCTATCTGGGAAACCATTCAAGAGCAATGGGTGGTATTCACAGCAGAGTCAAGTCTCTGGCTTTCTTGTATGGAGCATGAGTTACAAAGCCAGTTGGTGCCATTACCTGGTCTTCCTTCTGTTGCTCTCCTGCTATAGTTTGCAGATTATCTGTGCTCTGTTGTTTTTAGATTTTACAGTGCAACTGTAGCCATTTTTTAAATTAAGATGCTTGGCATTAATTTATACTACCTTTAAAGTAATAACATTGTAGCATTTTGACAGAAATGCCTCTTTGTCTCCTACATGGCCACTTAATGGTTTAAAAAAAAAAAAGAGCTTAAGACTTATGGTACGGAGGGTAAGTCCTCAATAGTTCCTGCCTCACAAATATGTCTGCCAGATATACTATGCCAGAAGGCTTAAGATGATGCTCTAATATTACAGAAAGTTTTGGGTGACTGTCTAGACAGCGAACTGTCTCTGTCATTTTCTCATTTTGGAAGCTGCTAACCTGCACTCCCTGCTTACTCAGGTAATTAATTTTATTCCTTCTCATGTCTCTGATGAGGTTGAAGACCAGACAGTTTAGTTTTATAAGTAAGCTTAGTTGTTTAGAGGTTAAGATAATTTTAGGTCTAAATAGAAGTTTTTAGGTTGATGGAGATGAGAGATGGTAGATACCTATTTACACTCAGAGTTCAAGACTCACCAAGATAGGAAAGATGTATCTCCAAGGTTTCTAAATACTAATAGGCAAAACACTATGAATGTAAGTAACATTTATATAATTCCTAATTGTTTTGTGGTTCTTCTTGCTGTATGTTATCTATTGTATATATGTGTAATAACATAAATGTATATGTAAACAGCTGTTCCAAACTCTCTTATGGCCTGCCCTTTGTGTAGTACTCAGCATGTGGGCCCCTCTACCCTTTGCTCTCAAACCTTCAGGCTAATTAATTCATAAACATAGTTCTCCATCTTACCTAGCTGGTCCACTCTCTCTATGGCACTGGCCTCATGTTATACAGCTTTCTCATTGGCTATAACTCCATGTGGAGTTGCTTATTAATTTCTCCTAATCTCTGGCATGGTTAAAACTCCAGGCTTCTGAAATTCATCTTTTCTGCACCCAGTGCTTCTCTGAGAGATTCTGTGACTGACTTTACTGCTTTCATTTAAATCTCTGCACTACAGAGGTATCTTCCTGAGTTTGTGTCTTATTTGGAAGCCTCTTAGTCACTGAGTTTTCTATCCCCTTTCCAATTGATTTATTTTCTTTAAAATTCTCATCACTTCCAACACCCTCATTCATATTTATTTATCCTCTGCCTCCCATCAAGGGAACACTCTCCATGAGAACAGAACTTCAGACCTTGCATTGTTTGATGTTTACCTTGGACAGTGCCCAGGATGTACTGGATATTTAACACTGGTTGAATACATAAATTGTAGGTTTAACCAAGCAGCTGAATGTTTTGTAGTCATTAGAAAATGTGCAGCTATGTGTGTGTGTGTGTTGTCTTACATGAACTGATAAGAATGCACAAGGACCATTCCAAAATATAAAATGGGAAAATGAAAAGTATTCTTCAGGACTGGCACAAGAATGGAGATTCCATGTTCTCTTACCCCAATTTCCTTCTACTGTAACAGGGACTTCCCTTTGTGTCCTCGCCATCGGGAAATCACTGTATAATGGTTTTATAAAAGGAAATATCAGTGCCATGATTTTCCATCCCTAAGCCTGGCTCCCCACTCCCGCATCTTTCATGTCAGGTACATTAAACTGTAGTATTATCTAGAAAACGCTGAGTTAATATAGGTGTCATTGCCCCTTTCATCCGTCTCTATCTTATCCACTCTCCCCGCATTCGTTCCCACTCCCAGGGAACAGCAGTGCGATAATACTGAAAACATGGTCTACCCTATTTCCCATTGGCACTTTCCACTAAAGGGAAAACTCCAAACCTTAAGCAAAAGACCAGCCTTTAAAAAAAGGAATTGGAGGCATTTGGCTGACTCATTGAGGAGGGCACTTATAGGGTTACACGTCAAAGCTGCCCACCAGCACCACAACACAGGGTATTTTACTGTTTTGCCCACAGTTAATCCAGGGGGCTGTGTTTGGAATATTACCATGGGGCTCAATTCCCTTTTGTCTCAAGCCTCATTGAGAAAGAGCAAGCTGAGTGTGTTTGGTAGCCACGGCCAAGCTCCCAATCTGGGGTCTGCATGGAACTCACACTTCAAGCATGCTAGCATTGTCAGGGTGTTTTATCTTTGACAAGCAATGCTTTCCAGAGAGATGCCTTGCTGTAGCAAGTCAGTGTGGTCATGAACTGTGGTGTCATTTCTGGCAAGCACTTTCAAGCCTGCTTACCGTTACCATCAATTGTGGTAACGCACTTTGACACAGCTTGGGATGTTACACTAGGTAATCCAACCTCTCTCGTGTCAAAATTGAATCATGGAGCACCACCTTAGGAACTGAAATTTTCAACTACAATTTTGTTCCACTTGACCCATGCTTTCGTCCTGTATGACAACACAATCAGTGAGTGTTATAAGAAATGTGTCTTAGATATTTCCAGACCCTTCATATTCTTTTACACGAATTTAAGAGTGATATCAAGTTTCTTGACCCATTTCTCTGCAATGGAGTTTCTACATTTCTTGTAAGAGTGAACTGGTTTATATATAAATGGTCTCTATGGACACATATGTGTTACCAGTAAAACTAGATATTTTAAACACTTATTTTTCTTATTTAAAAATTACGTGTACATGTGTGTCTGTATATAGGAAAGTGTACATGAGTGCATATGCTGTGTACATTTACAGACATGTTCACATGAGTTTATCAGTACTATGGGGTCCATAAGAGGATGTCAGATCCCCTGGAGCTGAAGTCAAGGGCTGTTAAAAGCCTTCCAGTGTTACTCTGCGAAATGAACTTTAGCCTCCTGCAAGAGCAGTATGTGCTCTTAACCAATAAACCATCTCTTTAGCCCCCATTGAAATAATTTAAATACATGTGTATTAGGTATGCGCATGCCTGTGCACATGCCATAGTGCTCAGATTGGGGGGCGGGGCAGAAGACAGCTTACAAGTATCTTTTCTGCCATGGGGTCTGGGTTATCAAACTCAGCTTTTCAGACTTGGCAGAAAATGGTTTTACCTGCTGGGTCATCTCATTAGCCAGGTGGAGTGAAAGTTTAACTGAGCCTTATTTTAGTGTCTTTTCTGCTGCTGTGATAAAGCACCACAGCTAGAGCAACTTATAAGAGAAAGCATTTAACTTGGGGCTTATGGTTTCAAAGGGGTAGAGTCTATGGTGGTAGAACAAAGACATGGCAACGGGAATAACTGGGAGCTCACATCTTGATCCACAAAGGAAAAGCCAAGGAAGAGACACTGAGACTGACACTAGACTTTAGAGACCTCAAAACCTGCTCCCCGCCCTACCCCCGATCCCCAGTGACACACCTTCTCCAGCAAGGCCTAGCCTTCTAATCCTTTCCAAACAGTTTCACCGACTGGGGACCATGTAGTCAAATCTGTGAGCCCTATAAAGTCATTCTCATTCAAACCACCATAAGCCTTTTATGCAGAAGAATAGATATCAAACAAGTAAATGAGCTCATTGAAACTAAACTGTACACAGACATTTTTCTTTCTAACGGGACAATACAGGGAGGGTGGGATGTAGAGTAATATCAGTTTGATTTATATACCTGTCATTTTATGTAAATATGTCACTTGAGGTTCATTATTTGCCTCAGCAGTAAGGGACTTACCTAGCAAGGGCAAGGCCTTAGGTTCAGTTCCAGACTCTGAGGGAAAACAAGTCTATTTGATTCTGTGTAGTCAGAGCCTGAAAGCAATTTAAACAAGCCAGTTGTTTATTACCCTATAAGCCATCTCCAGTGGAATTCAGGAAGACAATCTCATGGCCTAAACTCCCTCTCTCATCTCTGTGAATAGTTCTACGGCATAATGGGTACAGTTAGGCTCATTAAACTCAACAAGATGAACATGGACTCCATTGGGGAGGCTCACTTCTGATTTCCATCCAGACTCACTTTCTGAGAAAAAAAAAAACCACCTCTATACAACCCCTCCACTCCTTCTCTCCCTCTTCCCCCTCCCCTCCTTCGTCCCCCTCCTCCCTCTGCAGTACAGCAAGCAGGGTCCCTGTTCCTTTCTCCTCCTCCACCAAGGATGGCCAGTGTCTGAGCATACATGTACGGTTAGCATGACAAGAGAAAATAGAGTGCAGAGAGACAGAGATCAGTTACACTGGCTACCAGTTCCTGATTGGTATTCCATTTGACTCTGAAACATACGGAATTATATGTTGAGATTTAGAGGCTAGTTTTACATCCCCATCTGGCCTTAATTCCGCACGTGCAATTGTACATCATGACTCTATTACTTTGGTTTATGTCTCTATGTTCCTTTTTGATTTGAAAATGAAATTTTACTCAGAAGATGTAGGCTATGAATGAGTTTTTACATTGTTTTAAAATGAAACAGATAAGATGTTAAATTTTTGAGACGATGTCTGAAATCTAGTAGGATTGCTTTTGGAAACAATGAGTTGTATCTTTCCATGAGCATCTCCCACAGGATTTGCCTGGGATTTTTCCTTTTCATTTATTATTAAACTTAGCAGTATTAATATTTATTAAACACCTATGGGGTGCCAGTAACAATTCATAGCACATTAAAGAGGTAGCTCCTAGTGTCAAAACCTTAGAAAGCTGTTATATGCCACTGTACCTCAACTTTGGCCAGAGAGAAAATGATTTCATTATCAGAGATGTGACTTTTGTGTTCTTTTATTAAGGTGTATCTGTCATACACATGTAATTCTAAATAAATGCTATAAAATTTGTAGCAAATGCTTTTGAGGGTACATGTCTACATCCTAACATTTCCAGCAAAAACTTAATTCAGCTTTAAAAACAGAGAATGAAGATGGATGTGAGATAAAAATCACTGAAAAGCAGTAGATAGAGGGGCAGACACCTCCTGCTATGGAAGTAAAACACAGAACCTAATGAGAGTGTGCAGAATCATAGACAAACAATACAGCAGCCTTTTCCTCATTCAAATTGCACACTACAAAGAGCCTTTAATGAAAAGTAAAGGAAAATAAAGGTACAGCAGCATCAGGAAGCCCTTTTTCACTCTGCAGGCCACACACGTTTGGAATGGCCTTCCGGGCTCAGCCTTAAAGGTGAGGGACACAGGAGCCATTCAGCAACTGCTGCTTTCCTGTGGTAAATCTTCATTGCTTCAATAGTATATTTCCTTAGTTCCTAATTCGTTATGACTGTTAAACAATAATCTTCTATTTAGAATCAAAGCTAGACAAACAATGTCCAGAAGAGGTCCCACAGAGCAAATAGTGGGAGCTAAAGAGAGTTCTAAATGCATGCCCGAAGTCAAGTCTGTGTCCTTCAAATCCTGTCTGTAAGAAAGGAAATGTGTGAGCTCATTAAGGTTAAGTGCTATTCACATATCAAGTGTATTGACTTTTCACCACTCAGCCTGTGATTTTAATATACTTTTTAAATAATGGTATCTTGGTGGTCATTTTGATATCAAGTGAATTCTAATAGATACATTTAGTTTCTGAAAAAATACTTAAAAGACATTAGATATACAATGAAATCAAATATAAATCAAATATAAATACAGAAAGCAACTTAAATATCTAAACATAAAGAATGAAACAATAGACCTGAAAAAGACCTCAAGAGGTCATATGTGGTATTTATTATGAAAGTCCCCTGCCCTTCTAAACATAAACACATCACCATCACCAGGATGGACTGCATTACACAACTTACACAAAACTTATAGAATCATCAAAAATAACAAAAATGTCATTTTTCATGCCTCTGCCTTTAGGATATGTTCATCTAAGATGCTTTGATGGTGTCTCTTAGTTTCATCTTTTTCTCAAGTGTTTTTCTTGATCCAGGTAGCTAAGCTTCTATTTACTCTTCCTTCCTTCTTTCAATGGATACATAATTAACATTTCCTGGTTAAGCAACATCAATATGAAGATCAAAGCACCACCACTGACATTTAGAGGTTTAGTTGGCACAATCTCTAACACAATAGAAAGATAAATAATTGGCAGAGACAGTAAAGCATGAGAAATATTTAAAGAACTTCATGCATGCCATCCTAGTCGCATACAGAAAGGTACGGAAATCAAACTGGGAAGTTGGAGGATTTCTAGGGAAGAAGATGTTTATCTTGATTTTTTTTTCAAGACAGGGTTCCTCTGTGTAGCCTTGGCTGTCTCAGACTTGCCTTATAGACCAGGCTGGCCTTGAATTCACAGAGATCCACCAGCATCTGCCTCCCTGAGTGCTGGGATTGCAGGCATGTGCCACCACACCTGGGCTGCTTATCTTGAGTCTTAAAGGACAAGCAAAAAGTTAACTGAACAGAGACATAACCAAGGACATCTGAATTAGAAAGCACAGCATGTAAAGGCACATCAGGGTGTGTTTGGCAAACTGCAGTCGTTCGGAGCAGGAGAGATGGAACATCTGTGTAAGACGCTGGCAGGAGAACTCTAGAGAGACACATGGCTCCAACACTGAAGGGCATCATGATAGTCACTGACCCAATCCTGGACCTTCAGCGAGCCACAGAGAGGAGCCAGAGGACAGCCTAGAGGGATGCTACTCTCTGCAGGGTTCTGGGTATCTATCACCAGTTAAGGCATAGTCATAGCTCTGAAGGAGAAAAGTCTTGCTAGGAATATAGAATAGTGCACTGCTTGAAGCTGTCCATGAGATGTCCTCTATTAAAAGGAAGCCATTTGGTTATGTAGTTCAGGAAAGAAGAAGATCTACTTATCACTCTTAGATTTCTTAGACGAGAAAAACGGAAAACATGCTAAGGGATATGCACATCTAAGGTGCTTTGACGCTGCCTCTTAGTTTCATCTTTTGTTGTTGTTGTGTAATCTGCAGATAGAGATGGCCAGAGAACCAAATGTGAAGCTTGCTAAAGAGTTGAGATTGACTTAATAAATGAGGCTTTGAAATAGAAACTGCATAAAATAATGTGGCTTGAGGGTGAGGGATGGATGGCTATAGGGAAGGTTATAGTGAATCCATGGAGGAGGCCATTTCACAATAGGAAACTAAAGAGGTCTCTATGTGCATCTCAAAACTGATGATTATAAGCAAAGAGGAGTATATAACTTCTCCTGTCAGGATGTGCTGGGTGGTCACACTGGCCACCCTCTAACCTACCTAGAATCGCTAAACTTGAGACTTCAGAAATGCTTAAAATGAGAGGGAAAGCTCTGGATTGACAAATGTCACACAGAGTACACCTGCAATTCTAAGGAGCTGGAAATCCCCCTTGCAGCACCAGGAAAGCAGGGCTAGTCTCTGCTGCGTGAGAAAGAAGGGTCATCGTCATTCACACTTTTTCTTTCTGTAATTTCCATGGGATGGTGGCCTCACCAAGAGAAGGTCAAGTCTATGAGATCCAATACCTCCTAGATAGTGTAGCTTCTCAATCACATCAGAGATGCTCTAGATTACCACGGGGGCGTCTACATCCTCTCTGGAGTCCTGGACCATTTACATACTCACCCACCCTTGGTGTGCTTATCCAGCCTCTGTAGAGCTGGTAACATAGCAGTAACAAAGTTGACAATGCCTCTGAGCTCATGGATTCTAATAAAGGTAAAAAAACCAAACAAACAAACAAACAAAAAAACAAACAAGCATTCTAGATAAAGGTATAAAGACAGATTTCAAATTTGGGGTGGGGTTTAGCCTCATGAGGAAATGTCATCAAAGATAGTCTCTCAAATAACATGACTTCCAAATAAGAATAGATTTAAGTACGGCCAAGTTGTTGGAAGAGGGAGAGGCAAGGGACTATGTAGAATAAGTCCGTTCTTGGTGTAGGGACCATGAGTGTACAACGGCTTGAGCACAGCATTGGGTGAGATTTTAGAACTATAAGGAGGCACCACAACAAGATTCAGTGTTCAGTTGGAAGGAGCATGCTCATTGGCAGACAGAGTCCATGAGATGTTTGTTGCTGGAAGATGAGAGCAATAGGCAGGTCTGGCTCTGGGCATGGAGGTCAGCAGTAGTGTGACCATTTTTGTCACACTAGCTGTTGTGTGCAGGAAAGACTGTGTGTAGCCTTAGAGTAAGAAAACCATTTAAACGTCTCTTCAGAAGCCTATACAACAGGCTGAACATCCTCAGTTTACACGGAAGCATGTGTTGTTAGCAAGAGTCAGTTGCATTCAAAATGTATTTTGAACTTGGACATTGCTAGCTAGCTGACCAAAGCCACTGAGTGTGAGGAAAAGAATGGAGAAGACATGAGTGTTTTATTAATAATATTTTTAAATTAGGCATCTCTATTGGGACCTAAGGTAGAGGAGGTGGACTTTGGTGTACAAGCAATCATTTTTCACATCACAAGCATAAATAATAATTAGGGATGATTAGTAATCAGTGAAGATGATTGTAAACAAGCATTGGAATGTGTAAATAATGGCCAGAAGAAAACTTGCTATAAAACAATTATAATTCTTGTGAGGAACTGGAGGTAGGAAGCTTGGAGATGCAAGAATAGAATTTTTAAATTTTCTTTATCAATTTTAAATAATAGTTGATAAGGAAAAGTCATATATATGCACGCAGTTGATTAAAAATGTGATTTTCTTTCCTTGTATAATGACATATTTCTGTATACAAAACGAGTACAGTGGAGACAATAGGCACAGACCAAATAAAATGGTTGATTAACACATTTAAATACACACACACACACACACACACACACACACACACACACACATATATATATATATAAATGTACAAAAGAATGGTATTTTTCAGACATGTCTACACTTAGATCATATTGACCTATGTCAATACCCTTGTCTCATTCTCCTCTCCTACTCATTTTCTTCCTCGTCCCAAATAGTCTGCCTCCTCCATTTATATCTTAAAAATTCTAGATTCAATATGAGAGGAAATATATAATGTTTATTTTTTCTGAATCTGTTTTACTTTGCTTAATGCAATGACCTCAAATGTTTTATCCATTTTTCAGCATAGGATTCTACTCTTTTTATGGATGAATATAAATATATTTAGTAATAGTAGTATATATAGTAATATATGTATTTTCATTGGACTATGTCTGGTTTTGTGACTATAACATCCTGGATTTGTTACGATTTATATGTTCACATATATATCACACACTCATATATTACTTTTTCCCTTTCATCTATTGATAGCCAACTAAGCTGACCCCACAATTCATAATTATGGTGGTGAGAATATGGTGTGCGTATTCTGTATTTTATGCTGACATGAATTCCTTATACTTATCCCCAACATGATATTGCTGGATCCTATGGCAACTCTAGTCTTAGTTTTGAAGAATTTCCTCACAGGTTTCCATGGTGGCTGCATTCATTTTCATTCCCATCAACATACACAAGGATCCCTCTTACCCCATTTACCACTGGAATCCTTCCATTTGCTGTTTCTGTCGTCTTAATGGAAGCTATTACGACTAGAGTGAGATGCGTCTCAATGTATCTATTTGTAATTCCCAACGGATAAAAATGCTGAGTATTTTTTTTATACATTTGGTGGACATTAGTACTTCTTTGAGAACAATCTGATCAGTTTACATATTCTGGGTCATAACCCAATCAAATAAATAGCTGATATGTATTTACCTCCATCCTCTATGGTGTCTCCTCACTCACCATAACTTGCTTCTTTTCCTGTGCATAATCGGAAATGTGTATACAATCCTATTCATTAAATCTTGCCCTTCTTTTCTTAATTATTGGAGGATTGCTAAAAAAAAATTGTTGCCTATGCCTATCTATATCTTAAAGTTTTTTTCCATCTGTTTTCCTGTATCAACGACAAAGCCATAAGTCTAACTCTAAAGCCTTTATTCATTTGAATTGGTGTTTGTGCAGAATATAGCTTCTTTTCTGGTGGCTGTGACAAAATATTCTGACAAAAAATAGCTTAAGGGGAAAACAATGTATTTTGGCTTAGGGGAATAAAATACTTCCCTGTAGAGAAGACATAGCAACAAGCACGAGAATCACAGTGTCAGAATGAGGGAGCTGCCTGATCACATTGCTTCCACACTCAGGGAAGGGAGAACAAGGAGTAGGATTACACTATGAACTGCCAATGTCCCTCCCTCGTGTCACACTTCCTCCCCCGGGATCCACCTCTTAAAGGCTCCATAGCCTTCTCAAACATCCTCAGCAGGTGGTAGCTAAGTTATCAAACATATGAGCCACCGAGAGGCATTTTCTACTGAAACCACAATGGTGAAATATCCGGATAAAGCTTCAGCTTTTGACTTATGGAAGTACCCTGTTCCCCCCAGCATCGCTTGTTTGAAAACATGCTGTCTTCTCCAATGTGTACTCCTCCAGATAGCTCTGAAACCTTTGTCAAAGCTTAGGTGGCTATGATGATACCAGTTACTTTCTTGGGTTTCTATTTTATTCTATCGCCCTGTGTCTGGTTTTATGACTCTAACATGTAGCGTTTGTTGCTGTAGATGCAATATGATTTAATACTGGGTGTCATGACATTTCTGGCATCTCTGTTACTGCTTGGGATTACCTTTGGCTATTTGGAGTCCTCTGTTGCAATATGGAGTGTGGGCTTGTTTTCTTCTGGTTTTCTGGAGAATGTTTGGTAGACACTTAAACTTAGTAGGGATTAAAAAAGAGAACAGTAGGGTGGGAGGAAGAAAAGAAAGTCAGGGTGCATAAGACATGTTTCTTCGGGAAACGTGAAGCATTGGAGCTTTAAGACAGTTCTAAACTCGTCTGTCATCATCTTTTGAGGTTAGAACAAGGGTATGAGTTGATCAGGCAGGAAACACATAATGCAATTCAAAACATCCACTTTATCATCTATTATAGTCACATTAGATTACATACATCAGCAGGTAGATCCCTATTGGCAATCCATTCATGTCCACACCTTTAAAAACACACCTGCTGTTCCGTACCCGGTAAACTCCAATGGAGGATATAGAGATACGGCTCAAAATCTCTTTCACAGTGCAAGTTTCCCCCAGGCTCTGGCCTGCCTCCCCTCTGGAACCTGGAGTATGTCAAACAAACCAATAGTGTGGGTAGACAAACAAGACAGTAGCAAATACTCACGCACACACACACACACACACACACACACACACACACACACACATATACACACACACACACAAATGAGGGCAAACATTGCCATCCTATTTTCAAAGTGAGTGAGTTTTATGTATCAGTGGGATGGTGGAGTCTACTCACAGTAATTGAAAAAGCAAGGCTTCTCTCCATAAGAGAATCCTAGGAACATCTGGAGGAAATTAGATTCTAAAGACCTTAAATTGAAGAGAACATCTGCAATTTTGATCCCCAAGGTTATTCAGTCATGGAGCTCACTGAATCTGTCATTTAGGCAGAGGTGACACTTTTTCATCTTGAGCCTCGAGAAGTAACAGACAAGGCAGTAAGCGGCCAAGGTAATGCCTTGTTAGCAGCTTCTGTCAGGCGTTTGTGAGCTGTTTCCTAGCTCTGAGGCAGGACCAGATGACTGCTCGGTTAGCGGGAAGGTGTGGCATGGCTTGAGGGGCTAGCTTCCAGTGAGAAGGAGAGGGGAAAAGGGAGAGAGACTCATTATATATTGTAAACAATATGTAAATCAATTCTTTTTCTCCTTGAATAAATTGGTAGTGACATTTAAAAATATGTGGATTGTGAGACATTGAAAACAAGATACACAAACAAGAAACTAACATTCTCGAGATTAGTGTGCCTCTACATGCCTCTTCACTGTCTAATTCTCTCTGACAAACATGGCAAAAATCTGTTTATACAGAAAGTCAATTCTCAAAATACTTGGACGATTGTGAACAGTATGGCTGTGGCTTTCTAGACTCAGAGAATGAGCTCACGGTTTCCTTTAGGCTGAGAAAACTGTGGTGGTTTCTACTACACAATACAGTGTTTAGTAAACTTCATGGAGAGAAAGACCAGAAGGACGACCTGATAAGCAACATCAGTCCTCTAGAAATCTCTGCACTCCGCATCATGTGCGCATAATTTTAGAAAAAAAAATAAAAGTGTGCTTTGCATTCACTTGGTTTCACAATCGAGTCTTTATTGAAGCGTGCCAAGGTACTATAAGCACTAGCCAACCTCGATGGGGGACTCTAAGCCATCTTCTCAAAATCCTACCATATTTATACCTCCTTCCTCATGGCTTCAGCTTATTATATTGGGTAGTATGTGCCAGTCTGATGTACTGACTAAGCATGGATTTAGTTAAGTATATAATGGAAGCCAGCTTCAATGGTGCAGCCAAAGGGCAAAGGTCCTTTGAGCTCAAGAGGTTGAGCCCAATCTGAACAACGTAGAATTCATGCCTAAAACCAAAACTCAATATAAGAAAGCTAGTAAAGAAAAACATGTTGGCTAATGAGCACAAAATGATCTGTTAAAAATAAATAAATAAAAACAATCAACAAGAGAACAGTTGGGGCAGCCACTGAAGTTAGATGTTGGGAGGGACACAGAGGACAGACTGTATTGTCAGTGAGAGAGAACAAGAAGGGCAGAGTCAGGCCTCAAGGTGACTAGGACAGCAGCGGGCACCATGCGTGTGAGCCACAGACCCAATTACGGAGCAAAACTCTCTTGGGAAAATATGGAGACTCATCTACACATAAGAATTTAAATACAGATGTATGATCAAAAGTCAGGAATGGTGTGTTTATGACATTGCTGGGAAGTATACACTTAAAAGCAAAATGAGATCCCAAGTGTGTGGGAAAGTTAGATTTTAAAGGTCATAATAAAAAATATGGATGTGTGTGTAGATGAGTGCGTGTGCATGTGCGTGTGTCTGTGTGTGTGTGTGTGTGTGTATGCTATGTCTGTGTGTGTGTGTGTGTGTGTGTGTGTGTGTGTGTGTGTGTGTGTGTGTGGTGGGAGGGAGAGGTGGGCACATAGACTCACATCCTCAAAGGAAGATGAACCTGAACGTGATGCATCCAGACAAGCGGCTATAGGCTAGAGAGATTTCTCACTATTTCTCGAAATTGAACAAGTTATTTGCAAAGCTCTGCCAAACCCACTCCCATTTACTTCGCTTTCTCCTTCGCTGCACAGAGGCTCCCTGAGGTTGTAAGAGTGCTCCGGAAAAGCAAGTATAGTGGGAAGAATTCGCATGAGTGCCCATAACCAACGAGAGCAGTTTGGAACTCGCCCAGGTAACTGACCAGAGAATTGTCATGAAGGGTTCTTAGTTTCCCAGCGTTACTGTCTTTAGAGACTGCTCACCAAAAGCCGGGACTGACCTGCTTTGAAGCTCACGAGTAATGATGGTCATTTCTATGTAAGGAGTGGCCGTAATTATGAGTGGTCTTACGGTCCTCTTCCTATGAATTGCTGATGTCTCCCTAGCATCTGACAGCTGCCATATGCAAACTGGAAACCACTCCTTAGTAAATTTATGTGCATCTTGTAAGAACATCACACTTTGACTTTTACAGCGAGCTGTAGAACACGGAGGCAGAGGCAGTCTGTTCAGAAGCTGGTTGTCAAGGCAACTGCACCTTCATCCAATAAGAAAACCAAAGGGATTTTCCCACAGCATATTGGGGAGGAAATATTTAAGCACTTATTGTCCCCGTGCATGTTTTCCATTGATCTAAAGACAATGTCACCAGGAGCTTATTAGTCACCTTAGGAAAAAAAGCTTCTCTCTCTATTGAATCCTCAGCAAGACATGAAATCAATGTGGCTACAGGTGTAAATACTTGCTTTGGATCTCATGGCATTTCAGCATATGTTAGAAAAAGGTTACAAGAATTAACAGGAAAAAAAAAAGAACTAAATCCTTCTTGTCTTACATGGCAAGTGTTATGACTATTTGATTTTCTATCAACTATGAAAGCCCAACATACTGCTCCAATGTGGCCTGACCTTCCTCTCTCACAGTCCTGACACACACAGAGACCAGGTAATGAAAGCAATGCACAGTGAAACAATTCAAGAATGGTTCAAGCAGGGTCTTGGGGTGGGCAGTAACATCTATCCCTTCACATGGGTAGACCCCTTTGTGCCATCTGTAAAGGGGGAATGGTGACTATTTCAACAAAGCGACACTGGGAATAAAGAGAGAGAGAGAAACAACATGTGACACAATTCCAAAACTCATGGGAGGCAACGGTAGTTAAGGAGAAAGACCCATGGAAAGCCGTGCTGCACTGTGACTAAGATTGTACAGGCAGAAGCCGAATGGAGGAGCTATGTTCAAAATGCGCAGTCGCAGGACTGGAGTGACAGATCAGTAGTTCAAACACACTTACAGGACTCAAGCTGCGGGCTCATGGAGGCTCACAGCCAACAGCTATTACTCTAGTCCCAGGGGACCCAGTGCCCTCTTCTGGAATCCTCAAACACCAGGCACCCACAGGGCACACAGAGGTAGGACCCCCCCCCAAAAAAAAGTTATACACATAAAAATAAATAAATCTTTGAAAACTAAAGAAAGAGAAGGCAGTTCCCTAGAGGCCATCCTCTTTTATAAATAAATAAATAAATAAATAAATAAATAAATAAATGTCAGGAAAGATTTAGTCCAGTGGCCCTCAACTTCCCTAATGTTGTGACTCGTTGATACAGTTCTTCATGTTGTGGTGATCTCCGCCCCGCCCCCCAACCATATCATTATTTTCCTTGCTACTTCATAACTTTAATTTTGCTACTGTTGTGAATCGTAACGCACGTCTCTGATTTGCAGGGTATCCGATATGTGACCCCCAAAGAGGTTGCAAGCCCTAGATTGAGAACTAGTGGTTTGGTCTAACCTATCTCGGCAAAAATGAGCACAGTAACATGTACAGATACTCCACGGGAATGCTGGGAGGGCTTGATGGCATCCCGTACAGGAAGCCTACTCCTGGCATGCAGAGGACCTGGTACTGTTAGGTCGTGAAGCATCCTGATGTCTTACTTCTGAGTGAGCTGCTTGTGGTGTGGGTGATGACAGCTCCCCTGTCGTGTCTCTCTCTACCCTCCAGCTCCCCTCAGCAGTCATCTCTCCTTCCCCGACACATGGGCAGGTCGCTGTTTCTTACGTTTTTATGCTTCTGCAAACTCTCTTCAGCCAGAGACTATGGTGTATTAATTGCTACATTAATACTTTCACAAATGTTAAATAAAAACATCTTGTTAGTGGAACACCTGTCCCCAGTATACATCTGGGATGTATTCACAGGTGTACATGAGACTCAAGCCTACTGCATCAGCATTATTTTCTTTCCAGTCTTATTACATTTCCAAATAAATACCACTCTCTTTCCACCCACACTGAGATAAGCTGACAGGCTCTAAACTACCGTCAATGCAAGAGGCACTGTGCTTCACAGTCAGCTGCCGACTCTTATTTTTTGAGCATTAAGAAAAGCTGACATTTCTAAAATTTGGATACATAGCCTACTTTTTCCAGCACTAGGAGAGGTCTGTTAACCTATAAATTCCTAGCTTTGCCTTTCAGCCCAATTTTCTTTGAATGAAATGTTATCGTTCACACATATAATGTAAGAATAAAACAGTAACATAGATGCAGGGCAAGAGGTAGTCTTTTTATCGCTGTGGTCAAACGCCAAATTTAAGATATGTTGTAGAACTTAAGTAGACTTACAATAAAATCTTGGTATTGAAAGCTCCAATTCACATAACGGGTCCTGTTTCATCTTTATCTCCCTTTAATATAGACATATATATATATATTGTGATCACAATGTTCAATACTTCCTTTGCCATTTTCCTTGTTGTTTTCTAGATCAACTCTGTAGGGAATCATTATAAAGCTGTCTTCTTTACAGACACCATACAAAATTAGATGTAAAAATCAACATTTATTTAGGGTTTGTTCTGATACTTATGGGCCTCAAAGAGCCACTAGCAGGGAAGGGCCACAGCTTCAGTGAGATGAAGCAGTATACTTGGCCAAAGAAAAGACCAGGTATATTTCTGTGGACCCAAAGGGCACTGAGCCTGTGCTGCAAACAGGCAGTGTTTGACCCACCAGCATGTTTTTCTTCATGATGCTCACAAGAAGTTCCCATGGGACTGTTCCCTTATTCTGCTCCTCCAACTCTGTTTGTCTCAGCATTTAAAGAAATGTACAAAGAAGAAATTAGTTTTTTTCAATTATGCTGATAACAAGAGCAGAAGCAGAGCCTGTTTTTTTTTTTTTAATATAATCAATGTCCTTTGCAGAGCCTCAGGCACACACACACAAAATCCTGCTACAGAATTAGTGACCAAAACTTCTAATACATGGCCTGCACTCCTTCCTCTCCACCAAGAATTTACTGTTTACAAGAAGCTGATTCATTGACACATGGGGCAAAAGTATTTCTCTTAGTCCCATTGCCTTTAAATTCCCCAGAAGAAGAAAAACAGCCTTTATAACATGGCCATATATTCCAGAGAATGACCTGCTTGAGGCTAAACATTCTTGTTTTGTGCAAACCAGGTTGTGCTTTCAGAACAGAAACAGAGCAGTAAGACTGGATAGAACTTTCATGGTGGTGAAGTCAGGTGATTCCTCATAGCCCAAGCCCCAGACAGAGAGGAACACCCCATCACAGCTCTTTGACTTCCATATACTGACAGTGTAGCAGCAATAGCAGAAAATGCTGGGAGCTAACATGGTCCAGAAAAGGAAACCTTTCCTTCATTTAATAGGAGAAGGATATTTAAAGCATACACAGCCTGTAGGGACTTTACAACGCTGACAACCATTGAGATTTATGTCCATTCTTTCTAGCAGAATCCAAGTACACTGCTGCCCTTTGTTTCTGCTTGGACTTGATCTTTACTTATGGTGAAGCCTAGGAGTTCACAATTTATATGTAACATGTATTCTTTTAATGTATAAATATAATTTATGTATATAATCTTAGGAAATATATGTAATATATAATGTATGAAATGTATTAAATTTTATTTCAAATAATACTTTGTTTAAATTAATTAAATTGATAAATTTAAAATTAAGTTAATTAAGATTAAATATTTTAAAATAAAGACATTTACAAATATAAATATATATTCTCTAAATAAATTTTATATATATATATATATATATATATATATATATATATATATATATATATATATAGTAATACCTCTGCAATAGAAAATGAGACTGGTCAATCAGTATAAGGATGGGAAGTGCCATTTGATGAACAGATCCTTGGTCCCAGCCTCCACCACAGTTCTGCCCACATTCCTCTGAGGTGTTAAGGACATTTATCTTTACCAGGTACCAAGGATAGAGCTATCAGGTGGCCAAGCCGGAATTCCCAAGCAACTACTCTCCAAAGTACACACTTTCCCACCTTGACCATGTTTTCATCAGCAAAATTTTACCACACCCCTTTGTACCCCCCCCCACTAATGTTTTGCTGAGATCATAAGAAATGTAGGATGAAAGGGAGAATGCGAGATCTTAGCAACTCCTCCCCAAAGCATATACTGAGCTGATGACTCAGGGAGCACCTCACAGTAGGAAGTGTCATGTCAGTGTGACTTAATGAAGGGCTGGACACAAGAGCCAACAGATCTCCCCACTTCTTTCACTTTTATTTTGTATTTTATCAGATGAATCGGGGGAGGTGCTTCAGCTTTCTGTAATATGCAACACTTTGTTGTGCATCCTACGAAGCTCCCTTACTCATCTCCTGTTCATGGTCGGTGCAAACGCTGCATTCCTCATGGAAAGGTGGCAAGCTGCAGTCTGCAGCTACTATTTTTGCAAAGTTATTTCATAACACGCGCACATCAGAGTCATTAATTCACATTTCGCTATGCTATGAACCTGAAAATTCTCATTAAAAATAGCATCCCCTCGAGCGCCACTAGGATATATTGACTGTCAAAGAGGCACTTCCTAATTGTCTACCAAAGCCTAAGAAAATTATTTATTACGCTGTTGTATTCAAGTCTTCTTTCTTCGTGGTGTAATGAAAATGCATTTGTTTTCAGTAGCAGCCGTGGCTTTCCCATTATACTTGTGCAGATAATCACTAATCTGCCAAATGTAATAGTTTTCAAGTCACTACAACAATGTATCCTGAATTTAAGTTGGAATATGGATAAGTCAGCTTTCTGTTCTTCAGGAAAGTCAATAGAAATATGCACACGTTTTCAAGAGTTGGTGGCAGTCACGTGCTTTCTGCAATTTGATTTTAAAATTTGCTAATTCTAGAGTAACTTGATTTAAACTAGTGTCAAACCTACTGAGGTGCCCCGCACTGTTGAAGGTTTTGTGCACACATTAGCTTTTGAGTCTCACACTAACTCTGCAACTGGTACTATTGTCACTACGCTCTTGTAAGCTCAAGCTCAAAGCTGCACAGTGAGTAAGTATAAAGTCTAGAAACTCTGGGAGTCTAACTCCCAAGTGGCATTTCTTGTCTCGGTACTACTGACAATTTGGATCAGAACACTCTTTATCTTAAAAAAAATTATTATCTGTTGGCATAATTCCTTTTACATGGCATTGGGCTGTATAGAGATATTTTCTTACAGGTATATAATAGACTTTGATCAAGTTATGTGGTGTGTCCCCTACATTCCCCTGTATCATCTACTACAATTCTTTTGTTTCTCTAGACCGTTCATATATGCAGATGTGATTTTATATATCTATAAAAGCCTAGGAATAATAAATAATAGGAAATATACACTATTTGTCATTGTGAATCTAACTTAGCTGACTTAATAGAACTATTTACAGATGCTCTTGTTGTCTTAAAAATAACACAACTTTCTTCTTGATTATGGCTAGAAGGGCATCTTAATGTAGGTCTGTCCAGTACAATGTGTGATGCTTAGCAGACCCCCTGAGGTCTACACTCTAGCTACCACTTCAGTCAAATTGCCCTCTGACTGTGGCAGACAGATTTCCTCTAGAGTATAAATTGTCCAGGCTCTAGGGGGTGCATTCACAGAAGGCAGTATCATCCTCAAGAGGGCAACATTTGGTTCTGGAAGATGAGCACAAAACGTGCTTCTTACTCATCAGATAAGTGCGTATAAATAGATACACCAGCTTTATGTGATAATAAAATTCCATGGAGATGGAGTACGAAAGCCAAACCATTTACAATGGCTCCTTAGAAGAGAAACAGTGGAAACAGGGCTGAGAACCACTGGCTCTCAGGCTTGTACCTACAACAGCTGCGCAACACTGCAGGAAACAGGCCCGAAGTGGAAGTTTGAACTCTAAGATAAACCCTTATTTTAATGACTTCCCTCAAATGGTCAAGGCGACTCCCCCAAGACCTCCTACGTTATTACCTTTAGCTTCCAGAACATTCCCCGTCCTTACCTAGGCCCCAGGGATTGGAAACTGCTCTAAGGTTTGGGTTCAACAAAATACTCCTGACTATTTTTCAAACATTTCCATTCCAGCAAAAACTACAAAATTATATTTGCCAAGAGCAATGTTTCTTAAAAAATTTTTTTAATCCTGGGTGTATTTCAAAGGAAATTTATCCATATGGTTTTCATTCATATACTCTTAATTCATCAAGATGGCGTTTTGTAAAAGCCAGTTGACAACCAAGGAGCTGCATGCATGTTTTTCTAACTTCAACCAGGAAGTAGGGTTTTGCTTGGGCTAAACAGAATGTAAAAACTTTTACTCAGTGTAATTTTCTCTCTGTACTGATCATTAACTTGGAGTCTATTTTTTTTTTACAGGAAATGTTTTATAGTGGAAACAAGAGAGTGAGAAAGTACTAGTAAGATACTGGCTTTAGGAACGAGAACACAGGGCCACATGTCTGCAGGGCACGTAGCTTCTGTAATCTGCCTGTCACTCAGGCGTACTGTACTTCACAGTGGAAGAACTGTGAAACTCAGAGAAGGTGGAGTGGTAATTGTCAAGTCCCTCCTGTTGGGTATAACACTGCATATTTATAGGAGGCTTGCTAGAATCTTTCCCCATTTCCTCTCCTGTCCTTAAGTCACCCCCGCCCCAATAATGTTTCACCATTAAAACATTCCTTACGGAACAGCGCCCCGCTGGCGTCACTGAAACTAATTTGTGGCATTCATTAAGGACATAGATGTGTGAAAGGGAATAAAAGCCAAATATGTGTCTTGGAAAGGTTCTTTTATGGGTCACAGTGAATAAAATGTTCGGTTTTCTGACTCAAACAGTCAATTTGAAACTTTTGATCATGTTATTAAATCAAAATAAAAGTGTTTCAAAAACCCTAGATAACCAAGCTCTCACTGACCCTTTTTAAGGAATATTTACACATGACAGGAAACAGTTGCTTCACTCTCCTTCTTAGCAAATGTAGTAACGATAAGACAAACAACAACTATTCTAGAAATCAGTCATGGTGCCCTGATATTTAAAACGCAACACAAAATATAGGGTTGTACATGCTACCCTAGTATTTAAAATGCAACACAAAATGTAGGTTGTACATAAGACCCGTTTCCACAGTCTAAATCATTTGATCACAGACTCATATCTGAGAAATAAATCTTCCATCCCACGCCAAATCTGCCGAATCTAAACGTCGGCGAGGGAGGCTTTTCCATTTACCGTTTACATATAGCAGCAGTGTTGGACAACCACTGTGTTAGATCATGGTCGTTTCATGATTAACACGAGGCAGAAGTCTTATTCAGTATCAAACTGCTTCGCCACAGAGCAACCCACAAGGCTGATGTCGATTCCCAGTTCCTTCCCACGTTAGACATGCCTCTTGCTCCAAACTGTGTGTAGTCTGTAAGCTCCACCAGAGGACTCGTCACATAATGAAAGTCATGAGGTGTATGAAGCACGGTGTGACATTTTCCTGGAGCTTCAGTAACTGGGACACATTATTCTTGGGAATATTTAGGCCACAACAGTTTGTAAGGCCAATTCATTGGCAAGTTCTTATTCTTATTCTAGAGGGAAATGCTATGGGAGCTGTTTGCTCAGAGTCCAGTCAAAAAAGACCAAAGGTGTAAGAGCAGAGAGTAAATCTGAGGTTGCAATCCAACTCCTTCCTCCAGGATAGGCATGTGTAATCAGGCTTTGTCCTTAACACATAGGCCCATAGGAGTGACAGATAGCCTTGTCCCACAGGAGGAGTGACAGATCGGCTTGTCCTATAGGAGGTGTGACAGATAGGCTTGTCCTATAAGAGGAGTGACAGATAGGCTCCTCCTACAGGAGTGAGCTCTCCAGTCTTCTGTGTCTTTCCTGGTCTGGTTTCTATGTGTGAGTTTTAATCCACACCCAAAGAGTGGGAGAACTAAAACATAGGAGATATGTGAGCCCTTTCTCCAATGGAATTTCTAACAGATCTGGAGTAGGGTCTACTCTTATGTTTGTTTGGTAACTACTTTTATTTATTAATATAGCACCCAAATTGATAGAAATGCATCAGAATTAAATTAGATCCCCTTTTATGATTTGATGGTCAAAAAAAATTTATAGCACTTTTTTAGGAATTTAAAGTAACTCAAGACATGATAAAGGATTTTGGGCACATTTGTAAGCTGCTAAAGAGCAAATAAAATATAAATTATTCTATTTACCCTTTCTGTTTGAAATAAAATAACTACTCCTTCTTTTCACTGAAAACCTAAAATTAGGCTAATATTATAAGATTCTAATTGCTCATTATAAAATGTTTTATCTCAAGTTATAAACAGCTATATTTCAAATTGTATTATATTCGTAGAAGTTTAAAGAGGTGGAAGTCACTAATTTCACAGTTGATAAGTTGTGTCTGTAGCTCAAGGGGCCTGCAAGAGTTTGGTGGAAGCCATTTTGATGATTCAAATCCAGTTTTCAGCATCAAATACTAATTCTGTGCTTTTACTGTTGATATAGGTAGCAGGTACCATATCTCACTGTTACAAGAGCATTAGCAGCCACTGACAACTTAAGAACTAGTCTAGCTGTAGCTTAGGGTCATTCTCCAATAAATGCTTCCTTAGAACAGTTAGGTATGAACCCTTGAATAGCTTAGTAATTAATGTCACATATGCAGCTCACAACTACACTTTCTTTAATTAAGCATGACACATGACCTCAGATAAGCACTCAAGTACCATTGACAAAAAAAATTAATCAGTGGTTTTGGTGTAAAACAGTGGTCTTGGTGATTTTTGTATTGCCAGGACAAAACACCCAAAGCCAGGAAACTTATTTTTAAAAAGAACATTTAGTTGGGGACCTTCCGACAGTCTCAGAGGGTGAGCTCATGACCCTGACCTTTCCCAAATAGTTCCACCAACTGGAGACCAAGCATTCTAGTAGATGAACATATGAGAGCCATTTTCACTCAAAGAATCACGGTGCGAATGGGTTCACTAGCGAGATGTGGAGAGGAAAAGCTAGGGGTGGCTCTTAAAGGAGAGTGTGATGATGCAGACCTGCTATCCCACCCCCTTAGGAGGGGGGGGGCTGGAGGATTAACTTTCTTTCTGTCTAATAAAACGGGCAGCTGGGGTGCAAATCATCATTGCATATATAAAGGAAACCACACAAAAGGCTCTCACTCCAAATGCACCCAAAGGTAAGTTTTGAATGAAACAACATTTTTAAGCCTGACTTAAATAGAGAAGATGAATGCCTTTTCTTTTTGCCACTGCTCAGGCATGGAAGAAGAATTTAAGACAATTTGAAGTGTGGAGAAAATGATAATTTACGCTATTCCCCCATACAATACATTCCAACAGCAGCCTTCCCGCTCCCCCAGATCCACTGCTCCTCCATTTCCCTTCAGAAAAGACCATGCCTCCCAGGAATAACAAAATACAGTAAGACTAGACACAAACCCTCTTATCAAGGCTGGACAAAGCAACCCAGTAGGAGAGTAAGGGTCCCACGAGCAGGCAAAGGAGTCGGAAACCTCCCCAACCTCACTGTTAAAGTCTCACAAAAAAATCCCAGGCCAAACAACGACAAGGCATATGCAGAGGACCTAGCTCAGACCCATACAGGCGTTGCGGTTGCCCCTTCAATATCTGTGAGCCCCTAATAAGCCTGTTTACCTGATTCTGTGGCCTGTGTTCTCCTGGTGTCCTCAAGCCTTCTGACTCCTACAATGATTTCTCCCCCTCTTCTTCAGGATTCTCCTCGCTCTGTCTGATGCTCAGCTGTGGGTCTCTGCATCTGTTCCCATCAGCTGCCAGGGGATGCCTCTTTAATGACGATTGGGCTAGGTATCAATCTATGGATAAAGCAAATTATCATTAGAAATCATTTCATTGACATTTTTTCTGTCATGTTTGGTTGTACCCTAGGTCTCTGGGCTATCCAGCATCCAGTTCCTGGTGACCCAGGCAGTGTCAGGCATGGGCTCCTTCTAGTGGGAAGGGACTCTAGTTAGACCGGTCGTTGGTTGTCCACTCCCACAAGCTCTGAGCCACTGTTGCCCCCAGCCCATCTTGCAGGCAGGAGAAGCTGTTGGTCAAAGGTTTTGTGACTGGGTTGGTGTCCCAGTGTTGGCACTGAAAGCCTTACCCGATGAATAAGGCTTGGACAAGGATGGACAGTCCAGGCACTAGATCTTCCATTTCTAGGAGTCCTTGCCAGGGTCACCCTCATAGGTTCCAGGAAGTTTCCCTGTACTAGTTTTCCACCCCCAACCGAACACATACACACATCAACTGTAGTTGTCTCTTCTTCTTCTTCTTCTTCTTCTTCTTCTTCTTCTTCTTCTTCTTCTTCTTCTTTTCTCTCTCTCTCTCTCTCTCTCTCTCTCTCTCTCTCTCTCTCTCTCTCTCTCTCTCTCTCTCCCCCTCTGTCTCTCTTTGTCTCTCTCTCTCTCTGTCTCTGTGTCTCTGTCTCTGTCTGTCTTTGTCTGTCTCTGTCTGTCTGTCTGTCTATCTGTCTGTCTGTCTCTCTCTCTCTCTCTCTCTCTCTCTCTCTCTCTCTCTTCCTCTGTCTCTCTTTGTCTCTCTCTGTGTCTCTGTCTCTGTCTTTCTCTGTGTCTCTGTCTGTCTCTGTCTCTGTGTCTCTGTCTCTGTGTCTCTGTCTCTGTCTCTGTGTCTCTGTCTCTGTGTCTCTGTCTCTGTCTCTGTGTCTCTGTCTCTCTCTCTGTCTCTCTCTGTCTCTGTCTCTGTCTCTGTCTCTGTCTCTCTCCCCCTCCCCCACACGATCTCTCCTTTTCACATTCCCACCCACCACCAGTCTTCTCAGAAAATCTCTTCTATTTTCCTTTCTCAGGAAGATCCATGCATCGTCCTTCATCCCTCCTTGTTACTCAGCTTCTTTGGGTCTGTGAATTGTAGCATGATTTATCTTACAGCTAATATCCACTTATATGTGAGTATGTATCATATTTGTCTTTTGTGGTCTGGGTTGCCATGTTCAGAATGATTTTTTCCTAGTTCCATCCATTTGCCTGAAAGTTTCATGATGTCATTTTTTAAACAGCTGAGTAATAACTCCATTATGTAAAAGTACCACATTTTCTTTACTCAGTTTTGAGTTGAGGGACATCTAGGTTCTGATTTGCATTTCTCTGATGGGTAAGGATGTTGAACATTTCTTTTTTCTCAGCCATTTGAGATTCCTTTGTTGAGAATTCTCCATTTTAATCTGTACTCCATATTTATATTGGGTTATTTGTTTTCTTGATATCTAGTTTCTTGAGTTCTTTATATACTTGGATATTGGCCTTCTATTGGATGTGGAATTGATGATAATCTTTTTCCATTCTATAGGCTGCCATTTTTGTCTAATTGACAGAGTCCTTTGCCTTATATAAGTTTTTCAGTCTCTACTGTACCAACCAAGGACAGTACATGCAGTAAGCATTGAACCACTATACAGATGTAGCCAATGGACAGGATATTCTGCACAGTTGTGTGGAGAGCAGGGATGACTCTGACACAAACTCTATTGCCCCATATTTAACCATTTCCCCTTGGTGAGGAGGCCTGGTGGCACTCAGAGAAAGGATAAGCAAGCTACCAGGATGAGACTTGATAGGCTGTGACCATACGGTGGGGGAGGAGGTCCCCTTCTGTCACATACCTAGGGGAAGGGAATAGGGTGAAAGAGGAAGGAAGGGAGGAATGGGAGGATACAAGTGTGGGGATAACAAACGAGATGTAATTTGAATAAATTAATTAAATAAAATAATTAAAAATTTAAAAAGAAGTTTTTCAGTTTCATGAGGTTCCATTTATTAATTGTTGATCTTAGAGCCTGAGCTATTTGTGTTTTGTTCAGGATTTTGTCTCCTGTGCCAATGTGTTCAAGGCAATGCCGTACTTTCTCTTCTATAAGGTTTAGTGTGTCTGATTTAATGTTGAGGTCTTTGATTCACTTGGACCAGAGTTTTGCACTGGGTGATGAATATAGATTTTTGGCAGTCTTCTACATGAAGACATCCAGTTAGATCAGCACCATTTGTTGAATATATTGTCTTTTTCTTTCCAGTGTGCATTTTTGGCTTCTTTATAAGAAGTCAGGTGTCCATAGATTTGTGGGTTTATGCCTAGATCTGCCTGTTTCTGTGCTAATAATCATAAAAAACATGGTTTTTATGATTATTCTTCTGTAGTACTGCTTGAAATTTGGGATAGTAATACCTCCAGAAGTTCTTTTATTGTTCAGGATTATTTTAGATATCTTGGGTTTTTGTTCTTCTTATAAGGTTGAACATTGTCCTTTTAATGTCTGTAAAGAACTATGGTAGAATTTTAATAGGGATCGTATTAGATGTATAGATAGGCCATTTTCACTATATTAATCCTTCAGGCCCATGAGAATGAGGGATTTTTCCATCTTCTAATATCTTCTTCAATTTCTTCATTCAAATACTTTAAATTTTTCTCATACAAATCCTTTATTTGCTTGTCAAGGTTACCCAAAGATGTTTTATATTGTTTGTGGCTGTTGTAAAGGGTGTTGTTTCCATGATTTTTTTTCTCAATCCGTTCATCATTTGTATATAAGAGGGCTACACAGTTTTTGTTTTGTTTTGTTTTTTAGTTAATCTTATATACAGCCACTTTGCTTAAGGTGCTTATTAGCTTAGGTATCCTCTGGTAAAATTTGGGGGATCACTTATGTATACTATCATCTCATCTATAAATAATGATATTTTGTCTTCTTCCTTTCTAGTTGGTATCCTTTTGATCTCCTTCAGTTGTCTTATTGCTCTAGCTAGAACTGCAAGGACTATATTGAAGAGATAAGAAGAGAGTGAACAGCTTTGTCTTGTTCATGATTTTAGTGGAAATACTTTGAGTTTCTCTTCATTCAATTTGATGTGAGCTGTAGGCTTGTAAGTTGCCTTTACGATGTTTAGGTATGTCCCCAAAGAGTTGGTTCTTTGAGAAAATCAACAAGTCAGACAATCTCTTATCCAACTAACTAAAAGGCACCAAAAGAATAGCCAAATTAGCAAAATCAGAAACAAAGACAAAGACAAATGGATAATGTTCTCAGTAGATACCATTTACCAAGGCTAAATCAAGTTCAGATAATCAACCTAAATAAATCTATATTTCCACAGAAATAGAAATAGTCATTAAAGCTCCCCAAACTAAAAGAAGCACCAGGCCAGACACTTTTAGTACAACAGGTGAGACCTCCTGGTTGCATGGACCTGTCTAAAATTCTACCAAACTATAAAATTAGAGTTAATGCCAATACTCCTCAAATTACTCTACAAAATTCAAACAGAAGAAATATTGCTGAATTCATTTTATGAGGCCACAGACACCCTGATCCTAAGCCACACAAAGTTCAATAAAGAAAGAGAAATTCAGATCAATTTTCCATATGACAAAAGATGCCAAATTATTCAATAAAATATTTGCAAACCAAATTCAAGAACACATCAAAACGATCATCTCCCATAATCAAGTAGGCTTCATCACAGAGATGCAGGGATGGTTCTACATATGAAAATCAGTCAATGTAATCCACCACATAAACAAAATGAAAAAAAATCACATGATCATCTTATTAGATGTTGACAAAAAACTTTGACAAAATCCAATACCCTTTTATGATAAAAATCTTGTGGATAAAAGATTGGGAACACAAGGGACATACCTAAACATAAGAAAATGTAATTTTTCAAAGAAATTTTCTTTACCTCATTCTTATATGTGCATATGTATAAGTATACATGAAATAATGTTCATTTATAACATATTAAAATAAGAAATGAAGAATGCAGAAAATATTGGCCAGGACCAGCACACCAAATAAATTGGCAACTACAGAAAAACTATTTGTAATATTCTTCAGCAAAGGTGAGACCTCCTGGTTGCATGGACCTGTCTAAAAACAAGAAAGGTGATTATTTGGCCTTAACTTCAAATCCCTTTCATCTCTTCTCAAAAACAGCCCATGGAATTGATAAAATTGAATTCATATCACACTCGTGTTATTTTTGTTCCTTCTAAGACAACTCATCTTGTCTCTTTACAGGGAAATGACTGCATGATCTGAACTAAAGCTTGTGAATGTGAAGTCAACCAGGACAGCACCCTTGGCCTTTCATCACCTCTCTGAATGCATACTCCATTTTGTGCCCTGATAATCCAACATAGCCACTCTGTGCTCACAGACCTAAGTGGCTCCCAAGTCATGCCTTAACTTTCTCCACAAAATCGTCACAGTGACTCTTCACGATTGGCTTATCTCACACAGTGAGCCTGTTTGCTTCTCTTTCTCAAATGTTTGTTTAACATGTTTGGACTGTGGTATACCACATGTGACTATAACATCAGGAAACAAAAATATCAATAAAGGGAGAGTCACTACATTTTGTTCATAGATTGTTAACAGATTCCTAGTTGTAAATGTGTGTGTGTGTGTGTGTGTGTGTGTGTGTGTGTGTGTGTGTGTGCCATAGTCAATTTATATATTTGTAGCATGAACAAATGGATAAGTAATGAAGATTTTTTTTCTCATCAAGTCTATAATTCTTTGATGTTGGCCAGTGTTGGGAACATAAGGATGACAGTTCTACATTTTAGCATTTTAGTGGGCTTGGGATGTAGCTCAGTTTGTAGATTGTTAACCAAGTGTGCATGAAGGGCTGGGCTCAACCCTGGTACTGCGTAAACCAGCAAGGCTTGTGTGTGCCAGAAACCATAGCATTCACCCGTAACACAGCATAAACTGGTGATGCTCATGTGTGCCTGAAATCCCAGAACCCACCATGCAGAGACTGGAGCATCAGAAGCTGAAGTGGCCTGTACAGAGGTTTGCAAATATTTTATCAAGTATTTTTGCATCTTTGTTCATATAGAAAATTGGTCTGAAATTCCCTTTCTTTGTTGAATCTTTGTGTGTGCTTTGGGTATCAGGGTGACTGTGGCCTCATAAAATTAATATGGAAATGTTCCTTCTGTTTAAATTTTGTGGAATAATGTGAGGAGAAATGGCATTGACTCTACTCTGAAAGTTTGGTAGAATTCTGTGCCCTGGGCTTGCTTTTTTTTTTTTTTAAGTTGGAAGACTTTCAATGACTGCTTCTGTTTCCTTAGGGATTATAGGCCCATTTAAGTTGTTTATTTGGTCTTGATTTAACTTTGATAACTGGTACCTACTGATAACATTATCCATTTCTTTTAGATTTTCCAGTTGTGTGGACAGTTTTGTAAAGTGTGAGCTGATGATTCTTTGGATTTCCTAGGTGTCTATTGTTATGTCACTGTTTTTATTTCTGATTTTGTTAATTTGGATATTCTCTCTGTGCATGCCTTTTAGTTAGTTTGGATACAATTTTCTCAAAGAACCAACTCTTTGGGTTAATACATAAACATAGTAAAGGTAATTTATTATGAGCCTATAGCCAACATCAAATTACATGGAGGGAAATGTCTATACTTTGTAGAGTAACTTCAAAACAAGTCTAGAGAGAAAATTTCAGGTTTCTATCTGTAAGCAGAAAAGATAATTTATCAACTCACCCAATTCTGACCTACACTGGTAATTGACCACATGTTAGATACTTGATGAAAAGAGAACAATATAACAAAAATTTAAAAAAGAAAAGAAAAGAAAGAGAAGAAAAAACAAGGATTCATTTTATTTTGAAATAAATATGACCCTTACTGTGTCCTGATGGATGCTTCTCTGCATCCTTGAACTCAGGTAGAGAAAACACACATGGAAACTTCTTGAAGGTGTAACTCTAATAATGATAAATTTTCTGTCCTTTGATTTTTACAGTGATTGAATTGGATCAAAACACTCTTCTATGAGATACCCACATTCAGGTGTCTTATTTAGAAAATGAATAAACTAAGCTGTATTCTACGCATTTTAGAAAGTATCTCTTTATTGTTCAGTGTTTAATTATCCTTGTGATATTTGTATTGTTGTGCATTTTAATTTTTAAAGTTTTAGACACTTACTTGAACTGTATTCTATTGTTTCTAACCATCATGGCTTTCTATGTTAACAAAATATATAGGTTTTATAACTTTTGGGATATCTTATGGTCAATTAAAAACAAACTAACAAACAAAAGCCCATATGAGGGAGAAAGAACTCATGTTTTATGATTCTATTTTACCATGGACCCTCTCAGTTGGTTATAGGTCCTTGGGGTCAGGAGCTCTCGAAACTTCGGTGGGCAGAAGATAGGTGAGTGACAAACAGACCAACTCAGGGGAAGATTGAGTCTGAGCGTCACTCGCCTATCTTCTGCCCACCGACACTTCGAGAACTCTCGATCCCAAGGACCTATACCCGACTGAGATGGTCCGTGGCGCTATTGATTGCATTATATTTGTAATTTTTCTTGTTTAGTTTTTACGTGAATTTTATTTTTGTTTGAACTTGTAAGCTTATAAGATAATTTTATAAAAATAAAAACCCAGGAGGTTGGAGAGATGGTTCGACAGAGAGGAGCACTTACTGGGATTCCAGAGGACCACAGGTTCAGCTCCCATAACCCATACAGTGGCTAAAAGCACTTGTAACTCCAGCTCCAGGGAATCATACACTCTCTTCTGGTCTCCATAGGGACATTCCCGATATATAACATGAACACAGACACAAGCATGTAAAATAAATCTTAAAAATAATATATCTAAAAATATTATGACCATTTTAATATCTTCTTGGATAGTTGTCAGTACTTCCTTAATTTTTTAAAAGTTTTTTTTTTGACTCATTTAATAAAAGAAAATGATGGCTTTTTAAAAATACAAAAATAGAACAGGCACTATGTTTGGTATAATAGGAGAAGACTAAATATACAAACAGGGCTTTAAATGAGGGAGATGATTCTCAGGTCAAAGCCATAGAGAATAATTTCATTAAAATCATAGGAAAAATTTTCCACATCTAGAGAAAGAGTAGTACAACCAAAGGTCAGAGGTCAACAATGTCTTAAAGACACAGGACCAGATAAGATGCTCCCTCTGATGCTTTATAGTTAAATCACAGACTAATGAAACAATATTGACGGCATCAGGAAGAAGAGCCGTGTCACATTTAAAGGCAGGCCCATCAGTGAAAATTAGAGCAATATATTACCACACATCTGTTAGGATGATAATAAAAAATAGATTAAAACAAAAGAATCGTGAAGGTGTGGAGAAATTGGAAACTTTATGTAGACTGTAAGCACTACAGCTATGTAGGTCTAAATGAGTTATAAACTTCATCATTTGACCCAGGATTCTTACTCCTGAGTATATATTTGATGGAATTAAAAACAATCTCTCAAAGATAACTATGTTCAATGCAGCATGGGTTACAATAGCCACATTTAGAAGAAACAAATCTGATCTTCAGATAATAAAAGTGGGATGCATGCAGACAAGGCAATATTATTCTGCTGTATACAGAAATGGAATCCTCCTGCCTGTGACTACAGGGATGGACTTTGAAGATTTTATGCTAATAAAATGATTCAGTCACAGGTGAAGCATCTAAAATGCTCACACACACACACACACACACACACACACACACACACACACACACACACATACACACACCACTCCCAACAGCAGAATGGTGGTTGCAAAGAGTTGTCAGAAGAAAGCCGGGGTATTTTCTTTTCAGAGGGGAGAGAATTTTAGTATGGCATGGTAGAAAAGAGCTAACCTCTGTGGGATAGTTCCACAGGAACAGCACGCATACAGGTCATTCTACTTTGCTGTTTTCAAATGACGAAGAGAGGAGGTTTTATGCTATTGTGGTATTGATCAAAATAAAAATAAGTTTTTCTTAGTGGATGCTCACTCACTGCATGTAGGTAAAATTTTTGCGTATTGGCCTCATCTGAAGACCGTGGCTTTTTTGACATATAAACAATTCTGAGCTGTTATTCCTTCAAATATCACTTCCTCAAAGCCCTTTCACTGCTTCTTTCTGAAGTTACTCTTGAGGAGCGTGGCTTCTCACTCCCTGTCACTGCCAGGCTTCCTTCGTGTCTTCATGACCTTCCTGTGCTGGGTTCCGGGTGATTCTCTCCCATGCATATTTTTCAACTCAGTAATATTTTAAGCTATGCTTGATCTGCCCTCCAGTCCAACCAGTGTGCTTTGCAGTTCACTGTGCATGCTTCCCCCCCCTCCACCCCACCTTTCCAAATGTTTTACTTGTTTTCTTATTTAAATGTAATCCAATTTTGAAGTTCTATTTTCAGGTTGCTGTTTAATTTTTGTCAATCGCTTTGAGCATCAAATTTCATTTCGTAGTGTGTCTCATTGTGTGTTGTCATCTCAGTTGTGGGACCCTGTCTGGTGATGCTCTCTAACGTGTGATTCATTCCCACATGTCAGGGTGGAGAACTATTTCCTGCGTATTTATAGTAGTGTTGATAGACATTTATGCTTCCAAACCTGTGCTGCTACCCACGTCACCGAGATGGCAGAGCTAGCTCTAGTCCCTGTAGCATCCCTGGGAAGAAGAATATGCATCTAATGTCTTCCACGGAGAATGTGAGAAAGCCTTCATGCTACTGTGCTTCTAGCTTACTGTTGACTGCTGTAAATGATGAAGCAAGCTCAGACAATAAGGTGCAGGTAATGAGTTAAAATTAAAAGCATAATCGAAATAAAATTTAGCAGAGTACTCTAAATCCTGTTTTCTCCATCCATTTTCTCATCTTAGTAGTTAGGCCTACTCCAGAGAGCTGGTCTAAGGACCTACACAATAATCTATGAGCTGTGCTAAGACTAATGACTTGCAAAGAGGAAAGAATCAATGGATAGCAATAGCTCGTTCCACTATGAAAGATTAAAATGGAGTCGGGGACATAGCTCTGTGAGTGCAGTGCAAACCATGCAAGCACAGGGACCTGCATTTAATCCCAAGAACCCACATGAACAGCCATGCACCATGGTATGCATCTGCTAGACCAGAGGTACGGAGGTAGAGAGACCATAAAAGTCCCTGACGTTTTCTGGTCCAGCAGCCTAGCCAAATCAATGGACTCCAGATTCTGTGACAAGCCCTCTCTCAAAAGCTAAGGTGGAGATGGACTAAGGAGGACACCTGTCATGATTTCCGGTCCCTGTGCACATGTGTGCATGTGTGCGTGTGTGCATGCACACACACGCACGCAGAAACAGAGAGAAACACAGACACATACATACACATGAGCATACGCACACATATATCAAATCTTTTATCATTGAAACAAACCTGAAATATTATTGCTAGATAAATAAGTAAATAGAAGCAGCAAGATAAATTTTTGTCAAAACTGAAGAAAACAAAAAATAAGTACCCTTTATTTTTATTTGTTTTTAGGATTAAAAATAAACAACTTGGGGGTAGGGGGTGGTCACTGGTTAATAAATCTATACTTCACTGGCCAGAGATGATGAAATGATGCAAAGTAAGAGGTTAAGAAAAATTAAGACAGAAACAAGGACATTGAGCATAAGTTAGCTTATGGAAAACACTTATTAAAACAGTACTTATTTCATGTATATATCTATTTTGCCTGAATATATGTACATGCGCTGCACCAAAAGAGGTCATCAGGTGCCCTGGAACTAGAGTTACGAATGTAGGAGTCCCATAGTAGAAAGACCTTTTTTCAGAATTCTTTAAGCTTAGATATCTCCCATTGGCCCCTATTGTAAAAGATAGCAATGACAAAATTCCTCCAAGAATTAATAATAATAGCAGCAGTTGGCACTTATCAGGTTTTTACTGTGTTATAGACATTATAAATCTTATTTGTTCAGCACTATGAAGCATGAAGTATTATTTCTGTCACATAGAGAAATGGAGCAAACTAAAGATTTTTTCCTAGATTTGATCAGGAAGATCCAGGATTTCAGAAGTTGAAGTTAAGTTGGAAAAAAGATACATAGAATATGATGCTAAAAACTAGAAAGTTCTTGGGGGGGGCGGGTATTAAAAAGAAATAGTGACATCTTCGTGACTTGTTAAAAAACTCTAAGTATGACTCTAAGAAGGCTATCATAAAGATGAACATCATTTCCAAGGTATGCAATTAGGTATGCAGAAAGGTATGCAATAGGATAAGTAAGAAGGTTCTTTAGTGGTTCTTAAATAACAACAGGGGTCCGCCAGACCTAGTCCATGGAACCACTCATATTAACAAAAGTAGTCAGAGCATAGCTACTCACTAAAACTAAGATCAGTTCACATATTTTCCAACCAATTTTCTTTTTAATTCATCTCCATCTTGGATTAATTAATAGAACACAAACATATTGTACAGGCAAATATTTCACCATATGCTACTCTCTGACAAAGAGAGAAGGGAGGTCAAGAAGAGAAATTACAAAATTTATTTTGTTAATTTATTTTATCCTATTTATAGAAAATAGCTATTTTCTCATACAATTTATATTGATTGTGGTTTCCTCTCCCTCTGCTCCTCCCAGTTTCTTTCCAACTCCCCTCTCACCCAGATCCACCTGCTTTCTGTCTCTCATTAGAAAACAAACAGGATTCTACAGGGTAATAAAAATAAAATATAATAAGATAAAACAAAAACAAATGCATTGGAATAGGATAAAACAAAAAGAAGGAAAAGAGCCAAAAAAAGGCAGAAGAGACAGAGATAGATGTAGAAACCAACTGGTTTGCACACTCGGAAATACCATAAAAACACTGAGCTGGAAACCATAAGCTTTGCACAAAAGACCTATGGGGTAAAAAGAGAGAACATTATATCAAATTAAAGTAAATTAAAAACTACGGTAAAGATCTTAAAATAAAAAAAAATGCACTGACATGCTATCACGAGATAAGGACCTACAAAGATGCCATGAGTTTGTTTTCTGATGGCCATCTACTGCGGGGCTTGCAGCCTACTCTTAAGAGTAATTTCTTTATCTACGACCCTCTCAGAATAACAATAACAAAAAAAATCCCTAAATTTTCATTTGCTTATAGGTATCAATTAGAGATAGATTCTGGGATAGGTATGGGGGCATGTGTCCACTTCTCCTCTCAGCTCCAGGACCCCACCTGGTACAGACCCATGCAGGCCCTGTGCATGTACCTCAGTCTCCGTGAGTTCGTATGTGCATCCATCCTCTTGATTTAGAAGGCCTTATTTCCTCCATTTCTTGAGTGAATTATAGTCAGAACTTGCATTTTTGTGGCTTCAGCCCTCCTGTCACACTTGACGGAACAGTGAGGAACAGTGACAACAGCAATTGTTTTCACATTTGGTGAACAAGTGTGAAGTGCAACTTTCCCATTTCAAAACACATCCTTCTAAGAGTAAATTGTACATCTGGAAGCTACACTCATTTTGTATCTTCGAGGAATCAGAATGATTTTACAGGAAATTGTGTCCTCAGACAAGATCCTGTGTCTGTAACAGTCAGAGAATTAAACTTTAGGAGTACTATTTTCTTTAATCAATAATAAGTAATAGTAAAATTATAACAGTGTTTTCTCTCTTCATGTCTTCATAATTGAACCTTATTTCTTTTTTTAAGTCAATACTTAAAGTGGAAAGAAAGATGGAAAGAACATTTGATTCCTGGATCTGACATGGAAATAATCCTTCTCCAAATTTGCAAAAGAATGTCTATTGTTGTAATTAGGCCTTGGAAAGCTAATTCAGAGAATAAAATCAAACTTGACCTTTTGTTGAACCGAACTGAACTTTGGAGGTTCAGAGGAATTCAGTTCACTTCTCAGAACCTTGAAATAATGTGCTGTTTTTAATTATAATGACTGTCATAAATAGTTCATTGTCATAACTCTATATTAACCAGGCGTGTATGTCAGCTCTGTGCAGTTCAGTGCAGTATTTCATGCTTCTTGCCTCTTAACCTCCTTCACTTCCCTCATGCTTAGTGCCATTAAGTGGTGCAGCATTAAACAACAAGACCTGGACCCCGTGAATATAAATAGCAACTGTGAGATACAACGGGTTAGAAACTTAATGAGGAAAATCTAACTTTAGGATAAAATAGTGTAGACAACCAAAGAGAGGTCAAGAACCCTCAAAAATTTTTACATACTCCTTGCCCATGGGATGACTGGATCCGTAGGGGAATGCTCATCCTATGAGGGCTCTTTTTGTATTATTCTGATTTTTTTTGTTTCCAAATGTAGTTTAAGAATCAATCCGAAGGTCATATGCTAAATTCTTTTTTTTAAAGATTTATTTATTTTATTTATTGCATATGAGTGCTTTATCTGCAAAAGAAGGTATCAGATTACATTATAGATGGTTGTGAGCCACCATGTGCTTGCTGGGAATTGAACTCAGGACCTCTGGAAGAGCAGGCGGCGCTCTTAACCACTGAGCCATCTCTCCAGCCCCATATTCCAAAGTCTTAAACTTTTAAATAGTACACACAGTATTTGCCCAATAACTTTATCTTCTCAGCCTCTATAGTAGACTCTTTCACATAGTACTTGGTCTCCAATCTTACTGAATTTACAGTTTTGTAACTTATTTCCTCTGTTTATGACTTTGATTATAAATTAAGTAGCTTTTCCTTCTTGGATGTTCATAGATAGATATTTTCCCCATTGAGAAATGAGGTGACTTAGACTTAGTGAAATTATTGATCACCAGCCCTATCCCAATACCTTAGGTCTGCCTTAAAGTATAAAGCTCTGTATATAATCACCAACAGACATGCTAGCCATCTTTTTATTTTACTTTATTTCCTATTAATTCTAGTCACAATTACTCAGTTCAACCTAAGATTTTCCATGATTTTCTTTCTCCTGATTTGAACGCCCAGTAATTGCACTATCAGTCCTTGTATTTTCTTCCCATTTCTACCACCAGAGAAATATCCGAGAAAATTAATTTTATGTCATGAAAAGCTATCTTAAAAAGCAGTACTTTCAGTTTCAGTTGAGGCGTTATGTATGCTAAGCACTATTTACACTGATTTGATATTACCTCCTATTCATTTTTATTTTTATTATGTATGTGGGGGGGGGCTTTATGAATGTGAGTGCACTGCACACAAAGGACAGAAGACTGTATCAGGCCTTCTGGATCTGGAATTAGGGAGGGTTGTCAGCCACACAATGTGGGTTCTGGACGAATAGTATGTCTTTTAATGACTGAAGCATCTCTCTGACCCCAACAAGTCTTAATTGTAAGAGAACTTTGCTTTCTCTCTCTCTCTCTCTCTCTCTCTCTCTCTCTCTCTCTCTCTCTCTCTCTTTTGTTGTTGTTGATAGAAAGAAATACAAGTAGATCCAGGGTTCAGAGCCAAGATGACCCCCAAGGACCTACACGGTAGCCCTGTTTGATAACAGGCTAGCTCCTATGGAGTTAGGTAGGTTCCAGGTGTCTATTGCAGATTCCAACTCCAGGCCTGCCCCAGGGGACTCTAGGGCCAGATGGCCCCCATCAACCCAGATGGCAGCCTCACATTAATGTCAGTTCAGCCTTTATGAACTCGGGCTCCAGGCATATCTATGTGGATTCCAATGTTTACATATAAACACAGAGAGTAGGCCCCGCTTCTATCAGAACCCAAGGCCAGCTGCATAGCCTGGACCCAGTCTCCAGGCTTTCAGGATCTATGCAGCAAGTCTATCTGAAGTTAGGTCCTAATATCCTTTTACCTTCAAATCTTTAACCAGGCGTACTGGAAAAAAGATTTCCCCGGTTATGCTAGTATGTAAAGGCTAGAAAACATGCCTATTGTATAAAGAGCAGACCAGATGAAATGATGTACAGGTCAGAAACAAAAATAAAAAGCAGAAAAGAAGCCAAAAGGCTAGAAAGGCATATCATCAACAATTGAATAAAATGAGCCACCAGGGAGAAAAAGGAGAAATCTATGAATCAATTGACAAATAATTCAAAATGATTTCCAAGACATTCAACAGGCTGGGGAACAACACACAAAGAAAATTAATCAAAATTGAATAAACAACACCTGATGAAAGTAGTTTGGGAAAGATCAAAGCAAAAACAAAACAAAACAAAACAAACAACAAAAAACAATAAAACAACCAAATAGAAATTCTAGAACTGAAGACAACGATGAAGAGCTAAGTAGACAAGAGATTGTGTTCACTCCTTTTGCCTTTCTGAAATGAACTCTTCGACATAATCAACTTAAAAGAGAGAAAGGCTTTATTCTAGCTCATGATTCCAGAGTGTTCTTCCATGAACAGAAGACTCCTTGGATGAGACTGAAAAGCATGACAGTAGAGAACACAGGAAGCAGAGAAAGGAAGAAGGAGCCAAGGCAAGATATTCCCTTCAAATGCGTGGTTCTAAATCAGTTAATTGCTCTACTCCTATCTGACCTTCTACAGCTCCACAACACCCGATAGTCTATTCAAACTTTGTATCCAGTGATGAAATCATTTATTAGGGCAAAAACCCTTAAAATCTAATCATCACTGGAAACACTCTCTTGAACACACCAGGCACTCCATGACTCTTCTAGCTATGTCTCATCCAATAAAGTTGTTAATCAAGGTTTTCCACCACAGAGATCTTTGCATTTTTCCAGTGACAGAAATAAAGTAATTTTAGGTTCCTAGTGAAAAACTCTTAAAAGCTTCTTCTTCTGACAATGGGATCAAGACAAGGATGCTCACTCTTCCCACCTCCTTGCAGTGCAGTACTGGAATCCTAGACAAGGATGCTCACTCTTCCCGCCTCCTTGCAATGCAGTACTGGAATCCTAGACAAGGATGCTCACTCTTCCTGCCTCCCTGCAGTGCATTACTAACACTGGAATAACAAGCCTGAACCTCCACATCCAGCTACTTACATGAGTTTCAACTCTGGTCCCCATGTTTGGACAACAAGCATTGAACCTGCTGAGAAATCTCCCTAAGCCCTCCTTCTTGCCTTAAAAATGTTTCTATATTTATTTATTTTATGTGTATGAGTATTGCCTACATGTATGTAACTGCACTGCATGCATGCCTGATGTCTACAGAGTTCAGAAGATCAGGCATCTGATCTCTGGAACTGGGAGTAGGGAATTCACTCTCTTATCACCTGCTTTTAAGGCATCACTGAAGTTCAAGACTGAGAAACCAAGTGAGAAGAACAAATACCAACTATCCAAATTATAAAGGAGATGTGTACTCATCTCTGTTCCAATATAATATATTATATATGCAAAACCCTACAGACGTAAGAAAAAGAAGCGATTAGAACTGGGAAGCAGAGATACTTAGATGATCAAGTAAGCATACCTATAACAGGTGCATTGAAATTAAATTAAGACATTAATTCTATGTATAATGAAATAAAAGTAATAAAATACCCTAAATTCATGGATTAGAATAACTAATAGTGTTAAGATATCTACAGTCATCTAAATAAATTAAAATAATCTCCATTTAAAAATTTAATGTTATTTCAAAGAAATTCTAAAATTCGTATGGAATTGTAAAAACATTGAATAGACAAAGCCATTGTGAGTGACAGTAGAGGCAGCCCCCCACTCCTTGGTGAAAATTAAACTATAAATCACTGATAACAAAACAGTGTGGTACTGCCTTTTTTTTAAAGGTCCCATGGAATACAATAGCAAACCAGAAAGCTCAGTCTACTAAAAGATGTCATGAACTCAGAACAGGGTTCACTGCGAGCAACTGAAACAGGGAAAGTGGGAGTGCCAATAAGAGTACCAGATGTTGAACAGCACTCAGTGTCCTGATTTAAATACATGGTTTTAAATTCACGTACTATTATATGAATACATACTTGTATTAAGACAAATATGATACACATATATCTAACAAGGCAATACACATACATTTAGTAGCAAGTAGTCTGTGGGGCTACAACAATTCACCAGATAATGGAGTTTATAATCATAAGAGAAGTGAAAAAATTTTATACGGAGAAAATTTCTGACTATAATGAAAATAGCCAATAACAAACACATTGCAAACAGCATCTAAAGTCACTTGTACACTTTAAAAATTGCAAACAAATGTGAGTGGACCACTGACCAATGTGTGGTCTGTGGGAATCATTCTCACATTTGTTTTCTTCTACCTTTCCCCAGTTTGAGAAGACAGGCAAAGTCATGATAGCAACATCCTAAAAGCATCCTAGACGGACCACAGATTCTACACCAGATAGATACTTCAAATATCATGGCAAAAGTAACTCTACGGTTAATCCTGACAGTTGTAATGCATGCAGTGTGAAATTGTCCTTTAAAGGCAGCACTGATAATGTCCATTCTGACATTATTTGCAATGGGGGAGTCCACACACCAGTGTTAGCGCCAGAGAACATTTGATAGCAAATCTGCTCCCTGCTCTGCTTGCCTTCTTTTTAAACCTTGGATGGTGGACTGACTACACATTGCAACACTAAACTCAAAACCTAACTCTTAGCAGTGAATGGAAAGAGCAGTTTAATCCAAAGATTAAGGGCAACATTTAAACTGCCTTTCTGAATCAACTCACGCATTTCTGTCGGGAAACTGAAAATTTAGAAATTGCAGGTTGGCTTGCTATTGCTGAGCCATAAACTTCAGAGCAGAGCCCGATGGGGCGTTGGGGTTTACTGAGAAGCCAGGTTTATGGTGAGTCTGCAACGGCTGACATGAAACGCTCTCATCTCTGTGTAAGGCTCACTGTGGAAAACCTTCAGAGAGCCAGAGGTGGTGTAGCAGAGGGAAGAGGTGGTCGGCTGGAATAGCTGTGGTCCTCAGGGCTGATCACAGCCATCCAGTACGAGGGAGACAAGAAGAGGGTCAAACCACTCTCCCCTAGTCCCGGGAGAAACATCTGGGCAATGCATTTCGGGTAAATGCTAGGAAGGAGGTTTTATTCTGTTTGACTTTATTTAAAACCCAAACGTTGGCCACTCTTTTGCTTTGGCTTTGAAGTTTGGGACAGAGAAACCTTAAGATAAGAGCACACCTCAGGTTTTCACAGAGGCACAGAGCTGTCCCGGTGGCAAGTTCACAGAGAAAGGCGGTGGGTCGCCCACTGGATAAAGTGGGAGGCTGGGTGCAGCAGGGCTGGCTCCCAGCGGCCTGCCCTCTGTTCAGCATTTGCAGATAGATAGTGCTTATCTGTGTGTCCGGTGCTTATAGCTACCACCTGGTTTAAAATCTTAGCCTTAGTATTTATTTTTAAAGTTTCAAAAAAAGAAAAGAGCAAACAAACCACCAGATTTCATTTGGAATATAAAATCTACTTCTGGTTTTACGGCTTAGTTTTGTCCACAGACTTCATTCTTGGTGAGTTCTAAGTTTGAAAAACCAAGCTACTGTAGTCGCTCAGCTAATGAATGGAACAAGACTTTATTACTTTTGAACTATGGTCTTTAAATTTGTAAATGTGTTTTCTTTAAATTTCAATCTCTACAAATCTCTCTCTCTCTCTCTCTCTCTCTCTCTCTCTCTCTCTCTCTCTCTCAGTGTGTGTGCATGTGTGTGTGTGTGTACATACATGCATTGTGTGTGTAGCATGTGGTTCAGGCACACATGCCAGAGCACACCTATGGAAGTAAGACGACAACTTTGTGGACCCATTCGCTCCTTCTACCTTTAAAGTTAGGTCAAACTCAGATGGCCATGTTTTCCCCGGAGACATTTTCACCTGCCAAGCTATCCCACTAGCCCATCTTTGCAACTTTTAAAAGGTTTATTTATTTATTTTACGTATATGTCTGGGAGAGTGTACACCACACATTCACGGGTCGGGAGTTCCATGTGGTTGTGAGTCCCCCGGCATGGGTTCTGGGAACCAAACTCTGGTGCTCTCCACAAGCAGAAAGTGCTTTTCACAGCTGAGCTTTGTCTCTAGCTCTTTTTTTTTCCATTTTATTACACTTTGAGAATGCAGTAAAAATAGCTTCAGTTAAAATAATGTTTGAAGACACCGGCTCTAACTGCCAACACTTTCATTTCTTATTAGAAGTAACATATTTCTCTTTGAAAACCACACAAAATAATGCTATAAAATGAAACCACACAACTTTCGGTGGCCTCTTCTGAAGCATTGAGTTTATCTTTTACTGTGAAACACATTCCTGGTGAGTTTGTGCCCACATAGACTACACCGGGAACCTAGGTAATGCCCCAACTGCTCATAAGTTACATATTACACCAGAGTTGTGGATTAAAAAGAAGAAGAAGAAAGAAAACTTCAGCAAGTGGATAAAGAATGGGATTTTGTAGCATCTAAACAACTACAAATTATTAAACATGGGAGAGCCAGTTGACAAATAGATAAAGCGAGACAAAAAGATAGGTACTTTCACCAAAAGAGTCTCTCAAGTCCCAAAGGAGCCCTTCTGTCTTTAAGTGAACATCATAATGAAGGACAAGCGGGTTCCTTTTGAAGATTCACAAAGAGTTCAAATTTGTGAGAGAAACCAAAGCTAGAAAGGTTTAAAATAGCAACTTCTACATAAAACTGTATACCATGTTAAATGTATAAAATGTTTTAGTTTTTAAATAGTGTAAATTTGCTAGAGATACACTGGCGTATTTGGCAAGAGAAACTAAAGCAATTGAGTTTTAGGCTTGATCTTAAGCTGCTAGCAGAAGGGGAAATGGGTGTTGTTATTGTTTTGGCTTTAGTAATAGGGAACATGTGAGGTTTTATTTTGCCAGCTCCTGCCCCCTGCAGTACTTACAGAGTTATGTATTTAGCCCCGTTCAAACCAATCAGTCTGGACATGAGACTAGGTAGAACACTACCCTGTCTTTATGTTACCAACTTTTTAAACTCAGAAAATGGCGTCAGATTTTCTTTTCCTCAAGATCTAACAGAAGTTTAGTTTACAAAACCCAAAAAGAATCCAGTGAAAATAAGCTGAAAACAGATGAGCTGTCCTCATGTGTCCTTCATCCTAGCCTCAGGCTATTTTTTCCCTCCTGTGGTAAGTCTGTTGCTTTGGGGTTTCTAAAATGCCTTCCTTAGCTGCTATTTACACTCTGAATACCTTGTCATGTGGGAGCTTTAATTCTCCATTGACACAGCTCTGAATGACGCGTCTTTTGAGAGCTATCCAAGCAGAATGCTCCGGATTCACTAGGAGCTGACGCTGTCCCCTGTGTACACAATGGAAAGAAGGAATAGTCCTCACTGTAACCAGTGACTGCATTGCTGCTCGAACGGTGGGTGCAACCAGAGTACCGGGATTAGAGTACTTGACTGCATAGACGTCCAACAGCAGGAGAATCAGGACATTGTAAAAGGAAAAGAGACCATCAAGATGGCTCAGCAGGCAAAGGCGCTTACTACACAAGCCCGGAAGCCAGAGTTCAATACCCAGCACCCCAGAAACACTGAAGGAAAGAACTGACTCAACAAGATTGCCGTCTAACCTCCATATAGGCTCGGTGGCACGTGTTCTCACGCATACACATCACACACAAAGGCACACACATGCACTAATTTGAAAGGGCGGAGGTGAATCACCTTAGAGTCCAACAGGGAGCTTTTCCTAGGAAGAAAGTCTACCTTTGGTCAGTAGAAGCATTTTTAGTTCTAAGAGTAAATATGAGATAAGAGAGTCTATCCAGGAAAGCAAATGTCACTTGGGATGCGGGGCTTCCCAGTGAGCTCACAGGGGCCAGTCGCTCTCATTCTAGAAAGTGCATGTGATAAAAGCTGGATTGGTGTCAAAGCCTTTTCGGCCAATTTCCCTCCAAACAGCTGGCCTCAAACTGAGGGAGCTAATTACTATGGAAAGCTCTCTGCTCAAGCCTTCAGTAAGCAAGAGGCTAAGGGTTCTTTTGCTGCGGAAAGGAATGAAGGTATGGTCCTCCCTCCTCTCCCAGGCCAAGCCCAGCCTTAAGGAACTCTTGTATCTCTCTTGCCTTCTCTAGAAAGGCTGGCAGTGACAGTCTACCCACAGTTGCTCTGACTTCCTTCACGGAGATGCAGAAATGCCACTATCCTTTTAATTTTAACTGAATTTTGAATTTGTTCACTAACATGACAACTTAGTCATGTTATTATAAATGTAAAAATGATAATAGGAATTCATGCATTTTTGTGCCTATAACACTTGAATGTTGAAAAAGCATCTCAAAACACACAACATAAATTTGATCTTCTCCAAACGGTCTCCGAATCTAAGCTCTTTTTCCAGGTGGAAAAATGGCTCCCGGCTCTCTGGGTCCACCCCAACGAGGCAGCGTGGGTAGTTAACTTGTTCTCCTGCTTGCTCTTATTCCTCAGTAATTCTCAGTCTACTCCCAGGTTCATCGTGAGTCCACACCCTCAGATTCTTCTTAAGTTGAGCCCATCACTGCAGACAAACTAGCCGGGCCCCCTCACCCGCCAGCCCAGCATCTCTGCTTCCTCCTGGACCCATTTACCCCGCAGCATTGAGGATGATGCTCAGAAGAAATTAATCTTGGGCTCATCTTTCTTCACTCTAGAAGATTCACCCTGCTCTTGGGATGAATCTAGCAGGTCACGGAGCCTACAAGTCCCCACACAAACCTCCTCCTGTGTCCCCTCTCCTCCTCTCCACTCTTCAGTATGTTCCTCGTTTTGTTTTGTTACAGAACTGATGGACATGTTACTTTTGCAATGTGCCAAACTCTGTGCTTCCCATTCAGCCCATTCATCCACAGGAATTGCAGACATCCATGGGACCAAGCTGTCTATACTCAGCAAGCAGGCTTTAATCTTCTTACTCTGAGCACAGTTTTCTCCAGTGCTGCTCTCTAGAGCCATGGCTGGTACATAGATTCTCATCCAAGCCAAGGACTTCTGGTCAGTCTTTCCTTTTCTCTGGCCTAGCAGAAATGGTGAGTACTCTTATGCAGTTCCACCATGGGATTTAGAGGGATTTGATGGTTGTGTGGGTGACAGAAAAGCACACTGCGTGCAAGGCTGGTTGTTGCTTCTAGTTCTGTCACTATTCAATGTGCAACTTTGAGGGAGTACTTAAACCCTCTCAGACTTAGTCTACAATGAAAACATCAGCATGGTAGTGTACTGTGTATAAAGTAAAGTGGCCGGAGCACACATCAAAGGGATATGGCTTTCAGGACTATTTGACTCAACAGACCACAATTTTAAAAAGTACCATTGTGTATACTGACATAAATTTTTAAATTGTTATTTGGAAAAAAAATAAAAATAATCCTTCCAATGCACTCAAACTATTTTTAAGCGATTTTATTTGATTACTCTTTGTGCTTGAACTCTGGGTTAAGCCAACTTGATCTCAAAATAATGACTTAAACTAGTTGAGGCCAAAACAGCTAAATTGTCCCCAGGCTATAATTGTGATAAATTTAAAATGTGTTCTGAGTGATACATTGACCCAAATTCACTCAAGTCGTTCTAATTATGCTGTTGTTTATTACTATGACAAATGTTTTGACGGCAGGATTGATACTAAAAACAAGCAGAGGTTTGTTAACTTGCAGTAAATTTAAAAAGTGTGTGGGTTGTGCTCTGGGCAGCTCTAATAATAGTAGGATCATTTTTAAGCCCTAAGACATGCATGGGTAGACAGTTGTTTTTATTGAAAATATATCTTTTAATTGGATGAAGATATTTTAGGGTTTTGTTTCTCACAATGAAGAGAGGCAGTGTTAGCTATGTAGAGGTGGAGGGAGGCCTCGCACACCTACCGGGTTCCATTAACCTTCAGCGAATGGAGAACAGCCTCCCAAGAGCAGGCAGCAGAGTACTGGCACATGGAAAAGATGGAAGGGGTCTAAGGAGAGAAAGTGCAAAAGGTGCCTGCTGGCTGATGCTCTTTTGGGGCAGTTGCTACGTGCATACAAGGCAGGAACCTCTCAGATATCTGGTCCTGTCATTAATAACCAAAACAAACAAAAATGGGAGCTTAAAATAAATTTTCTAGAAAAAGGGAATGTGTTGATAGCCATCTTGCTGTTCACCGTCCAGAGGAGAGCGCCAGCTGAGGTTTGCAAAGGACTGGATGGCACCATTTTCAGAGCGTTCCCTAAAGCAGCCACTGCTCCGCAGAGTAGCCAAGCTAAAGCCATGGTGATTGAGTTCCTTCCTGGATGCAGACTTGTCCCTTTAGTTCTAAGTTCAGGAACTGTGCTTCAACAATAGCCTTCCTGATTTAAAGGTAGCAGCATCTTCTGATTATCCTCCCATGAGCTCTTGCTTTCAATTTGTTTTTCTTAAGCACTAGGCAGGGGTTTCCAACACCCCTGGATACCATGGTCACTTGAAGGAAGCCTTAAACATGCATATCCTTGGACCCTCCCCAGACCTCCTGATCCGGTTAAAGACTGTCTTCAAAACTACTGGGTTTTTGCGTTTGTTATTTTTTCAATAAAGATGTCTAAAATTTGAAACCCCAAGAGAACAGAATATAGCAGATACAGGTCTATTCCTTTTTTTAAGCCCTAGAGATGCTAAAAGTTATGGACATTTAAAATTGGAGCAGTAATATCTGCTAAGTAGAATGAATTAACTAATTAATTATTAAGAGAAGACAAAATTCAGAGACAGCACTGACCATGGCAGTTCCCCGACTCCCACACCCCACATCTAACCTTACTAGACAAGAGTGTTAGGGACACAAAGAAGTAACTGGGAACAACTTCTTTGCAGGAATATTCCAGGGTATCAGTTTGCTAAAGAGGAGGAAGCCATACTTTCTTTGGACTAAACACCATGAAGGGTGCAGCAATTTGCATAGTCCTGCAGAAGCAGAGAACGCTACTTGCAAGAGAAGGTCATTGCGTTCCAAACAGGTGACCAGAGAGTTCTTATTTTAATCTGGAGAAATTAGTTAACCACTTAGCAACCCTTTTCATTAACTCCTGCATCCTAGAAGCCCTCTCTATAGCTGGCTTTATAAAAAATAACTTAAACTAAGAATTTCATCAGTTACCTTTAGTGCCAACATATGCACAATTTAAGTAGGTGGGACAGGGTTCCTTAATTGGAACAAGTTTCAGTTTGCACCTGGCTTATTCTTTAAAATGCTAGCACAAACCTAGCAACTAATCTTGCATCTGTGTAGTTCCCGATGGATAATTTTAAGAATGTGCATTAAAAACAGAGCTACCATCTTAAAGTACAGAGATGGAAAAGCAATCGATGCAGCTGAGCCCAGACACGGAACCGGCCCTCTTCCGTTGTCTTTGTCATTTCCCATTCCTCTCCTCTTCCGCCTCAGGGGCTCCCACTGGCTTTTGTGGTGGTGAGAAAAATCCTCACCCTGCTCTCTGCCAGAAGGGGCCTACCTGCTCGACACAGCAGTGCCTTTTCTTGGGTGACAAATGTGAAGCATAAATACCTTCCACACTGTGTTGCCATACTCTGCTGAATTTTTAAAACTTACTGTCTGGGCAAGGTCCAGGGTATTCATTGGCTTGCCTTCTACACTAAGGGACCACATGTAGCTTCCCCAAACCTCCCTGCACACTCCTGTCCTTCCGCCATATCAGCAGAATGCCACTGACTTAATGGATCATGGAGACTTTCTCTGGGAGATTCAGATGGTCCACATGTTTGACACTACATGGCATAAAGCAAGTGACAAAGAGTTCTCATTGCTGTCTGTTTGGTATGGATGTCAGTTCTGTCTGTCTGATCCCCTTTGCTAAGTCAGAGAAAAAGCACATCTTGACCAGTTACTGTTAACCCACTACATACTTGAGGCTGGGTTAATCAGCTCTGGCAAACATACTACTTTTCACATGGCGTAACTCTTATACCAAATATCTACCCACTTACCAGGACCTGTGACCATCGGTGCTTTTCCTGAGCATTATCAAAAGCAATGACTATCTGTGGTGACCATTTCTTGGCTCTGCTTGGCTCAAAGCCACCCTATGTCCTCAAGGGCATAGTTCTAGCAGTTTCTTCCCTTTAATTCCTACATCAATATCTCTTACTCTTCACTGTTTGTACCATTAGCATAGGTAATAACACAGAGCTATGCTCTTCCCGATCGCAAAGAAATCTTTTAGACAAACTTTCTCTGCCAGCTCCTGAGACATTTCTCTTTTCCTGTTTGCACTGGAACTCTCCGCTTTGCTATGCTCAGTTTCCCTCCAGCAGCCCTCTCTCAAACGCTCTCCAAGCACTCTTCTCCTGCCTCCACTCTGATAAATATCTCTGCAGTGACCAGTCTCTGGACCGGGTCCAACAACTGGGCTTCAACTGTCTTCTTAATTGCTCTAATGAAGCAGCTGATGACATTGCCCCGCCCCACCACCTTCTAATATATTTTATCCATCAATTTGGTTTTGCTTTATTTCCATGCACAGACTCACAGTTTTGTGTTTTGTGTAAATTTGTTCCCATTTCTGTGGTCTGTGGGCTTCCTTCTCTCTACATATGTTTTCCCCATCTTGTTTATAAATGCAGCCGCATGGCTTCAATACTGCCTGTATGCCAATGTCCATCTACAGACCAGTACTCTCCTTTACATTCCAGACCTGTATATCAACGCCCTATGAAGTATATCTAAAAGAATGCCTGACATTCATCCAAAAGTCAACAACAAAAGACTGGTTCTGCTTCAAGATCTTTGGATCTCAGTTACAACTTTCCACACACATTAAATAAGCACTTTAAATTTTTCACCTTGAAACAATATTGACAAGTGCCATGATTTTAAAAGTTTTGTTTTAAGTATATGTATCTACAAAAAAAAGAAAGCCAGGAAGAAAAAAAAAATGAACATAGGTGCCACAGAGCAAATGACCCATTCACCTAGGAGAAGATAGAAATTATAGAGAAATAATTTTGTAACCACATAGTGGATAAAAATTAAGAAGTCAGACACCACTGTAAGACACCAAGACTAGTCATTGCTTCTGTACAATGCCTAATGAAAACATGAAATGCACAGCTTGTGGCTCAGCAGCCCCGCTAAGCACATCCGCCTGAGAAGCTGCTGCCCTTGTGCCCCAGGAAATAGAGGAAAATGGAACTGCTGCAAATAGCAGTTGGTGACAGAACAGGGATTTTGAACTGAAGAAGATTAATAATCTGAGAGATTTAAGATGAGACATTTTGACAAGTAATAGAAAATGTCCAGAAGAGGTGGGGTGTATTTTGTCAAGATAAGCAAAATGAAGGAATTGCAAGAGCAAGATGTTAGGAGCATCATTAATTATTGAGAAATGTGAAGATATTGTCTGTCGGAAAAAATATCTCAAAGGAGGATATGTACACTTCAGAAGAAAAAGTTTGTCCACGAAACAATGCCATGGAAGCTGCCTTTGTGAGTCATAGGAGGATGAAAAGGAACATCTGCTGAAGCACTCAAAAACAATATGTGGCACGACAGGGAGAAAGCCTAATTTAAGCAAACGGAAGAAGGGATGTTTCCCATGTCACTCAGATGCAACTCCTTAGCCCATGTGTTTTTAAATTTCTGGCTATAAAGATGAGGATTTCATAATTTAATATGGAGAACAGTGCTGTCCACCTTTACCAGTTCCTTGATTAACAATCTCAGAGTCATCAGGAATAGTTCACAGAGAAAACATAAAGCTTGATGGGCAGGCTGGCCTGTGGCCTCTACATCACTTCTGACAGCTGCATGGGTATGTGGTTCCCGCATCACTTGCACATGGTAACATGAAGAGGAAGGTGTGACTTTATTGCTTTTTTTTAGTTGAATTTGAGGATGCCATAAAATAAAACAAAAGTCATAATGAGAAGATGTATAAAAATTAACTTTTCTTCAATGTGAAAATTTAAATTTAAATGTCTTCAATTGTCCTTATTGTATATCATACTTGGAAAAATCTCTAGCATGCTGGAAGGGAAGGACAGAAAGAAGAAAGGGAGATGAACTTCTACAAACACATTAAATTTTTTCACTGAGATCACCACTTGGCAGAGCTCAGACCTTTGAAATGAAGTTAGAACAAAGCAGTAGCATCAATTACTAAAGGTTCATACTAAAAATGGAAACATTACATTGAGCAGTAGAGCAAGCAAGCACTGCTCTGTAGGACACCTGACTCCCTCTTCACCCAAGCCTCTGTTGACACAACCATGATATGCTACCAAGGGCATACTCCTGATTTCTTTACCACTTGCTATTCACAGTCTGAAATACTGTCTAATGAGCAAATACTGAGTGAGACATACACGATGGGCTTAAATGTAGGTTAAGATATATTAACTATTTATAGCTTCTGGGGATGTTTTAAAGAATGTGTTTGACTTGCTTTTTTTTTTAAGTTTGGAAAAATGTATTTTTGAACGAAGGTGACTAACAGACATGACACTTGTAGACCCACTGTCAATGTTCCTGTAATCTGTCTTACTCTTCTGGAAGCATCTGTGGATCTCAGAGCAGCCATGTCATCATCACATTGTAGCAAATCTGTACGACAAAAGCGTGGACCCAAAAAATAGGCTAGTGGTTAAATATAGTTTTAGCTATAAAATGAATCATCTCTAATTGTCACAAGTGATATTATTTCAAAAAGCAAAATGTTCTCAAATCTATCTCAACAGTTGTACCACTTGGTTACAAAAGAGGCCAACAATATGGAGTAGAGAAAAGATGGTATCTTAAACAAATGGTACTGATCAACTGCACACATACACGGAGAAGGATGCAACTAGATCCTTATCTCTGACCCTACCCCAAACTAAATGTGGGGAGAGTAGAGGCGGGATGCCAGAGCTTATGGAGATAGAACAGAAGCAGAGTATGAGGGCATCTCTGAGACAAGCTGGAGACCTATGTCAGGGTAGGCTTCTGGGAAGATATGGGTGACCTTAGCTAAGACTTCTAGTAGTGGGGGTCATGGAAAATTAAGAGGCTACCTTCTAGCCAGGGAGGACTTCTAGTGGAAGGAGGAGAACACCAACCCAATCACAAAAAAGCTTCAACCCCAAAATTAAATTGCCTACAAGACCTGCAGGGATAAAAATAAAGCAGAGATTGGGGGAATGTCCAACCAATACTTGGCCCAACCTGAGACCCACCCCATGGGAGAGATCCAACCCCTGACACTATTAACAACACTTTTATATGCTTGCAGATGGGAGCCTAGCAAAGCTGTCCTCTGAGAAGCTCCATGCAACAGCGGATCAAAACAGATGCTGAGACTCACAGGAAAACATTGGAGGAGCACAAGAAGCCTTGTAGATGAGTGAGAGGAAGAACAGAAGGATACGGAGGGAACAAGAGTGTCACAAGAAGAGTGACAGAGCCAACAAACCTGGGCTCAGCTGAACTTTCAGAGACTGAAGCACCAACAAAGGCTATGCATGGATTGTACCTAGGCCCCTTACACATATGTAGCTGATGGGCAGCTTGTTCTTCATATGAGTCCCCTAGTAAGGGGAGCAGGTGCTGTCTCTGACATGGACTCTGTGGCTGCTTTTCAATCACTTACCCCTGGTGGAACTGCTTTGCCAGGCCACTATGAAAGAGAATGTGCTCAGTCCTAATGCAACTTGATGTGCTGGGTGGGTTGGTTGGGGGAGGGCCCCATTTTTCTGAGGGGGAGGGGAATGGTGGATGGGGGAAGAGTGAGGGAGGGTGGTACCAGGAGCTGAGGAGAGAGGGGCTATAATTGTGATGTAAAGAGAATAATAAGAATTTTTAAAATGTCTCAACGAAGGCATGACACCCTGAATAAAGAATGAAGTAAAGAATACACTTGAACTCATTAGCATAGGAAAAGACTTTCTGAACAGGACACTCATAGCCCAGGCATTAAAACTAGTTAATAAATGGGACCTCACAAAATGAAAAGCTTCAATACATCAAAGAATATTATCATCAAGTGAAAAAGCAGCCTATAGAATGAAAACTAAATCTGTATAAGCTATACATCCAACAAAGATGAAATCTAGGATATAGAAAATTTTCAAAAAACAAACATTTAGAAAGTAATCCAGTGGCTTCCAAGATGGTGACAGCTAGTGTGTACCTTATCTGAGTGGCAGAAGATCAAAAACTGCAAATCAGGTGAATAACCAGGCAGCTGACTCCATTGCTGGTAGGAGTACAAACTTTTACAACCACTTTGGAAATCAATCTGATGCTATCTCAGAAAATTGGGAATAGCTACCTCAACACCCTGCTATACCACTCCAATAGATGCTCCACCAAACCACAAGGAATTTGCTCAGCTATGTTCATAGCAGCTTTATTTGTAGCCAGAAACTAGAAACAGCCCAGAAACAACCAAAGAATGGATAAAGAAACATATACAGGGGGAGGTAATCCCCCTCAGTCACAGTCATAGGGGAGGGGAATAAGGGGAAAATGGGAGGGAGGGAAGAATGGGAGGATACAAGGGATGGGATAACCATTGAGATGTAACAAGAATAAATTAATAAAGGAGAAAAAAATTAAAAATTAAAAATTAAAAAAAAAGAAAGAAAATGTGGTACAATTACACAATGGAATACTATTCAGCTATTAAAAACAAAGAAATCATGAAATTTGAAGGCAAATGGATGGAACTAAAAATGATCATCCTGAGTGAAGTAAACCCAAACCCAGAAAGACACACATTGTACCAACTCACTTATAAGCAGATATTAGTCATACAGTGCAGGACAATCATATGATGATTCACAGACTCAAAGAACCGAAGTAACAAGGAGGGCTCAAGAGGATGCTTGAATCTCACTCAGATGGGGAAATAGAATAGACAGCAAGAGTGGATGAAGGGAGAAAACAGGGTAGGAGAAGGAGTAAGGGGGGAAATGACAGTGGGGATCTGATGGAGGGTGGGCACAAGGCCAGAGGGCTTGGAGAGAGACCAGAAACTGAGGACAAGGGCATCTCTGAGACAAACTAGAGACATATGACAGGGTAGGTTCCTGGAAAGATATGGGGGTGACTCTAGCTAAGACTCTTAGTATTGGGGCTCATGGAGACTGAATTCTAGCCAGACAGGATTTCCAAGGGAGAAGAGGAACACAAAACCACCCATAAAACTCCCTGCCTACAAGATCTTCAGGGATAAAGATAGAGCAGAGATTGAGGGAATGTCCAATGAAACTATTAACAATACTCTGCTAGGATTGCAGATTGGAGCCTGGCATAGTTGTTCTCTGAGAAGCTCCATCCAGCAGTGGATGGAAACAGATACTGAGACTCACAGCCAAACATTGGGCAGAGCATGGGGAGCCTTGCAGAAGAGTTGGGGAAAAGATAAAAGAACACAGAAGAGGCAAGAACTCCACCAGAAACCAACCGTGTCAACTAACCTGGGCCCAGGGTGTCTTAGAGGGACTGAGGCACCAACAAAGGATTATGCATGTATTGAACCTAGCCCCCTACACATATGTAGCCAATGGGTGGATTAGTCTTCATGTGGGTTTCCTAGTAAGAGGAGCAGGGGCTGTCTCTGATGAGGACTCTGTAAAAGACAATATGCTGATATGCTGGGATGGGTTGGTGAGAGGTGTGCTCCTCTTCTCTAAGGAGGGGAAATAGAGGAAAGGGAGGGAGGGTGGGACCTGGAGAAGAAGGGGAAGGGACTAAGTTGGCATGTAAAGTGATTGAAAAAGAAGAGGAGGAGGAAGAGAAGGAGGAGGAAGAGGAAGAGGAGGAGGCAGAGGAATAGAAGGGGCAGGAAGAGAAAGTAATCCACTCAGAACATAGGGAATGGAATTAAATAGTAAGTCCTTCAGAGGAGAAGTATACACGGCTGAGAAATAGTTTGAAATGTTCACTGTCCTCATCTGTCTGGGAATTCAAGTTGGAACAACTTTAAAATTTGATCTTGTCACAGATAGAAGGGACTAAAGAAAAAATACCAGGATAACAAATGCTACCCTTATCTGCTTCTGGGAATGAAAATTTATACATGAACATCTGTGTGTAGGTTCCTCATAAAGATAGAGAGAGAATTATTGTATATCACTCTTGGGCATATACTCATAGCACCCTATATCTTACTTTAGAGACACCAGTTCATCCATGTTTTTCACTGCTCTATTTGCAATAGACTGTAAATTAAAACAACCTAGATTTCCATCAATAGATTAAAGAATAATGAAAATGTAGTACATTTACACAATGGAATGTTTTTCAGTTGTTAATGAAAACATAATTAAGCGGTTTGCAGGAATACACATGGAGCTAGAAACAATCATTTCAAGAGAGGTAACCCAGACCCAGAAAGAAACTGAAACCAAGATGAAACTTGACAGCCTATGACCATATAGTGGGGGAAGAGGTCTCCCTCGGTCATAGACCTAGGGAAGGGGAATAGAGTGAAAGCGGGAGGGAGGGAGGAATGGGAGGATACAAGTGATGGGATAACAACTGAGTTGTAATCTGAATAAATTAATAAAATTAAAACAAAAATTCTTTTAAAAAGAGAAAAGAAAAGAAAGTGAAACATGCTTTCTATCATCGGTAGATGCTGTCTTTGAGTCTTCAAAGGCATTAGCTCCATCTGGAGTACCCATGGTGGTCAGGAAATTAGTGAGGAACTTTGGGGATAGAGATTTCAAAGAAAAGGATGTAGAACACAGTGGTAAAAAGAGTTAAGAGGGAATGATGGGACAGGAAGCAATGCAGGAAGTGGAGGATGAAAGGACAGGGTAGAAGAGGAAATATTGGGAGAGATAATTAACACTGAAGTCCTTTCAAAACAAGGCATATGTGGGTCTGCAGAGATGGCCCAGCAGTTAGGAGTACCAACTGCTGTCCCAAGGACATGGTTCAATTCCAAGGCCCTCCACGGTAGCTTACAATGGTCTGTAACACCAGCTCCAGCAATGCAGGAATGCTTGCTTGTAGCTTCCATGGGTGCCAGGCATCGTACACAGAGATACCATACAGGCAAAACATGCATACACATAAAAAATATAAAAAATAAATGTTTAAGAAACATGTAGAAAACCATTATTGTAGCAACTTCCTGGAATAAATATGCAAACAGATATGAAACAGAATAGAAATAGATGTACTCCATAACAGGACGAAAATGCCTTTCTAGACACTGTAGGCTAACAAACACCCAGTGTCAGGAACAGGTAAGCCCTTTTGGAGCTGTTGACCAGTAAGGTCAAAAATTACAGGCTCTTGCCAGTGCTCTTGATTACCCTCCAGGGCTTGATGAAAAGACCCTGTTGTTGAAACGGCACATGATAGAACCATAGAACATGGAGAAATCAAGTGACTACTATCCAGAAAGTTTCATTGTTACTGACTAGCTTCGACAGTTCTGGAAGGGGCAGGGGGAGGAAAAGAATCATCAATACAATCCAGCTGTGAAACCACAATCTACAATAAAGCCTGCTCCACAAGTTCAACCCCATGTTTAGCACTGTTATCAGGGCCAAGACCCTGTGCCTAGACAAGTCATAGGCCTGAGCCTGAGAGCCTACTACTAATACTCTGTTAAATGAGCACAGTATTAAACCATCTCCAAATAAGTTATCCTTATACCCATAGATTAGTGCATCTCTCATCCTACATCAGAGAAGCATCTTTGTGAAGCAGATGTCAATTAATAAAGAGACCCACAACCAATCAAGTGCAAAGAACCTGAGACTGCCAGACTGAACCCCAGCACGGACAGTATACCCATACTGTTTCAATGTGAGCTAAGGTGCGGTAGGTAGGTAATTGACAGAGCTTGGAGAGGAAGAGTCAGCTTGCTTAACGGGATAGTCTCCTGTAAGGCCACACATCCTAGAATATATGGGCAGCAGAGGTTGCATTTGATGGGATTAAAATGAAAAAGGACACAAAATTGAGAGGGTAGCGGGTGAATTTGAGGGAGGGGTAAATACAAACAAAATAAATACATTGTCAAAATTCTCAAAGAACTAGTAAAAATGACTTTAAATAATAAAATGGATGGATTTGGTAACGTGTTAAATATATATCAGTAAATTTAACATTTGTTTTTGAAAGTTAGTTGGCCAATTGAAATGATGGTTCAGCAGTTTGGAGGACTTTGCACTCTTAAAAAAGACCCAGGTTCATTTCCTAGCAAACTAAATTGTGAGTAGCTCACACCTCCTCTAACCCCAGCTCCAGAAGACCTGGTACCCTCTCCTGGCTTCTATAAACACCTTAATATATTACACGCACACACACACAGAGAGAGAGGGGGGGGGACAGAGACAGAGACAGACAGAGACAGAGACAGAGACAGAGACAGAGACAGAGACAGAGACAGAGAGAATACATCTTTTTTTAAAAATTGCTAACTTCCAGGAAGCCAAATAGAAATAAAAAAGTTGAAGTTATAGAAAGCAAACAGCAGATGAATGGTTAACTATAACTGTAGTAATAATTACAGTGGTTAAGGGGTCTAAATACTCAAATTTAGGGCCAGGTATTGATAAATGTTGAAAATAGCAACTCCCAAATATATACTGCCTTAAAAAAAAAAACCTACTCAGACCTGAAACACCCAAGTATACTAAAAGTAAAATGAAGGACAACGTAGTGTGTTAACCCTAATCCAAAGAGACCTGGGATGTCTGTGTTAATATAAAAGAGAGATAACTTCACAGCAAACAATATTGCCAGGAGTAAATGGTGCCATTTTATAAAGAGGTTAATTTGAGAAAAAATAACTGTTTTAAATGTTATCTACCTAACTGAAGACTTCTAAAGTACATAAAGAAGTTATAATATGGAATGTATGGTAAAAAAATTATACTAAAAATCCCAATGCCCCTTTCTTGATAATGGATAGGACAGAGAACATAAGGTTTTTTAAAGTGTAAAGCACCTGAGCAAATATATCTACCAGCTTGATGTAGTTGACATTTACAGAGCACTATATGCAAAAAAAAATTTTAAGTGCAGACTGATTTCCAGTATACACAAAGTGTTTACTAAGGAAGACTATATTCTGGTCCCAAACAAACATAATAAGTGTACAAGAATGTCAATCAAGCAAATTTGCTATCTGATCACTGTAAAATAAAGTGAGAAATCAGCAATAAAAAGATATCTATAAATATCTAACTACTTACAGAATAGTAACCTTCTAAATTACCAACAAGTCAAAGAAGGAAGCAAAAGAAAAATAAAGTGGAATGAACTCAGAAGATTAAGTTAATATTTGAATAGGAATTTGTGTCAGTAAACATATATGTTTTAAATATATTTATGTATATAATCAATGACCTAAGAAATAAGGAAATAATTAAGACAATTTTAATAATTATATGATAATTATTTATTAAATTACATATAATTATGCACAGTGTAATTAATTTAATTATATATTTCACATGTAAGTATATAATCATAATATAGCATAATTGTATTAATTTAATATATTTAGGTTAATTATATATACTTGGCAATTATAGATTCAAGGTAAAAAAATTAATAATATAGTAAGTGTAATGTTCTTCATAGAGAAAAATCAATGAATTTTGAAAATTGTCTCTTTAGGATCAATAATGTTGATAAACTACTGGTGCCAGAAAACAGAAGTTATAAACAAACTGTCAGATTAGGAATGGAAATGTGATTCCTAGAACCCAGGTTATAACTTCTGAAGTTACTAAATTTGTATTTCAAAACTCTCTCATGGGCTGCTGATATGACTCATGTATAAGAGCATTGCCATATAAGGACATAAGTGGAAATCTTCAGTGTCTATGTAAAAGCCAGACATGGCCACACATACCTGTGGCACTAGTGCTGGTGTAAAGAGCTTGGAGAGAAGACTTGCTAAGGCTTGCTAAGCCAGCCTCCTAAACCAAAAGACAAGTGCAAGTTTGTCAAGAGACCTTAGCTCAAGGGGATAAAAGCAGAGTGTGAAAGAGCAGGATGCACAATGTTCTCCATTGGCATACTACATTCACACATTGGTACATACACCTGTGATGATTACACAGCACAGCACATACACACACACACACACACACACACACACACAGAGAGAGAGAGAGAGAGAGAGAGAGAGAGAGAGAGAGAGAGAGAGAGAGACAGAGAGAGAGAGAGACAGAGAGAGAGAGACAGAGAGAGAGAGACAGAGAGAGAGACAGAGAGACAGAGAGAGACAGAGACAGAGACAGAGAGACAGAGAGAGACAGAGACAGAGACAGAGACAGAGACAGAGAGACAGAACAGAGACAGAGTCACTAATTCTAATACTAACAATACTGATTCCATGCAGACTCCCCTCACCTTCAGACACCAGGTATAATTTCAATCACAGGGGAGAAAATTAACTGGGTAACTGAATTTGTCAGCTTCCTATTAATATAATACTCATGACAAACAACTTATAAAGAGAAAGTCTTTGTTTTGGCTCATGGTTTGAAAGTTTCAGTCCAATACTGAAAGCTTCTTCTTCCTGTCCCTCCTGTAAGGGTGACGCTCCATGACAGAAATACATAGTGGGCTATACCACTTAGATTATCAACCAGGAATCAGTAAGAGGAAAACACCAGGATCCTACATTTCAAGGCATATTCTCAGTGCCCAAAAGATGTTATGCTAGCATCCATCTTCTAAGGGCCCCATAATCTCCCACTGAGTGTCGTCTTGGTTACCAAACCTTTAACATATCAGCCTTTGGGAAACACTTAGCATCAAACAAAAGCATTCTGCTCCTTTCCCCCAAAGGTCCATGCCTTCCCATGATGCAAAGGGTGCTAATTTTTTTTCTCCAAGTGTCTTTAGTTCAGCATAGCTTAAAAGCCAAAGCCCAATGTGTGCTCCGAAAGTCAAGTCAAATTCAACTTGAGTCTCTAAAAATAAAAAGGGAAACTAAATTTTTCCAAGGTGTAGTGAAAGGGCAGGTATAGAGCCAAACTCGTGGACTGTCCAAAGAGGAAGAAGCAGAAAACACTAAGACCAGCACAAAGCAAGATAAAAGCCCAGCAAGGCAAGCAGTAAATCCTTCAGCACTGTCGAGGAATGCAGTCTCCCAAGGGCACCTGCAGGTTTTTTCTGACATCTTGATGGAAGCTCCTATGACTCCCTAGATCATACATCTGCATAACTGCAAAACTACTATCATTTATATGGTATCAAATCCACCACTTCTGAAACTGTATGTCAATCTTTCTTGAACTGCAGCTTCAGCCTTTGAACACTTCACTGGATGAATGAACAAGAAAGTATATTGAGGCAGTTCTACACACAGCATCAACTCCAAGATGAAACACAGATAACAGCAAATCAGAACAACTAATTTTTACTCTCTGTGAAGGGAGATAGAAAATTCCAAGTGTAAATTTACCACATGTCATCCAGAAATTCATGAAAACGATAGGAAGTTGTGATCAAGTAGGACTTAGCCTAAGGATGAAAAACTTATCCAGTACTTCAAATGCAAGCAATGTTTATTTGATGGATTGTATTTGTGGTTCCACTTAGTTTTCTGACTTTATTTATCTTTCTAGTTATTTGTGTGGTTTAAAATATAGAAGCATACATAGCATTAATATAATTTTTAAATAGCAATAAGAGTGCTTTACAAAAGCCAATGTAATTTACCTGATCAATTTTTGAAAACCAAATAAACATTAAACTAAATAGAAAAAAAATCCTTACAAAGTCCACAATTACTCATCAAAAATAAGTACCCAAACCAGAAACATGGAGTTTTCCTCAACTTGATAAAGAGGATCCACAAACACTTGTGGATAAAAGCACGCTGAATGATGAAAGATTGAATTGTTTCCAATTTAAGAATATAATTCCTTTAATCACTTGTTCAGGATTCTAGTAGAGGTCTTTAGCAATTCAATATGGTAACAGACAAATCAAGATACTCAGCTTGCAAAGAACTTATGTCCATTGAACAAGTAATAATTGCTTAGGTATAAACTCTGAAAAATATTAATTTTATGGGAATTAAAAAGATTTTTAACATATTCACATATTAAAATATCAAGAAAAATCCATATTTATACTTACATGAAATGAACAACTTGACTTTGAAGTCTGTACATCTCATTTGTAAGGACAGCAAAATATGATCCCCCCCAAAAAAGGAAATTAAGATATTGATAATGCTTGTATAATAGCATAGTAATTATTTCATGTTTTAAAAAAAACTGTGTAAAATCTCTACAGGAAAACTAAAAAACACTCAAAATTAAGTCAGAGAAGTTCAAAATGAGTGTGGGAATACAGTGCTCACAAACCACTTACCCCAATAAATAACATCATTAGCATGCAATTCCCAGAAGATACAACTAATTAAATCAATTAATTAAGCATATATTCATTATATGTCCCATGGCCTCCTTTCTGGCTTCAGAGTTGTGGCATATCTATCTAAGGATGAGCTTAAACACCTGCCCCTCCTGCCTCTGCTCTCTAGGTACTTAGATTATGATATTCCTGTGACATTTCGACTAGGATATTATATTATAATATTCATATGCCATTATGCCTAATTTATCTAGTCCTGGCCATCATGTCCAGGGCTTTGTACATGTTAAGCAAGTATACTTCCAACTGAGGTACACCAGCAACACCCAATTAAATTATTTTTTTCTCTTGTTAATGTTTATAAAGTTCAATTTGTGTCCTTATATTGTTTGATAATTTCATGTGTGCAATAATGTTTCTATCAAATCCAATTCTTACCCCTTTATCTCCAATTTCTCCCTTTCCTTCTCACCACTATTTCCTCCCAATATTTCACATATTTCATATTCTTTTTCTTTATCCCACTGACTCCACTTAGTGCTGCCAGTACATGTACAAGCATTGGGTCATTTGCTAGGTCATAAGTAACATCTCAGGGACCACATTCTTTTTTAATATTTTATTAATTTATTAATATTACATCTCAATTGTTATCCCACCCCTTGTATCCTCCCATTACTCCCTCCCTCCCGCTTTCCCCCTACTCCCCTCCCCTAGTCTGTGACTGAGGGGGATCTCCTCCCCCTGTATATGCTTCTTGAAGAACCTAAAGACTCTAATTCCCAGAGGCCATCAAATTCCAATAACTCCTCAAGTAGGAGTGAGACTTCAAGATCACTTCTACAAACACCTTTATGCTAGGATTTTGTTTGGCTTGGTCTTGTGAGGGTCTTGTACTTGTGGTCACAGCTACTGTGAGGTCACCTGTGCAACTTCCTTGTTATGTCCAGAAAACAGTATTTTTCCATAGTCATCTACTGCCTTTGACTTTTAGAGGTTTTCCACCTCCATTCCTCAATAGATCCTGAGCCTTGGGAAGAGGGATTGTTGTAGTTACATATCTATAGCTGTGATTAAAAAAAAAAACATGACCAACGTTAACATCTGGAGGAAAAGGTTTATTTTAACTTACAACACCCAGTTCACACTTCATTGCTGAGGGAAGTCAGGACAAGAGCTCAAATCAGGAACCTGGAGGCAGGAATGGAAGCAAAGCCGAGGCCACAGACGAACACTGCTTACTGGGGATGTAAACTGGACTCTATAAGCATTGTTGGTGAGATTACAAAGTCACAGTGTACCCATTGGAAAATAATTTTCTAGTTCTGATAAAAAAAGAAGCATGTATTTACCATTTGCTCCAACAATCCTACTCCTGAGTAATAGTCCGGGGCAATGAAAACACACACAACATGCACAGTAATGGCTCATACAGAGTTATCCATGGTCACCAACAACTGAAAACATCCAAAATTTCATCCAAGGGTGAATAAATAAGCAAATCATGACCACTAAGGGATAAGTGCTACTTAGCACAAAGAATGACCAGGTTACTGTGACTCATAACAGGGCTAAATACAAAGGGACCACCTGAGGAAAAAGGGTTCACCAAGCGGACTCAAAGGATCACCTCATGTCATATGATTTTTGCATGAGAATGCTATAGGGCAAAAGAAAAGAGACAACAAAACGAGCTTCCAGAGAGCCAGGTTGTGGGAGAGGGCATGTATTAGGGAACACTGGATGCTCCTCAGATGGAACAGCTTTTCTACATCTTGATTTTTTGCTGATGATAAAAAGAATAAAAGGAAAGAAGGCACATGTCATATTTTGATAAAATGAAAGCCAACAAAAAAGGCAACTTCATTCATTTTTATACAAAGCCATTTTAAAATGTTTAATTAATGCACTCATTATTATAGTGGTGTGTGTGTATGTGTGTGTGTATCATGTAAGTGTGAGTGTAGGCACAAATGTGCAATGACATGTTTATGGAGACTAGAGAAAAACTTAGAGCAATAAGTTCTTTCCTTCCATAGGGTCCTGCTTATTTTTTCTGCATTGGTGTGTACTCCAGGCTAGCTGGCCCCTGAGCCTCTGGGTGGTTTGTCTGTCTCTGCCTTATATCTTATCATAGAAATGCTGAAATTACAAATGTGTACCACTATCTCTAGGTTTTCTGTGAGGTTCCAGGGATGGGAATCAAGTGGATAATCTTGAATGGCAAGTGTGTTTTTTTTTTTTTAACTCATTGAGGCATCTCACCAACCATATTACAAAAATATAAGGAAAGCCTTTCTAACGAAATATAAAATATACCATTGAAATAAAAATGTAAAAAGTACTAGATAAAATCAATACTATTTGCAGGTTTACCATTTGTGAATTTTTCTACTAAAATGAGATCTGTTGGTAATCACAAAGTCAACATTGACAGCACTTTTCTGGTCATGTAGTATCATGTGCAGGGTGCCAAAAATTAACTTTCCAATGTTCACAAATAAACCAAGCTTGGAAAACTAATACTTCTTTTCCCTGTGGTAGTTTGACTGGAAACAACCTCCATAGGCTCATGTTTGAATACTGAATACCCAGTTAGCAGAGCAGTTTGGAAAGGATTAGGCGGTGTGGCCTTGTTGGAGGAGGTGTGTCATGAAGGGTGGGCTTTGAGGTTTCAAAATGAGCTCATTTTTTCTATTTCCTTTTTTTTCTCTTCTTTGTGTTGTGATTTTGTTAATTTAAAATGACCCCTGTTCATAGTGCTGATGTACTGTGTATTGTTCTTAGGTTTCGGGAAACAGAGAGGCTATGTTACAACCTACTTTAATTCAATTTAAATAACACCTCAACCTGCAAGTTAATTCTGAATGAATATTTTTTAGGTGCACTCAAATGAAATCAATTATGGTAAACTATCTTCAGCTTAAATGGCATGCATTTAATGTGTTGTAATGTTTTACTTTAATATTGTTATATATAATTATTGAAATAATATAACTCTAATAAGCATTTAGTGTAGCTTTAATTGACTTTACTTGCCAAACAGAATTTAGCAATAACTGAAATTAGTAAGGAAATTTGTAAATTTTAATTTTCATAGTCACTTTTTGAATCAGACATAACTCCAGCTTGAGTGATGGAGCATTCCGGAGAGGTCTCCTTACACTCATGCCTTCACAGCTAATGAGGCCAGAGCCTGTAGAAACACTACTGACCTGGGTCCAGCCTCACAATACGCACTCTCAGCAACTACAAAACCATAAAGTTTATAGTTCCTATTTTCCTTTTCCTTTTTACCAAATGACTGCTTTAAAATACAGCTCAAATTTTCAAAGAGCAAGAATCTGATTCATTACAGTACTCACAGCCTCACAGCCAACAAATGTAGCTGGACAAAAGCGTGTATCAAGAAGATAAACTATTAACTGTAAGTCTCTATAAATGTAAGGTGCATGCTTCTAAGATATGCTGACACAGACTATGTATTCCTGTTCCAAAGAAGGAGAATGAAAGCACAGCAGAGAAAAGTTGGACCAAAATGAGACTTGAAGCCAGAAGGGCAAAGGTCAACTCCATGTTACATATCTGGGGCTTGGCATCACTGGGCTCCAGCAACCTGGGAAGGCCCATTCTTCTAGCTCTGTAGCTTGTGACACAGGAAGTCTCTCTTTCTTGGGCCAGCTCCTCTATATGCCTGTCGCTTCTTGGTCTTCCCATTATGCTCAAGTTGCTATATTGCAGCTTAGGTCCCATTTTCACAGTTCCGTGTAGTAACTCTTTGGTCTTGTTTGCAGGTAATATGACCCTCAGTGATCTTTGGAAACCTTGGTGTAGAAGCTCCTTGCCTCCTCTTCCTCGCGCACTCTTCATGGCCACAAGAAGTCAGCACTGTGAACAGGATATTGCTGCCTCTCTACAAGAGCTGTGCGCCTTGGCGGCTAAGCCTGGGAACGCACTTCTTCTCTAAGTGGTTGTTTTCTAGCGAAGATGCCTGATGTATCAGGTTAACTTCTCTCATGTCAAATGACTTTGCGCTTTTTATAGCTGCAGTGGATAGAATTTTGACCCCAGCTTGTCTCTCCTATTGTCCTGGGGCAAAGTGTGAGATACTGCCTTCGCTGAAATAATCTCTTGAATATTTATGTCTGCACTTCCATTATCCACAACATTAAGCTAATTTATATTCCTTTCTTTCCAAAATTGTGTATTTTTAAATATATTTTTTTACTTTGACTTCTCCTTATAAACTTCACCAAATGCAATGATAAATAAATAAATAAATAAATAAATAAATAAATAAATAAATGCCACAGCCTCCTGAATATCAGGCTGTTGCGATTTCCTCCACCAAAACCTCCCTCTAATATTTTTAAATTCAGTCCCACTAAAATTTTTAAGACATTTATGAAAATTATGTCATATTCTTTGCCAGAACATAGCATGAATGGCCCAGTTCCCATCAGAGTTCTTACCGCCTTCCGAACCCTCATGACTTGGACCTCCACTGTCCACATTTCACTTAGCATTTGAATCTTCCCAATTCCCACAAGAATGTTCTATTAAGCCCTCATTAAAGTGTTCTGCAAGTTACCTAGACCACAGGCCCAAGCACTTACAAATTCCTATGACAAATCAATTTAGAGGTTGTAAAAAACATGTGATTAGGCCATCACAGGCAGTACCTGGATTTTCAGTATCAATTCCTGCATTACTTACTTTTCTCATTGTTCTCACATACCTGGCATAAGGACAACTTAAAAAAGGAAAAACATGTTTTGGCTCTTAGCTAATGGGTGTAGTCCATGACGGCAGAGAGAGCATGGCAGTGAGTACGAGCTAGCCGGTTTTATTGTGTCTGAAACCAGGAAGTGGAGAGAGAAATGAATAGTGGCACTCTGGTTATTATTTTACTCAATACACAAATATTTTTGAGAAAAAAGCAAATCTAGAATTTCAGAACTAAAGCAGCTTATGAAAGTTCAGTTAATAATAAATTACCAGGAAATTGTTATTCTGAGCCTGCTTTCCGTGGCCATGTAGTTTCAAACTCACAAATTGCCTGCTTTCTATGGCCATGTAGTTTCAAACTCACAAACTGGTGGCATAGTAAGGGAAAAGAATCCCCTTAATTCCTTCCCCACATGCATCTACATATGAATTCCTGAATTCTCTTATATGAGATTAAGCCTTAAGTTTGTCATGATTATCAAGGAGGAAAATATAAACATTGATCAATGAGTGTAAGTTTTAAATAATAACAAGAAGCTATAAATGAACTCACAGAGCTCACGAAAAAGCGTTAAAGCCCTACAGGGAATCCTGGGTACAGCCCGCTTTATTCCACTCACTTCTCTCAAGTGCAGTACTGTCATGTCTCTAACCAGGCCTATCTGTGCATCGGTCCATGAAGAATCTTGGCCAATTGGGGGACAGGGGTCAACTTTATAGAAGAAGACATCAAGGAACAAAGGACAGTGAACATGCATCCTTATGCTTCTTTTGTAATCACAGAAGACATGTAACAGCTGTGTCCCTAATGACAGAAAGATGGAGCCTAATGTGGCAGGGATATGAACTGCAGATGCGTAATTTCATTCAGACATTGGCTGCTTGCAGCCCATTTCTAAAAAAGCATCCTATTTACTATTCCCTTCATTGCCATTAATCACATTTTCAAGATGTATTTCCACACCCATCTTGTCCTCCCAAATTGTTTTATCTTGAAGTCCAATTAGCCATTCTGCAATCCACTTCAAAAGGAGAACTGTGATCAGATAAGGGGCTCCTTTTTTTTTCTGAAGAAGACAAATTATAGTAATATATAAAACTGAAATCTAAAACAGAAGAGCAATTAAGTTGTTTGGATCCAAAATATATTTGGCTAATACTACAATATTTTGAAGTGGATGTTTTATTAAAAGACAAAAAGGAGTCCACTAGAAGCAACTCACTTGGTGGTTATATTATTCACACATTTCATAGAATTTCTAATTTTTTCTTCTTATGGACTATGGCCATCTGCACTGACACCACCCCATCTTCTGTAATGATGTATGAAACGACATCACCTCAAGGACACGGGCACTGTCATGACTTGCTTCTTTGGCTCTTACATAATGAGAACAGATACAGGGCATTTGTTTGACAGCCTAGACATTCTTGAAGTTAAGACCAATGAACAAATGTGATTTTTTTTTTAACTTGCTGCACTTCTCCCTGGTATTTATAGCCACAGAGGTTAACTTGCAATAAATTGAAAGCACAATTCGGCTTTCAGAGGCATGAACCAGATATGAACTGTTAATGCTACTCATTCTGCTCAGCTCTTTAATAATTACTTTAATTTACTAGATTTGTTAGAAATTATTCCAAATCAAATCAGTTGAAATATCAGACTTTTGTATTTTAATAATTTTATCAAGATAAAATTCAAACAGTACACATTTTATCCATTAAAAGTGTACAGTTCAACTGTGGGTTGGGGCATCTGTGACAAGCTGGAGACCTAAGTCAGACTAGGCCTCTGGGAGACTATGAGGGAGACTCTAGGTGAGACTCCCAGTATCAGGGGCCATGGAGATTGAAGAGGGCTCCCAGTGGAGGGAGGAGAACACCCACCCACCCACCCATAAAATCCAAAGCTTACCCTGCCTACAAGATATGCAGGGATAAAGATAGAACAGATAGAGCAGAGAATGAGGGAATATCCAACCAAAGCCTGGCCTAATTCAACACACAATCCATGGAGGAGAGAGCCAACCCAACACTATTAATGATTTTCTGCTACACTGAGCATATCAGAGTTGTCCTCTGAGAGATTTCACCCAGCAGCAGTTTGATACAGATGCTTAGACTTACAGCCAAACATTGGGTGATGCATAGGGAGTCTAGTGGAAAAGTAGGGGAAAGGATAAAAGGACCAACAAAGCCAACTAACCAGGGCCCAGAGAGGCTTGTAGAGTCTGAGGCAATAACCAAGGACTGGACCTTGGTCCTCTACATAGATGTGTCTAATGGACAGTTAGGCTTCATGTGGGTCCACTTGTAAGGGGAGTGGGGACTGTCTCTGACATGGACTCTATTCCTGCTTTTTGATCACTCTCCATGAATGGTCTAATTTGCCAGGCCACAGAGGAAGAGGGAACGAACTTAGTTCTGGTGTGACTTGATGAGCTGGGGTGTGTTGGTAAGGGAGGGGGCTCCCCTTTTCTGAGGAACAGGGGAGGGGAGATGGAGGCTGGGTCTGGGAAGAGAGGAGGGAGGGGGCTATGACAGGGATGTAAAGTGAATAAATATACAAACAAACAAATACTTTTTTAAAGAGTACAGTTCAGGGCTGGAGAAGTAAGTTGGTTGATAGAATGCTTATTTGACATGACTGAAGCCCTAGACTGGATCCCTAAACCACATATAACAAGTATCATAGCTCACACCTGTAATCCCAGCTTTTGGAAGATGGAGATTGGAATGTTAGAAGTTCCATGTGATCCTCGCCTCTAGAATGAGTTTGAGGTCAATATTTTGAGTATGTGCAAAATTGTATAACCATAGCATAGTCTACTTGTAGGACATTTTTTTAATCATCTCCAATGAAACTTTAGGCCCATCACTCTTGCCTTTAGGCAAATACTATCTGGTTCCAAATGTCACCTACTCTGAGCACTTAATATAGTGGACTCATATACATTTAATCATTAGATAGCATCATTATTTACTTAGTATAATAGGTGAGAGAAGCATGGGAGAATGAGGAAATAGAAGGATCCAGAGGGTCCTAGAAACCTACAAAAAGAACATTATGATGGGCGGATCAGAGGAAGGATAGCAGGCTACCAAGAAGAGACTTGAAAAAAGAGTTAAATGGTATATACCATTATATCGAGACACTAGTCCAAGGGGTACGTCCCCATGAAAAACTTTACCTACCAGGAAAGTAGGTCAGAGGGAAGGACGTCCTATTGAGACTTTAGGTATGAGAAGCTTTGGAGAATGAGGAAATAGAAGGATGCAGAGGGTCCTCAAAAACTACAGGCGGGTCTGGGCCCTGGGGTCCTCCTCAAGCTATGGCACCAGACAAGGAAAATATAGGCAGTAAACTTCGAACCCCTACCCAGACTAGCCAATGGACAGGACATTCTCCACCGTTAAGTGGAGAAGGAGATCTGACTTTCACACAAACTCTGGTGCCCCGTATTTGACCATGTCCCTTGGATGGGGAGGCCTGGTGGCACTCAGAAGAAGGATAATAGGTCACCAAGAAGAGACTCGATACCCTATGAGCATATACAGGGGGAGGAAGTCCCCCTCAGTCACAGACATAGGGGAGGGGAGTGGGGGGGAGCAGGAGGGAGGGAGGAATTGGAGGATACAGGGGATGGACTAACAACTGAGATGTAATATGAATAATTAATAATAAAAAGTAAAAATTAAAAAAAGAAGAGACTTGATACCCTATGAGCATATACAGGGGGAGGAGGTCCCCCTTAGTTACAGCCATAGGGGAGGGGAGTAAGGGGAAAATGGGAGGGAGGGAGAAATGGGAGGATACAAGGGATGGGATAACAATTTAGATGTAATATGAATAAATTAATAAAATATATTTTAAAATAGTTTTAAGGTACATCCATCTTATAGCAGAAATCATCATTTCACTTTTTAATGACCAAATAAAATTCAGTTAATAGATACATGTTATTAACCTATGTATAAATTGTTGAGCATTTAAATTGTCCCCCACTTTGGGGTAACTATCAATAACAGTGTTAAATGTATCACTCACAAGATTTTACATAAATGGAGGTGTTTCAGTTATTTAAGTTATATACCAAAACTGAAAATATATAGTTTTTTGGAAAATGTACGTCTAGCATTTTGGGGGATTGTCTAGTTTCAGAAACAATTTTATACTCCCATAAATTGCACATACATGTTTGCGTCTCTCCATATTATCTCCAACACTTAGCATTGTCTACATATTTAATTATAATGGTTTACAATAGCTCCTCCTTGTGTTTTTTGTCTTAAATTCTTTAAGAGCTAGGGATATTGAATACCTTTTGAGTGGCTTATTTGATATTTGTAATATATTCTAAACAGAAATGCCTATTCATATATGTCAAGTATCTTTAAATTGTACTATTTGCCATCATAATCAGTTGTAAAACTTCTAAATAAATCCCAAGTATGCATTCTAGTCCCTTATTAGATCAGAATTCACAAATGTTTTGCTCACTCTCCAGCTTTTCTTATTTACTATCTGAATGAGATTTCATAGTGAATAATCTTTTAGTTTGATAAAAAGAAACATTTGAGTTTTTTTTCTCCTTTTGATCAGTAGTTGTGTTTGTAGTGTAGTATTAAGGTAATGGCCGTAAACAGACTCTACGTTTATTTTCAGAAACATCACACATTGTTAACTGTAGAATAGCTCTATGAGCACCTTGAGTTATTTTTTTATGTCTGTAGCACAAGTCCACATTTATGGGTTTACATATGGATGTTCAGTATTTCCAAAGCTATCTATTGAAAATATCATCCCTTCCTCATTCCATCACTCATTTCCTTTGTTCAAAGATGATTGAGCATAAAGATAAAGGTATATTTCTGTATTCAATCTTCTCTTTACAGGTCTGTGTATTAGTCAGGGTTCTCTGGTGTGTGTGTGTGTGTGTGTGTGTGTGTGTGTGTGTGTGTGTGTGTGTCTTTTATTGAATGGCTTACAGATCGTGTTCTAGCCAGTTGAAAAGTGGCTGCCTCTCAAAGGACAATCCAAGAATCTGGTACTGTTCAGTCCACATTCTGAACATCTCAACTGGTTTTAAGTCTACAATTGACACCTGAAAGAAATTGTTTTACTAATGGGGAAGGAATGCCTCATCAGGACAGATGAATGTGGCAGGGAGAGTGAAAGAGAGGAGCCAAAGGCCAAAGGTTCCCTTCTCCATGTCCCTTTACAGACTGACAGCAGAAGTTGTGATCCAGGCTTAAAGTGGGTCTTCCCTTCTGCGTTAATCCTGTCAAGAAAACCCTTCACAGGCATGCCTCACTACTTGGGTTTTAGTTGATTTCAGATGTGCTCATATTAATAATAACCAAGAGCGGACATTAAAATCCTGATGCCTAGTCTAGATCTGGCACCATTCTGACTGAGCTATTTTTGCCTTGTGAGAACATTTTGAAATTATGAGGTGTGAGGAATCCTACAACTCTGTTCTTATTTTAAGATTCGTTGGCGTATTCGGAGACACTTCCATTTCCATACGAATTTTAGGAACAGGTTTTAAACTTAAACTTAAACTTAAACTGAAATTGTGTTAGGGATTGTATTTAACTCTAAGACATATACAGCGTAACACACCTTACATCGTAAGTCTTCTAATCCACGAATACCGATTTGTGCATTCCCTTCCATCAGCTACAGTCCCGTCCCACATATGACACTTCCTTCATCAAATGTGTTCCTACATGTTTTATTCATCTTGATGATGTGAGAAATTCAAATGCTTTCTTATAACCATTCATTTTCAGGTTGTTTGCTCATAGTATATAAAAATGCAATTGATTTTTACCAAAAAAAAAAAAAACTGTGCCATGAAATCTTGCATAACTTGCTTGTTAGATCTAAAGCTTTATAAAGTGGATTCCTTAGGATTTGCTATAGACTAGATCATGACATTGTACATAGAGATTATTTTTTTCCCCTTTTCAACTGAGTCCTTTGCTTCTTCTACTAGCCCAGCTCCCTGGTAGAATGCGTGTGCTGAATCAGCACAAAATAAATCTCATTTGACCACCAAGTATAGTTTTTCTTTTTTATATTGCTGTATTTGGTTTACAGGTGTTTTATTAGGGACTTTTTGAGTCAGTAGTTATAAAAGCTATAGGTGTGGATTTATCTTTCCTTCATATGCTATTTCAAAAATATTCTGTCCTCGCAGGACAAGTCCACAATGCTCCTTCTTCTCTCATTTCTCAGAGCAATTCAGAAAAGATTCATATTAATTCTTTAAACATTTGGGTAAAATACTAGTGAAGCCACCTAAGACTGCGAAATGAAAGAGACTTCAAGACACTCTTCAATTATAGAATATTAAAAATATTGTTTTCAGTTATGCTGTACTTTTAAAAAGGCTAAAGGGCACTAGTGAATAGAAAAAAAGGATTTTTTAAAAAATGAAACAGGATAAATGTGCAACAAAAAAGTGGGAATGTGAGCCAACATAATAGGCTCTTTTCCCTAGTGTTCTCAATTCCATTTGATATGAAATGCAAATTTCAGTGCTTTTCACTGTATACAGAAGATATACACACAATAATATATAACCAACTGTAACTAAAATAAAATTTAAAAGACATAAAGGAAGAAGAGATTAAAATTGAGAAGCAAAAATAAATGTGAAGACAATTAGGAAAAAAATGTCACAATTAGGCTCAAACGGGTGCTCATGACAACTGTAAGTCTGACACACCAATGAAAGACACAGCAGCAAGATGATTACTGTGGGAGAAAGGATCTTAGGAACAGGATGCATTTCAATGAAGCATCACTAAGCACAACTGTCACAGGGCCTGCATCTCCTGCCCAAGCAAAGAGCAGCCTTAGTGATGCTACTAGCACCAGTGCAGCCATGTGCAGAAGCCAAGTGGCCTCCTGAGTGACAGGCACCAGCAAGGGGATGGAAAGATGGCAACAATGAGGGAGCATAGTTGAGACAGTTTGGGTTTTGTGCATAGTAATGGCAAAGGGTCAACTAGTGTGCAGAAAAAACTATAGTGAGATAAGACTGATTATTTTATCAGTATTAGTGTTTGGCCTTCTTTCTTCAAAGTTTTGCCAAAAGGGGAGAGAAAGAAAATAAAGAATGCTAACAATAGACCCAGAATGTTTTTTTTCTAAAATGTAGCATATTATGAGGCTGGAGAGATGGCTAAGAACATTTGCCTTTCTTGCAGAGGACCTGAGTTCAGTACCCAACAACCACAAGATGACTCATACTCAACTATAACTTCAGTTTCAGTGGATCTGATGCCCTCTTCTGGCCTCTATAGGCATTGCATGCATGTAGGCACAGACACACTCATACACATAAAATAATGTGTATTATTTTTTTATAAAGTTGAAAAAGATAAAGTTTGTTATCCATAGATGCAAGTTATAAACTAGCATTATCTTGGAAAAAATCAGAAGAGAGTATTTTAAACATTCCTTCCTTCATGATAAAATGTTGTCTCCCACGAGTTTTATTTTAGTGAAAAAATAAAAGCAATAAACAAAGAAGAAAAGCATAGTTAATGGTTAACTTCGGGGAAGAAAATAAAGGCATAGTGAGACAATAACAAAAAGATATTGATGTAAAAATGCAGCTGGCTGTTCATCACTGATAAGGAGCCACACAAAGAAACACTGAGCTGCTTAATATTCTGCTTCTTACTTCTCTATCAACTCTACTGACTCTCCTATGACAAAGAATAAGCAAACTTTGATAGAATGAATGTAAATCCATGTTGTGTAAGATGCTAAATAAATCTGCATTTTGATTTCCTCCATTTAAGTCTCTGAAGTGCATTTTATATGGGATGGACTGTGTTACAAATCAGATAAAATGTCATCAGCGTAGACCAGTGATGAGTCAAATATAACAAGAAGAAATATGATAACAATAAATGTAAAAACCCTCACTTGTGGCCCCTAAAATGTAACCACACAAGTACAAGATAGGGAAGGCACGCTTCTTTTTTTATTCCCTGTTATCAATAGACGTGGCCATTATAAAAATGTGAGTAATGAAAGGCTAAAAGCTAGGATAGAAATAGTAACTGCTGTCTTAGAGGGCAGGATGAGATGATGTTGACCATACTATGGATCCAAGCCCTTGTCAGTGATGAAATAGAAAATGCTTTGGTAGGATATTGGGTTTGCTTTCTAAAATCCATCAAACTGAACTACGGAAACACAAGAATCAGAACCCTCTGGGAAAATCAATAATCAGCTTTAAGGAAGACTACCCATAGGTGTCTCATGGAATACATGAATTCATGCAAACATGGGAACAGCAGTTCTGTTAAATGAATGCCTGCCTTATGGAACACAGCTTGGCCTCTGTGCCTAAAATGTAGGATGACATCATGTAGCTCAGCATCACCATATGGAATCTCAAGTGGCTTGACTGAGAGGGCGTTAACAGTGGGATGCAGGTACGAACAGAGTAATGATGGGGATATAATAATAATGGGATATGTTAGCATGACTTAGGAGAAGCATGTTGTGAATAACTGGAGTGCAGTGTTTATATTTTACTTGTGTGCACTAGTTCAAAGAAAAACGTAAAATATACAACACTAATCCTAATAATACCTGTGCTCAGGTCACCATGGCAGTTGTGTACAAATAATTGAAATATTATCACAAATAAGGATGTATCAATCTCTTCTATGGAATATCGAGGAGTGGACATACTGCTAATGGACACACTAAAAGAAACACTGAGACAGCGTCTCAGTTTGTAGTCCTGACTAGTCCAGAACTCACTGTGTAGACCAGGCTACCATCAAGTTCACAGAGTTCTATCTGGCTCTGTCTCCTGAGTGCTGGAAGATCTTTCCATATTCTGATATCTTCTTAAATTTCTTTCTTCAAAGTTCTGAAGTTCTTATCATACAGGTCTTTCACTTGTTTGGTAGAAGTTACACCAAGATATTTTATATTATTTGTAGCTATTGTAAAGAAAGCTGTTTACCTAATTTCTTTCTCAGCCCATTCCTCATCTGTGTATAGGAGGGCTACTGAGTTTTTAAAAGTTAATTTTGTACCCAGCCATGTCACTGAAGGCGTTTATCATCTGTAGGAGTTCCATTGTAGAAATTTTGGGATCGCTTATGTATACTGTCATATGTCTATGACCAGCAATACTTCAGAAGCTTTTGTTTAATGAAGCCTAACTTATTAATTGTTGATCCTAGTGCTTCTATCAGTGTTCTGTTCAGGAAGTTGTCTCCTGTGCAATGTGTTCAAGGCTATTCCCCATTTTCTCTTCTATCAGGTTTAGTGAATCTGATTTTATGTTGAGGTCTTTGATCCACTTGGACTTCGGTTTGTGCAGAGTGATAGATATGGATCTATGTGCATTCTTCTACATGCTGATATCCAGTTAGAATAGCATCATTTGTTGAAGATGCTTTCTTCTTTCCATTGTATAATAGTGGCTTCTTTGTCAAAAGTCAAGTATCCATAAGTGTGTAGATTTACTTCCAGGTCTTCAAATCCATTGATCAGCCTGTCAGTTTTTATGCCAATACCATGTGGTTTTTATTATTATTGCACTGTGGTATGGTTTGAAATTAGAGACGGTGATACCTCTAGAAGTTCTTTTATTATACAGGATTGTTTTAGATATCCTGAGGTGTTTTCCACATGAAGTTGAAAATTGTCCTTTCAAGGCCTATAAAGAATTGTGTTAGAATTTTGATGGCAGTTGTGTTAAATCTGTAGATTGCTTTTGGTAGGCCAGCCATCTGTACCATATTACACCTACTGATACATGAGAATGGGAGATCTTTCCATATTCAGATATCTTCTCAAATTTCTTTCTTCAAAGATCTGAAGTTCTTATCATACAGGTCTTTCACTTGCTTGATAGAAGTTACACCAAGATATTTTATATTATTTGTAGCTATTTTAAAGAATGCTGTTTCCCTAACTTCTTTCTCATCCCATTCCTCATCTGTGTATAGGAGGGCTACTGATTTTTTAAAAGTTAATTTTGTACCCAGCCATGTCACTGAAGGTGTTTATCATCTGTAAGAGTTCCATCGTAGAAATTTTGGGATCACTTATGTATAATACCATATATCTGTGACTAGCAATACTCCAAATTTTTCCCTTCCAATTTTATCTCCTTGATCTCCTTTAGCTATCTTATTGCTCTAGTTAGAACTTCAAGTACTATATTGAAGAGCTATGGAGAGAATGGGCAGCCTTGTCTTGTTCCTGATTTTAGTGGAATTCATTCAAGTTTCGTTCCATTTAATTTATTGTTGACTATTGGCTTGCTATATATTGACTTTATTATGTTTAGGTATGTGCCTTGTATCCCTGATCTGCCCAAGACTTTTATCATGGAAGGGTGTTGGATTTTGTCAAAGGGTTCTTTTTTAGCATCTAATGAGATAATCATGTAGATTTTTTCTTTCAGTTTTGTTTATATTGTGAATTGCATTAATAGATTTTCATATGCTGAAACATCTCTGGAATGAAGCAGATGTGATCATAGTCGATAATGTTTTTGATGTGTTCTTGGATTTGGTTTGCAATTAGGACACTGATATTCCATATTACACCCATCAGAATGTCTAAAGTCAAAAACTCAAGTGACAGCTCATATTGGTGAGGATGTGAAACACTCCTACATTACTGGTGGTACTGCAAACTTATGTGATCACTTTAAAAATCAATTTGGCAATTTCTCACAAAATTGGCAACAGATATACCTCAATACCCAGCTATACCACTCCTGAGCATATACCCAAAGGATGCTTCACCATACTATAAGGATACTTGCTCAACTACCTTCATAGCAGCTTTATTCATAATAGCCAGAAACTGGGAAAAAACCTAGATGCCTCGCAATCAAAAAAAAGATAAATAAAATGTAGTACATTTACACAGTGGAATACTATTCAGCTGTTAAAAACAATGACATCATAAAATTTGCAAGTAGACAGATGGAACTAGAAAAGATCATCCTGAGTCAGGTAACCCAGGCCCAGAAAGACAAACATAGTATGTACTCACTTATATAAGTGGATACTAGCTATAAAGTAAAGGATAATCATACTATAACCCAGAAACCCAGAGATACTAAGTAACAAGGAGGACTGGAAGGGGTAAGTGTGACTCTCACTGGAAAGGGAAACTAGAGTAGATGTGAGTGCGCTGGAGGAGACTGGGTGAAAATGGGAACATGAGGGATTAGATGGAGGACAGAGTGAGAGAGTACTGGGAGAAACAACTGCAACTGGGGGAGGGACATCTCTTGGATGAGCTAGAAACATAGGGCAATGGAAACTCCCAGGAATCTATCAGGGTGACCATAGCTAAGACTCCTAGCAGTAAGGGATATGAATCCTGAACAGACCATCTCCGATAACGAGGCAAGATTTCCAATGAGGAGATTGGGACACCAACCCAGCCACAACCTTCAACCTACAATTTGTCCTGCCTACAAGATGTGCAGGAGTAAATTAGGCAGAACAAAAATTAAGGAATGACCAGGCCAGCTTGAGACTCGTGCCATGAGAGGGAGCCCACCCCGACACTGTTAATCATATTCTTTTATACTTATTATACTTGCCGATAAGAGCTTAGGATAACTGTCATCAGAGGGGCTTCACTAAGCAACTGATGGAAAAAGATACAGAGACTCACAGCCCAACATTAGGAGGAACTTGGAGAATCTTATGGAAGAAGGGGAGGAATGATTGTAGGAGCCAGAGGGGTCCATGACACCACAAGAAAACCTACAAAATCAACTAACTTGTGACCATAGGGGCCCACGGAGACTGTACTGCCACCCAGGGAGCATGCATGGGACTGGCCTAAGCCTTCTGCACAGTTGAACAGCTTGTTCTTCACATAGAACCCCTAAGCCGGGCATGGTGGCGCACTCCTTTAATCCTAGCACTCAGAAGGTAGAGGCAGGTGGATCGCTGTGAGTTCGAGGCCAGCTTGGTCTACAAAGCGAGTCTGGATGGTCTATATAACACAGAGAAACCCTGTCTCAGAAAAGAAAAGCAAAGAAAGACATAGAACTCCTAACAGCAGGAGCAGGAGATGTCTCTGAATCTGTTGAGTGCCTTTGGGACCCTTTCTCCTCACAGAGTTGCCTCATCCTACCTCAATAGGAGATGTGCCTAGTCTTACTGCAACTTGATATGCCAAGGCAGATTGCTATCCACGGCAGGCCTCCTTTTTTTCTGAAGAGAAAAGAAGGAAGAGTGGCTGTGGGTGAACTGGAAGAAGGGGTAAGTATGGTTGGGTTGTAAAGTAAGTAAATAAATTATTAATTAACTAAAATTTAAAAAATTTAATCATCAGAAAATAAGTGAAGTTTGAAAGATGAAATTATTTTCCCAAAATTAATTAACAAATCTTACTGTTTATTGCCCTCGAACATCTTTGTCATTACTCAAGTCATTCTCCTTGAGGCATTTGTGGTTTTAGCTTTTCATTCACTTTAACTTCACCTGATGTTCAAATGTTTCAAATAATGAATTAGTCAGTAACAGTGGTCATGTCCAATTCAGGCTCCCCAACCATCCTTCTTCCGTTTTGGGGTATCTTTCATCATCAGATATCTTTCTCCAAAGCTATGTATCAAAGAAGGGAGCCTTAACAAATGATTGGTGAGCTAGTCAGTAGTTAACAGTGCTCGACAGCCTAGAATTTCAATATAGATTAAAATCCCCCAAAATTTCTTTTTGCAGTCTCAGATGGAAATCATTCATTTCCTTTGGGTCTCACTGATGAAGATGTACTTTGTTTTTCTACCCAGGGATACATAGAGACACCAGATTCAATTGTAGAAATGAACACCTAAAAGCTACAGATACAACATCACTTTCCATAAAGGGATGCAAACTTGAGAGAGAATGACAGAGTAATTGGTGAGAGAGGGAGGTGCTGGGCTGTGACAAGCCCTTCTGCCAAGGGCACTGCAGCGTGGTGCTTATCTTCCTGTGAAAACCCATCATCCACTTGTCAAATGAAATAAATTTAAGTTGATCTAAGCAGAGGAAGACTTAACCAGGTCATAAATATGATGGAGGAGCCTGGAAGCAAAGGCAAACTATATGTACAAGGGGCAAGAAGAAAGAGAAAGAAATGTTCAACAAGCTCCAAATTCTTCATTAAGGGCAGAAGGGTGATAGTTGCAGCTGTAGAAGTCAAAAGATCATGAAGAAGCCATTGAAGTCATTCTAAACAATCTTTCTTATCTCTAACTAATAGCCTAGAAGACTGGAATAAGGAAAGAAGTTTCAGCTCACCAGCCAAGGATGCTTTTACAGTCTCACTGTTAAGGTTCATATCTTTAGGTCTTCGAATTTAAGTTCAGCTGCTTGTGTCACTGATAACAATAGTGCTGAGACGTGGCTGACAATGCATTAGCCGACAAATAAAGAGTTAGCCAGCAACAAATAAGGCCATATTGGACTCCAAATCAAAGTGTGTCCCTAGAAATAAGATGCAGTTTCTTTTGAGGAAGTTGTATTAAAGAGAAGTGCTGTGATTTATCCCAGATAAGATGGTGTCTTAGCTAAGGTTTCTATTGTTGTGAAAGACACCGTTACTATAGCAACTCTTATAAAGAAAAACATTTCATTAGGGCTAGTTTACAGATTCAGAGATTTAGTCCATTATCATCATGGTGGGAAGCATGGCAACATGTAGGTAGACATGGTACTGGAGAAAGAGCCGAGAGTTCTACATCTTGATCTGCAGACAGCAGGGAAAGAAAAGGACATTGGGCTTGGCTTCAGGTTCTAAAATTTCAAAGGCCCCAGGCCCCACCCTATGATACACTTCCTCCAAAAAGGCCACACCTCTAATAATCCCACCCCTTTGAGTCTATGGGAGCCATTTCTATACAACCTACCATAGATGCATCAATATCTACCATTGTCTTCAAGTCATGGAGCCTATGAAGCATTCTCACAATTGTAGGTATAACCTCTGAGACGCATGTTAATCACAGGACATCTTTGGCTTGGTGTAGTGTATTATCTATACAGATAGTCATGAAAGAAACAGAAGGCCTGCCCATGCATGTAGAATCTGCTTCCTGTATGATTCTTTGGGCATCTTCCTCCTCATGTGCTCCTATCATTTTCTGTTGATGTTATTTCTATAAAACCGTGTTTGTTTCTCTTAGTTTCTCTCTTAACCTGGTTATCACACAAATAATTGAAACTCTTATATTTGTTTATAAAGATTTACAACACAATCTTGAGCAGTTTAAGTATGTTCTTAAACCTCTATGTTATCTTGACTCTGTCTTTGCTGCGAAACATCTTCCAAGTTACTTGCTTTTTAGTTCTTTCTTTGCTCCAGCTGAATTTCTTCATCTTTCCTGCACCTCTGCCTGTGACTGAATTGCCTTGCTGAACCCCCTGCTTCCTCTTATCACTCCTCCTCCCTTGACTGGTAAGAAATCCAGCCCTATTCTCTTTCTTGTTCAGCACCTGGCTGTAAGCTGCTTTATTGGCAAAGGAACAATTGGGGAGCAGAGTTTACACAAAATTGAGAGATTCTCAGAACAAGGCTTGCAACCACATAAGGAAGATACAGAAATCAGCATTTGAATTACACCTTAACCTTATGCCAACATCTTCCCACTCAAGCCTACATCAATAACCACAGTAGCTAGAAGCCTGTGTGTCTCTCTGTGTGTGTCGTAAATGTTCAGTTAGTGTTAGATTGTTAGTCAGGCCTCAACGAAATAAATAGGAGCAAGCTGACAGTCTAAGCCACAGAAGAGCCACACTGTTCTGCTCTAAGAGTAATAACGTAATAACCAAAAGAAGAAGTGATACAGCCATAGTATTCTCCGGATGAAAGCAAAGATGAGGTGAATATCAGAAGCCAACGGGCCTTTCCTTCTTTACTCCCCCAAACCACACCATGGGGCAAAGTCAGAAACTGGACTTGCATTCCTATGGAAGGCAAAATGAGAATTCAGGATGATATGTCTATGCAGAAGAAAATTAGATAATCTTATGGAGGGTGTCCAACATTTTATTTTTTTCCTTTATTGACAATAGACTTTTTCTCACATAATATATTTGATTACAGTTTAACCTTCCTCTATATCTTCCAGTTCTTCCTCACCTCCTGTCCCATATGATCCACTGCCTGTGTTTCTCTCATTAGAAACCAAACATGCTCCTAAGGGATAATAATAAAATATTAAAAAATAAGACACAATAAGAGAATATGACTCTTAAGCAGAAACATATTAAAAACTAAAAACAATATTAAATAGGTTTCTAATTTTGAAATTATTCTCTACTTGCATCTAAGCTTGCCCTTTTTTAGGCAGAATTCTGTCTGTGGCTGAAATGAGAACATTTGCTCAGTGCCTGGTTTGCTGCATTTGAAGCCGTCTCCATAAGGAGGTTCATTGGTGCTCATCATCTTCTTTGAGATTTGAGCTGAGTATTGCCAGGAGTTAACCTGTCTTATTGTCAAAGAATCTTTAAAATAATAATAAAAAAATCTTTAAATGTCATATTCTGTAGGTCTCTTGGGTTTTTGAAGACTTTATGTAACTATTTACCTTATCTATCTATAGAATCATATCTATCTGTTAAAACTAGGTTATATATTCTTGTGATAAAAAATAGACTAGTAATTGACATGGCCATGATTTGATCAACTAACAATTAAATTGCATTACTTAATTATCCTAAGCAGCCTGCAAAAGCACTTTCAAAGTACTGGAAGTAAATCCCAATATAAACATAAAACTCAAGAAAATGTGTTGTTTGTGATTTATGCATAAGATGTCAATTGTTTTCCTAATCCAATTCTTTTATAGTTTTGGTCAGCTTTTACTAACTGAAATATAAGATATTATTTTTAACTACATGTCCTTAGTAGAAATGTTTTTTAGTGGAAATAATACTTTCTTGCCTTAGAAATGCACAATGCCTAAAATATTAAAGATCTTAAAGTAGCAAAGTGGTAATGCCCCCCCAGAGAGGGTTTGCTTGCACCCGCGATGCATCTTGCACCTGCGACGCATCTCGGATCTGCACAGGTATGTCTGTTCTCTTGGAAATCCAAGCTGACTTTTAGTCCCTTGACCTTCACCAACCTTTGCAACAAACTAAAAATTACTTAAGTAATGTTTCCAATAGCAACCACACTTATGATGTACAAAAGTCAGACCCCAGCTCTGATGAGTCAGATGCAACTCAACATTCAACTATTAGACAATATTACAAAAAGACACAGGAATTTAGTAAGAAAGAAATTCTCTTCATCAAAACATCATTAGTGCAAATTAACTAACTCTCCCCATAGGAGGATAATCTCTTTAAAATATATTTTAATAAAGACATTTTAATAATTAAAATGAGATGTTTTGAAGCTAAAACACATTTTAAAAATATAAAAATGGATAGATCATAAATATAAGCTATCAAAGTGGTGTTTAAGGACACTGAATGCTTGAAGTAAGAAATTCCTGCCATTTAGAACTGGCACAGTTAAACTGAATGTTTAAGAAATGAATTGATAACCATGAAAATTTGAAATACACATAAAAAAGATGCTAATATTATCTTTAATTCCTTATATACAATGGTGAGGTGTTGCTTTTCTTTTTTATTAATTGTCTGTTTAATTTTTTCCTGCAGAAAAACATGAATTAAGAACTAAGAAGCTGAATATGATGGCTTACAAGGAAATTTCCTTACCCTGAAATTATAGGGTAGCCTAGGGTAAGGAAAAACCAAAACAAATACCATCATGGGACAGACCATTTACACTCAGACTGTTCTTTACAATCGGCTAATAGTCAAGAAACACTGGCCCGGGCTCTTTATTTTCTTGTAATCTAGACTATTTCATCTTTGTTGGTAAGTCATATTTAAAAGTTTTATACTTTGATGTTGACTTCCCACCATGTTTCTTGAATTCAAAGATTCATCAACTGTGTCACAGTCTCAGTTGCACATTCTACTGTTGTGGCCCAAGCTTAGTAGTCACTCAGCTGCTGTCACTGAGAGGCCCCGAGTCAACTGCAGATAGAGCACAGCATCCTTTGAGGGTTCATGGCGCGGAGGAAGAATGTTGGCCTGAACTGCATTGAATCTGTAGGGACTCTGAATTTCATATTTTCTGGAATATGTTCTCATCTGTAGCTGAATTTCTCTGTGGATTAAAAGAGTACATCTGGCAGGAATAAGAGAATTCCACTGAAAACTGGCAAGCCTACCCTGCCAGGGGTAAGTGATCAAAGTTCGGTGGCCAGAGTCTATGTCCGAAGTAGTCCCTATTCCCCATATTGTGGGACCCACAAGGATACTGTGCTACTACATCTGAGCAGAGGGGATAGGTCTACATCATACATGGTCCTTGGTTGATGTATCAGTCTCTGTAGTGTACTTATCCTGTATTATGTGGCTAATATCCACCTATGAGTGAGTATATACCATGTCTTTCTGGATCTGGGTTACCTCACTCAGGATGATTTTTTTCTAGTTCTATCCATTTGCCTACAAATTTCAAGATTTCCTTGTTTGTTTTTGTTTTGTTTTGTTTTTTGTTTGATAACTGAATGGTATGGTTTCTTTATTCATTCTTAAGTTGAGAGACATCTAGGTTTTTTTCCAGATTCTGGCTATTACAAATAAAGCTGCTATGAGCATAGTTGAGCCAGTGACCTTGTTGTATGATGGGACATCTTTTGGGTATATTCCCTGGAGTGGTATGGCTGGGTCTTGAAGTAGAATTATCCCCAATTTACTGAAGAAGCACCAGATTGATTTCCAAAGTGGCTGTACAATTTTGCACTCTTTCAAGCAATGGAGGAGTATTTCCCTTTCTCCACATCCTCACCAGCATGTGTTGTCATTTGAGTTTTTCATCTTAGCCATTCAGATAGGTGTAAGATGGATTCTCAGAGTCATTTTGAGTTGCATTTCCTGGATGACTAAGGATGTTGAGCATTTGTTTAAGTTTTTCTCATCCATTTGATGTTCCTCTGTTGAGAATTTTCTGTTTAGTTCTGTACCCCATTTTTAATTGGATTATTTGGTTTAGTGGAGTTTATTTTCTTGAGTTCTTATATTTCAGACACTAGCCCTTTGTCAGATGTAGGGTTAGTGAAGATCTTTTCCCAGCCTGTAAACTGTCATTTTGTTCTGTTGACAGTGTCCTTCACCTTATAGAAGCTTCTCAGTTTCATGAGGTCCCATTTATTAATGTTTGATCTTAGAACCTGAGCTGTTGGTGTTCTGTTCAGGAGGTTGTCTCCTATGCCTGTGAGCTCAAGGCTCTTCCCCACTTTTTCTTCTAACAGACTCAATGTGTGTGGTTTTATGTTGAGGTCTTTAATCCATTTGGACTTCAGTTTTGTGCAGGGTGATAGATATGGATCTTTTTGCATTTTTCTACGTGTAGTCATCCAGTTAGACCAGCACCATTTGTTGAAAATGTGCTCTTTTTTTCCATTGTATGGATTTGTCTTCTTTGTCAAAAATCAAGTGTCCACATGTGTATAGATTTGTTTCTGAGTCTTCAATTCGATTTCATTGATCAACCAGCCTATTTCTATGCCAGTACCATGCTGTATTTGTTACAATTGCTCTATAGTACAGTTTGAGATCTGAGATGGAGATTCTTCCAGAACATGTTTTATTATACAGGATTGTTTTAGCTATTCTGGGTTTTTTTGTTTCTTCATAAGCAGTTGATAATTGATCGTTCAAGGTCAGTAAAGTTAGATAAGGTGTTCAAACACTTCAGAAACATTCAGAATATGGCATTTAAAAATGTTTTTATTACTTTAAAGATTCATTAACAATGACACAAGCTAACTCCTGGCAACACCCAGCCTACCTCGAGGAGGAGGATGAGCACCAGAGAACCTCCTTATGGAGATGGCTTCAAATGTGGCAAGCAAGCCACTGGGCAAAATATCCTCATTTCTACTACAGACAGAATTCTGCCTAAAAAGGGGCAAGCTTGAGTCAAAAACCAAACTCTGCCAAGACAGGTAAGCAAGTGCTCAATAGTTCCTGCTTCACAAATATATCTCTCAGATATAGTGGGCCAGAGGCTGAAGATGTTGCTCCAACATTATAGAGAATTTTGGGTGACTGTTCAGGCAGCAAACTGTCTCTGTCATCTTTTCATTTGGGAAGCTGCTAACCTGTACCCCCTGTATACTCAGGTAATTAATTTTATTCCTTCTCAAGTCTCTACTGTGGTTGAAGACCAGATAATTTACAATTAAGCTTAGTTGTTTAGAGGTTAAGAGGATTTTAGGTCTAGATAGATGTTTTAAGTTGATAATGACAAGATATGATAGATATTGACTTACATTCAGAATTTTAGACACACCAAGATAGGAAAGATATTTTCTTCAAAGCTGCCAAATACAAATAGCCAAAACACTAAGAGTGTTACATTTATATAATTCCTGATTGTTTCATGGTTCTTCTTGCTGTAGGTAGCTTATTGTATATATGTGTAATAATATGAATGTATATGTAAAAAACCAAAAAATATTTAATAATTTTTAAAAAAGAAAAAAAAAAAGAGCTTATCAAGGGACCTCATGTGTTAGAAAACCAAATGATGTGACTGGATAGGACTCTGCCAACAGCTATGTCCATTCCTTCTTTTTCAGTGCCTGGCACTCACAGGTGAAGAAAACCCCCCCCTCTTTCCCCACAGGAAGCTTGCAATCTGATTCTGAAAGTGATATTCACTCAGCAGGGAGTAGTTTGTACATGCTATGAATTCAGCAGGTTGGTGCAATTAGTTTGATAAAACTGGAAAAAAACGGAGTTCAGGAACCATGCCGGAGTTGGAGGAAAGGCATCTGAGTAGCATTTGTTTCGTTCAAGGGCTTGGATGAGTAGTGCTTCATTGAAACTCCCCACCTTCTCTACTCTAATTACACTTAATCCCCTTTGAAAAGCTAACTGCTGCAGAATGTAAACAGCTTTTCTAAGACCACCCAGTGAGGGTTTAGGGTCTAAATAAGCTCTCTGAGGCTAAATCCCATCCATCTGCTTGTTGTATCAACTCTCCAATAGTCTACCTTGCCTCTGCAATATTGAGGGCAACGCATACTACACTGCAAACAAAACAGAGGTTGAATTCACAAACTGCGGGGCGGTAGTATACAAGGATTCTTTGTAACAACATTCTCAAAGGTTAAAGCACATCACTTTCACAGTAAGAGACTCAAGGCTTGATACAGCTAGTGAGTCCCTGTGGTCTCTCTGGGAACGTGAACAAGGATCATAGGTAAGGAGGTCCTGCCTGTGTCCACACTGCTTCCGCTTAGCTAGATCAATGCCCACCGTCTCAGGACAGACACAGCAGGCCAGTAGAAGCCGTTCCTCCCCCCAAAAATATCCTTCTTAAAAGAGTTACAATGAAAAATCAGAAGCACTTTCATTTTATCATGAAGCCATCAGAAGTGCTTGGAAGACATGGAAAGAGACCAGCACAGTCTTCAATTGAGTGCTGTTGAAATTCTCCCTTGCAAGGCCTCTAATTCTCGTATACCACACAGCATGTCTAAAACAGTCACAGGAGAACAGCTGGACTGATCAGGCACAGATATGGAAAGTAGATGAGGCAGCAGTATTGTGCCATCAAATCTCCCAGCCCTGGAGCAAATGATGAGGCGTGTTCTCTTCCTTATTTTCATTTGCAGGTGCAATCATTTACAACTAAATGGCAGGACTGTCTCTCACACAAGCAGTTAATATGCTCTAGAATTTTCCCAGGAACCAGATGGCATGCATTTCATACCAAACTTGTTGAAATAAGAACTAAAGTCATCTGCCAGTAAGTTGCATGGAAGTTTTCCACAGTCTCCTTAGGTGACCCCGTGTAAGGTTTTGAAGTTTTTGAGGTCAGGAAGCTTATAAATATTCAGTCCTCAGTGACTCATTTCCAGGGCTGTGGTGGAGTAATTATAGAATAATTCTAGTTAGCCATCAATGAATATATTCTGACTTCAGCTCATATTGGAATGTCTTTTTCCCTTATTGTCTTTCGTTTGTTTTTGCATGTCTTCCTAACTCAGAGTGCCACCTAAGGAGAAGCAGATGAATCGAAGGAGCCAGAGGCAACACAGTTTTCTCTCTCTATGGCCTCTATCAAGGTGAGCCCAAAACTTCAGAGGATATGTGAACATGTAGAAACTATACTTTAAAATGTAAGTACTCTGGCCCAAACAGCATCTGTAATTAATACTCTAATTTTCCTTGGAATGATAGCCTAAACCCTACACTCATCTTTAGTGGGTAGAGTCATGTGATGTGGGATTGTGTTTCCCACTCAGTTCAGCCAGGCATAGCCAGTGAAAGACAACTGAGGCATTCTTGTTGAAAGGCTTCAGAATAAGTGTCCTTTTCCTTAGAGGGTGTGAACATGGAGATGCTGTGGCCATCTCGTTACCATTCAGAGGGCCTCTTAGAGGATAAAGCAAGGGTGGAAGATCTTAAAGTGGGAAAAGAAAATAGATGGAATATCACTGTTGTTATTGTTATAAAGAAAAGTACATCTCTCATTAGCTTGAGTTACTATGATCTGGATTTTCCGCTATGATAAGATTAAAAATATATACTGTAAGTTATGTATTATATAAGAATATTATATAATATATATCATCTGTGCTATCCCTGATTATGAAAAAAATAATATTTTGCTCCAAGGCATAGATGAAGTATCTCTATAATAATTTTATGCTCAATTTTTGGAATAGTATAAATTTTCTTAGAAATATGAGTCAAAATTCTCATTTTATCTAAACACCAAGACATGGGTGGATGGCTTCTCCATTCTCACACAAGGAGACAGTGTGATGAGAATCAGTGGAGACCTGAGTGAAGAAAATGTTTCTGTCCATGAACTGTTCATTTGGAAACAGTCATACTTTTGGACAGCAAGAACATATGTGGAAAGGTTGCATTTTCCCCATATGTGAAGAAAACCACATAATTTATTTTTCTAAGAGAAAAAAAGAAAAGAAAACACTATTTCAGATGCCATGTATATATGATTTTCTTTGTCATTCTGAGTTTGGCTTTCCACTTCATTTGTTTCAAAATGGCTCTGGATGGATTTATAAGGCATAACTAGGGCCTCTCTAGTCTATTTCTCACGGTGGTTGTGGCAGACGTCTTTACTACACTGTTGTTCTCCCCACCTCTACAAACACACACACACATACACACAGTGTATCATCCTCAAAATTTGTCCCAGACTCTGAGATTTGTGCCTTCATCAGCTTAGTCCTAGCCTGTGACTCTCATCATGATCTAAAATGTTTGCTGCCATGAATACATGTGTTTTAGTGTTAAAACATATTCTCGTTTCAATCAATTTTTTCCTTCTTCCTTGGTGTTTATGCATGTGTGTGTTATATAATATTCTATATACACGTGTCTATAATTGAGCTTTCCCTTGTGGGGACGTACTCCTGGATACTGTCCCATTTGCCTTTCAATCTCACCATCTACGAGGTACTATTTCCACCTGTCTATATCTGGTTGTGTCTCCTTGAGGTCAGGTTGATCTGACCTGAGAGCTGTGGGTGGAAGACATGTGACTCAAGTCCTAGAGCAGTTACTTTCCCCAGGCCTCCTGTAGCCAATTACCTGCCTTCTGTCGCCCAGGGCACAGAAGCAACCAAAGAATGTGTAAGTGCCCTTCTCTTTGCTTAAGCCATTAAAGCTTCCAGGGTTGTGTCACTTAAAGTGTATTCTATCACATTTGCTGAGTCTTTCCTGGTTTATTTAATTCTCAATATCAAAAATAAGGCCGTTCCCATGTGTTGTCACTGCTTTCTTCCCATCTGAGAGGAAATATAGCTTCCACCATGCTGCAATGGCAAACATACAGTGCTGGCTTTCTGTGCTTATTTTATGCCATCTTCACTTGCTGTGGCATCCTCTACCCGCTCCTGATGATGTCCTTTTCCCCACCTTCTCTGATAGGCCAGACTCTTGGCTTGATTCTTCTGTTCTCCAAGGCTAGGTCCTAAAATGAAAGTTTGAGGATGAGGATGATGATCACCATCATCACCATCATCATCATCTTCATCTTCATCTTCATTATCATCCAGAGCATCAGAGCATGCAGTGAAGTGGCCTGGATTTAAATTCAAGCTTAGCCACTTGTCCCCTATATAAACTTAGGGCAGAATATTTAACTTCTTAGAGTCTCAATTTCCCTTTCAGTAAAATGAGGGTAGGATGAAATGGTTAACTAGGGTTGTTGTGTAGCATTGTAATGATGATAATTGATATAATGCATGCAAGGATTTTAGTAAGGATTGAGAACCAATACTGCTGACTCTGTTCCAACCAAGCACTCCCTAGCTCCCTCGTGTGCAGTGTGCAGAATTTGTCTTCTAAGGTCTCTGTGCCATGAATTGTGCCTGTACTGCTCTCTAAGCCTCATCTCCAAATGCAAAACTAATACACCTGCTGCCTTTACGGTGATAATCATAAGGACACCACGTTGGAAGGGAAAAAACAACCTCAAATACATGTTTCATCCTCTGCTGTGTAAACAACAGGGAGTCTAATTCTCTACAGTATTCCCCCTCTTGCAATTCTCAGTGTTCTTGCTGCCCAAATACTGTGTTCCACAAGTCTACCATGGCTGTGGCTTGGACGACCTGAACAATTACTGCTATGAAGTTCTTCAGAGCCTACTTCACAACCAGTTATGGGTCAGACGTTAGTGTCCCCTTAAAAGTCATGGTGAGGTTCAATGTGGCAATGCTAATAGCAGACCTATTTGGGGAGATATTGGATTATGAAGACAAGGCCTTTTTGAATGGAAGATACTGTCAATGAGCATTGAGCCCTTAGCAGATGCTGAATCTGATAGCACCTTGATCTCAGACTTCCCACTTTCTACAACTATAGAAAGTTCTAAGTGTCTGACCAATTACAGAGCCCAAGACATTTTGTTATAGCAACACAGATAGACCAAAAGACCACTTAATTACCCAGCTAGTCTAGGAACATTGCTTGACCTATACCAGTATTATTCCCTAAGACCAACGGAGGCTTCCACCAAGTCTTCCAGTCGCCTTGGAAATAAAATATGTCATGAAGAAATTGATAAAATAGCCTCTGTGAAGAGGAGAGGCCTGAGGCCCATGAGTATAAAGCTAGCACTTGGGAGACTGCCAAATAGCTCAACATCTAGCTAAGAGAAGCCCACTGCAGAATATAGAACAAATTCTTTAAGGATCCAAGAAAAAAATGGCCATTCTTCAATCCAAAGACTCTTTCTTGATGAAGGCTTGCCCTTTCTTTGTGTCGACACTATCAATTGTGCAAACACGGGAATGAGTGTAGCTGAAACATCATACCTACAGTCAGAGAGCCAAAACTATCAGAACAGAAACCTACAGCAGGAGAAAGAGAATGGAGGAAAACAGAGCTCACTAGCTCTGGCCTCAGCTAGTGTGGGCCAGATCCCCAGCCTAAGACCTGGTAAGTGCATAACCACAGAGAACCTGCTCACTGAACAGTTGTTTCTTCCCAACTAAGATGAGGATGATTACAGCAGGAGGATGGTAACAGACAGATGCTCAGTGACACAGCTCACTTGAAGGACACAGGATAGTGTCCACCATCATAATCAGTAGGTAGCACTCGGCATTGCCAGAGTTCATATCCTATTCTGGGCACTGTGCTAAGAACTTTACGTAAGTTTTACCCTATCAGCCAAATACTGTTGTTTGTTAGTGCATGTACAGAGGGGTTAAAGTAACTCTTGCAAGGTCAGAGCTGAGGGAGGAACATAAAGATGACTCCTTTTCTTTTCCCATTGTCCTGAATCCACAAAATGCACAGCTTCCATACAGTGTATTGAAAATGACAGCACACTCACTGAACAAGCAAGCCATTACAGGAAGGTCTGTGTTTCTTCAGCCTGGTTCCCGCAGAAGGAGATGAAAAGGAGGTGAAAATGTGCCTGTCAGTTCTTTTGTTCTGTTTTGTTTTCTTCCTTTATATTTGTACTCCATAAGTTTGATCTTTTATGGCCTCTTGTTAGTGCATGTGCACACACGAACACACACACACAACTCCATCTCAAAACCCACCTTCTAGTTAGTTATCCCAGAGACATTAAAATGAACTACACCTAAATGACCTCTCCCAAAGGGAGACAGAGGAAATTTTCCACTTTCAAAGGCATTTACCACGTGTGTGCCCTAGAATGTCGAAGTCTTAAATTCCTTTCACGTCCATTACTCAGTTAAACCAAGTGTTTGCAAATACATTCCCAACTTTAACATCAAGCACTTCCAACGTGCGGCTGATGCTTAAGGGAACTCTCTTGACAGAACTCCCTTGCTGGGTTCTAATCCCATCTCTCTACTCTTTTCAGAACATCCTCATTTGGATGCCCAACTACTAAGCAGGGAACAGAAATAAGGAACAACTTTATGATTCACTGTGTGGCTTTGGGAGCTAGAGAGATAGCTTGGTGACTCTCAGTACTTGTTGGTCTTGCAGAGAACCCAGATGCTATTCCCAACACTCACATGGAGGGTCATAATCATGTTTAGTTTCAGTCCCAGGGTATCTGATGCCCCCTTCTGACCTCCCCAGGGACTAAGCATGAGTGTGTTGCATGAACCTAAACACAAGTAAGACATTTACACACATAAAATAATCCTAAAAAAATAAAAAGTGAAAATAAAGTGTGGCTTTAGGTTTTTCCAGCCTAATTTGAATCCCTGTTCTACTATTTTAAGCTCTGTGACCTTTGAACATCTTAAACAACCTTTGAGATTCAGATATTGTACCTGTAAAATGGGACCGGCAACAGAGCTCTTACCACTGTGAGAACAGTTGTGGGTGTCTGGCCACCTTGGAGACAAGCCTAATGATGTGTCTGTGAGCCAGCTTCCAGACTGGCTTGATTGAGATGGGAAGACCAACTCTAAGTTCTCCCATCCAGGTACTAACCAGGCCTGACCCTGCTTAGCTTCCGAGATCAGACAAGATCAGGCATGTTCAGGGTGGTATGGCCGGAGACCGGAAGACCAACTCTAAATGCAAACAGCAGACAGTGCCATCACCTGGCCTGTGGTTCTGGACTGAGTACAGTGGAGAAGGCAAGCTGAGTAGAATCCTACATCTCCATCTGCTTCCTCACTGTGTCTACAACATGAGCAGTCTCCCATGACTTCTGGCTGTGACAGAGTCTCTCTGACTGAACGCCAAAGTAATTCTTTCCTTCAGTTGCTTTTCTTGGGTATTTTCCCCCAACGACGAGAACAGCAACGTGTCAGTAGGAAATCATACCTTTAAAGCAGAGCAGAACGGTGCTTATCACTTGGGCCCGATAGATATTTTCTACCTCTTTTATAGAATTATCATTATGTGCATATTAATTGCATCTCTCTTCATTATTCATATGTAAATCTCTAGACACAATATTCTTTTTCCTCAAATGACTGAAATCTTGTAGCTTTCTTTTATTTATCATTTTGTCATGTCCTATTTAAATTCTTCATAGACTAGCACAGAATATCAATTAAGAAATAAATTATTAATTACTAAGTCAATGTTGATCAGCACATACTTATTTTTTTTTCAAAAGCTTCTCTCATTCTCTTTATTCCTGATGTCAGGACCCTGGATGAAGCGTCTACCTCTGCTGCCTCATCCCAATCCATGCGGCCTTCCGACTGAGTACTCCTCGCCATGCAGGGATTTGTCTCATTGTTTCCTCACGTTTCCAAGACATAGCTCTTAACCTGTCATCCTACAACAATGTGCTCCAGTTAGCACTGAAAGCATCTGGAGTTCCCTTCCCAATTTGGTCCCACCCCATGGTCAGTCCCACACCCCAGAGTCTTCACCTTCGTCACTCGTCAAATATGCTGAATATGGTCCAGCCTGTGTCAGCCACCAGGAGTCCCTCGAGCTTTGAAACAAAAACCTGATTAAGCCACTTCTGAACATTTACCGTTGATAGCTCTGCCTTTACAATAAAACAGTGCCTCTGCTGGCATGTTTATAGAGTCAGCTATATCTTACGCACCATGCTGAGAAAGGGTGAACAAGATGTAATCCTGCCTCTACATTGTGACAAATATTGTAAGACAGAAAGATGTCCTGTGAACTTAGCCCCAGCTTATCTGTAGCTCTTCTCCACTTCTTACTTGGATTCAACTTCTCAGTCTTAATTAGTTCCCAGCAACTGTCCAAACATGCTGTGCTCCCACATCCTCCTTGGAAGACTTCCTTAAGTCTTGGGTACCCATCTTCTATGTTTCTAGGAAGACTAGGGAGAATTCCTATCAGTCTTTCCAGTCGGTCAGCTGTTAACGCCTGTGGTAGCCATGACATATCATAAGCCAATGATCTGCTAGTCTATTTTGACTATTGGCATTTAATGTCAGGGTATTTGGTTATCTCCTTCACAAAATGAGAACCAGGTAATTGAGTAACTCTGTCTTTCCTTAAGAGAATTCATCTCTCCCTGAAAGCACTGTATTCCTTTCCAGAGATCATGTGTCCTAACATTACTTTTTTTTCCTTAGGACAGGGCTCTCACTATGGAGCACAGCCTCATATGGAGCTGGCAATCTTCCTGTCTCATCCTCCCAAATAGCTGGACTTCCAGGCTAGGCCAACATACCCAGTGTCTTAGCTTCCTTCCTGCTCCCTATGGGCTCCATTCTCTTTACAACTTAACATTTGCCAGCTGAGATCTAGTTTTCTAGGACTGAAACTAACTAGCAGGTCAATAATCTTGAAAGTGAACAAAACTTGTTTCAATATTCATTGAAGTCCAGAAACACCATTTCTAAACCTCAGTGCTTTCCTTCCTATAGTGAGCTCTTAAGAGACTAGGACTGTCAAAAGTGCACTCCTGGCAAAACCCTGAAGTAGCCAGAACATGATAGAGGATCTAAGTCTGCTTCTCCACCCACCCACCCATCCATCCATCCATCCATCCATCATCCATCCATCATCCATCCATCCATCCATCCATCCACCCATCATCCATCCCTCTGCATATCTTTCTATCTACCTACATATTATCTATACAATAATGCTTTGCTGATTTACTTGTTTTATCAAGCTGTATTTAAAAAATAAAAAAACCTCAGGGCCTGATTTTTATTGCCTTGTTAGAAAATAAAACTAACACTGATGCCCACACAAAGACTTGTGCTCAGAGATTTTCCACTCACTAAACACATGAATAAATTATCAGTGCACTCAGCAGAGGCCTCCTCGCCTGCTTCCTAGAGAAAGTAAGGTATTAGGCAGGCACTCCCTCCACTGTTCGTGTCCACGTCCATCTCCAGGTCCGCAATGGGAGAGCACGCCTGCAGATCAGTATAGGACTTAACCTCTTTCTGCCTTCGCATGGCTGTCTGCCACCAGCTAACACTCACTCCATGTCTTTATTACCTTTAACCACTGCCTGAACTGTCCACATCAGGAGTGAATGCCACTTAGCCCAGTGTCCTGGGTCTGCTGTATCTCATACAGATGATGGTACCTTAATAAGTGTCTGTGGAATAAATATAAAAATCTGAATCCTTGTTTTCTTGTGATTTACCTTTTTGAAGATATCAGAATGCTACAGATCTTCCATGAATATGGAAGATTCGTGGCTCTTCTATAACTGGGTGACCCAGATAATGGAAATCTTTTCTTTAAATTGTGCAGACTTCCTGCTTTACGTTGTCTCTGAAGTTTCGAAAGAAGATCCTGCCTCAGAGCATACTTGTGTCTGCTCACCCTTCCTCAGAACGCCCTTCCCCGAGGTTTCTCCTCAGCTGCTCCCTCCCACTCTTGCTCTGTTTGATGTCATCTAAGTGCAATCGGTTCCCACACCCTCCACTCTCCCCAGCCCATCCTTGATTTATTCTATGGTTTAATTTACACACCATTCTTTTAATGGCATATTTATTTATTGTATGTGTCTTACACTCATGGGCATATATATATGTATGAATTTTATAGATTTTTTTGTTCATTTCATGTCTTTATTTCTTACTCTTACAATGGTACCTGCCACATTGCTGTGCTGTATTTTTATCTTAAATTATTACACAAATATTTATGAAGGAAAGGATGCATAGCAGGCAATACTGAGAGGAGGGTTAGTGTAATGAGTATGAGAAAGAGGTGCTTCTACCTTTTCTTTAACTATATACATGATTTTATAGTATTTTGGTTTTTTTCTGAGACAAGGTTTCTCTGTGTATATAGAATATTTTTATAAAGTATATTCTTAAAATTTACAGAATAAATTATATAAATCTGAAAGAGATGGGGTACATGTCCTGCCTACTTTGTGTTTGTGTGTGTTGACAGATGTACCTCACTCTGAGCAAAGTACTCAGAATTGTTGTAATAATTGCATATAAATTTACATGTCTGGAGAAGATCCGTGATTTCATGACTATGAAAGAACTTTCATCCTACAGTCCTCAATAAAATAGCTCAGAAATGCTAATGAAAATATTTCGAGGACGACGTCAACAGAAACACAAACATTAAAGTTGTGAGGAGACTAACAGAGAACAGTTTTTCAGGCAAGGCAAACAATCACTTGACCTAAGAGGAGGCCGATGAGAGCAGATTCCATGACAGGACAAAACAGAGGAGGATTTCTTAGATATTGGGTGAAGGGAGAGAGGAGGGACCAGGAGAACCTGGGTGAGCTGTCGGTGTTTGGTGCCGCTCTGATCCTGAAAGGAGCGAGAGACGGAGGTTGATAGAAGTGCCCTAGACTGTCAAGCAGTCGAAGGAATGTTCAGTAAGACCATCAAAGAGACCTCAAGTTAGAGTGAGCTGTCAAAGGAGTTCTGCATCTCCCAGGAATGGGGCTGACTTAGCGCAGGCACAGCACTCTTCGATGAAGACTCATAGAAAAGGACGGGCATAGCACCACGGAGACCTTGGCAGTGTTGGAGCAAAGCTGCTATATTAATAACTTCTGTAAGTGAGCAAACTCCTCTAAATCACTTTAGGGGAGAAAGGATTTATTGTGGCTCAAGGTTTTAGAGTTGTGGTGTTTGAATAAATGGCTCCCAAAGGCTCATGAGGAGATGTGGCATTATGAGGAGGTGTGGCCCTCTTGGAGTAGATGTGGCCTTGTGGAGGAAGTATGTTATCGGTCATGCACTTTGAGGTTTCCAAAGTTCAAGTCAGGCCCAGTCTCCACCACCCCTCCCTCTCTCTCCCTCCCTCCCTCCCCTCCACCCTCTCTGTCTCCCCTCTCTCCCTCCCTCAGTCCCTCCCTCTCTTTTTCCCTCCCCACTTGTATCTTTTCTCCAGCTCTACATCTGCCTGTGCACTGTCATGCTTCCTGCCATGATGGTAATGGACTAAACCTCTGAACCATAAGCCAGCCCCAATTAAATGCTTTCCTTTATAAGAGTTGCCATGAGCACGATGTCTCCTCACAGCAATAGAAAGCCTAAGACAGGAGCATGGCCATCTTGTTTGGGAAAAACTGAGTCTAGGAGTGGCACAAAGCCAGAGCAGGAGAGATCTCCACATACTGGCCCATGGAGAAGTGAAGGAAAATGAATGTGCATGCTCTTTTGGCTTTTTTCCTTAACCCTCTTTTTTTTTTTTTTTTTATTCAGTCCTGGGTCTCAGTTTATGGGAGTGCGGTCATTCTCTCTCCAGGCATGTCTTCTTTCCTCAGTGACTCCTCTCTAGAAAAGTGCTCATTAACAGTATTAGTAAACTTCTAGCCAACAGATCCTAAAGTAAGAGTAAAGATACAATCAATCAATATGGTAGCTCCTTGTTCCCAGGATACTCCATGACCTCCAGGTACCTGGGTAAAAGATATGATCAAACTTTGCACTGGAGAGATGGCTCGGCCATTAAAGATGTGATCAAACCTGATATTTGCTGGGTTTTTTTTTCTGTATATTGTCTTAGGATTGTCATTGCAGTGACAAAACACCACTATAAAAAATCAACTTTAAGAGCAAAGAGTTCTTCTACCGAGGGACACTTAGGCTATTTCCATGTTCTGACTATTATGTATAAAGCAGCTATGAATATGGTTGAGCACATGTCCCTGTTGTGTGTTAGGGCATTTTCTGGGTATATTCTAAGGAGTGGGATAGCTGGGTCCTGAGGAAGCCCTATTCCCATTTTTCTGAGAAAACGCCAGATAGCTTTCCAAAGTGGTTGTACTAGTTTGCATTCCCACCAGCAATGAAGGAGTGTTCCTCTCTCTCCACATCTTTGCCAACATGTGGTGGCATTTGAGTTTTTTATCTTAGCCATTCTGATGAGTGTAAGGTGGAATCTCAGTGTCGTTTTGATTTGCATTTCTCTGATGACTAACGAGGACGAGCATTTCTAAGTGTCCCTATGTAGAAGAATGGACTAAGAAACTGTGGTACATTTACACTATGGAGTACTACTCAGCTATTAAAAACAAGGAATTTCTGAAATTTGTGGACAAATGGATTGATCTAGAAATTAGCATAATGAGTGTGTTTACCCAGAAGCAAAAAGAGACAAATGGTATATACTCACTTATATCAAAACACTAGTTCAAGGGATACGTTCCATGAAAAACTTTACTTACCAAAAAAGTGGGTCAGAGGAGAGGACATCCTATTGAGACTTTAGGCGAGAGTAGCATGGAAGAATGGGGAAATAGTAGGACCCACAGGGTCCTGGAAACCTACAAGAAGAACTTTATGACAGGCAGATCTGGTTCTGGGATCCTCCTCAAACTAAGGCACCAGCCAAGGAGAATATAGGCAGTAAACTTCGAACCCCTACCAAGACCTAGCCGACGAACATGATATTCTCCACCGTTGAGTGGAGAGTGAGATCTGACTCTCACAGGAAATCTGGTGCCCCTTTTCTGACCACGTCCCCTGGATGGGGAGGCCTGGCGGCACTCAGAGGAAAGATAGCAAGTTACCAAGAAGAGACTCGATATTCTAAGAGCATATATAGGGGGAGGAGGTCTCCCTCAATCACAGACATAGGGGAGGGGAGAAGGGGGGAAGTGGGAGGGAGGGAAGAATGGGAGGAAACAGGGGAAGGGCTAGCAATCAAGATGTAATATGAACAAATTAATAAAAAATATTTAATAAAAAAATAATAAAATAAATCCCTGGGAAAAAAAGAGCAAAAGATTTATTGCATTATGTAGTTCATCATTGAAGGAAGTCAAGACATGAACTCCAACAGAGCAGGGACACTGATGCAGAAACCATGGAGGGGTGCAGCTTACTGGCTTTCCCCCAACACTTACTCACCCTGCTTTCTTAAAGAACCCAGGACCATCAGCCCAGGGGTGGCACCACCCTCAATGGACTGGGCCTTCCACATCAATCCTGAATTGAGAAGATGCCATGCAGACTTGCCTCCAGCCTGACCTTAGGAAGGTATTTTCTCAATTAAGGTTTCTTGGTTTCAGATGATTCTAGCTTGTGTCAAGTTAACATAAAGTTAACTAGCACATAAAATATATACAAAAAACTAATTAATAACATAAGTCCAATGTCAAATTAACAATAATGATAAAATAGAATACTATGCTCTAATAAGAGGTACAGGAAGGAGGTCACTTTTGAAAGAGTCAAGAAAAATATTAACGTTCTGGACTATGGCTAACTACAGGAGCTGAAAGGGGAGCATAGAGAGCTGCTGAGAAGAAAGGACAATTGGACCAAGAGTGAAAAGGAAGATAGTAAGTTCATAGTGTAAAAAACTTCATGACCATAATTTCAACAACATAGAGAGTGGAGAAATTTCTTTCACAAAGAAAGAAATCCATTGTTCTGTCCAGGAAAAAAATAACTGATGGTCTATTAAAGAAGTCACAAACTGCAATTCAAAATCTACTAAGAAAGAAAAGAAAGACATCACTGGTGAGTTCTACCAGGTGCTTAGAGAAGAAATAACACCATTTTTACATAACTGCTTCTAAGAAATTGACAAAGACCAACACTACTCAGACACATAAACTAGATGATAAATATTCAAGGAGGACCATTACAGACCTTGGTCTCATGATCACAGATATAAGCTTTAACAACGTTTTAACAATAAAATCCAACATCTAAAACTCTAAAAGAGACTTCGACATGTGATTTTTTTCCATTAATTAATTAATTAATTTACTTTACACATCTAACAAAACTTCCCCTCCCTCCTCTCCTCCCAGTCCCTTCCGTCTCACCTCCCCTCCCCCCATGCCCTCTTCCCTTTCTCCTCAAAGAAGAGAAGACCTCCTTTGGCTATCAACCTGCATTGGCATATCAACTGTTAGTAAGACTTGGCCCATCTTCTTCTACTGAGCCTAGACAAAGGTGTTGAGATAAGGGAAAGGGAGCCAAAGGCAGGGAACAGAGTCAGAGGCAGCCCCTGTTCCTTCTGTTAGAGGTCCCACATGAGGACCAAGCTGTATGTCTGTTACATATGTGGGAAGTAGGGAGCTAGGTCCATCCCATGGATGATCTCTGGTTGGTGGTTCAGTCTCTGTGAGCCCCATGGGCCCAGGTTAGTTGATTCTGTAGGTTTTCTTGTGATGTTCTTGACTCTCTGACTCTTTCAATCCTTTCTCCCCTTCTTCCACAAGGTACCCTAAGGTCTACCTCATCTTGACCTCTCGTCTCATCTTCATCAGGCCAAGTTATGGCCAGATATCTGGTTAAAGGATCCAGTGTGTGTTGAAGGTTAGGAGAACAGTTTCAGAAGTGCACTTAAAGTGGTGAGCTAAGTAGCAGGTGGCCATTCCTCAGCATATCATCCTCTGCTTTGAATATAATTCTTTCTCATAGTCTGACTGCTTGAACTGAAAGATAGGTCTCAACTCTCCTCTTTTTAGAGTTACACCATCATTGTTTGAGGTTATAGACAGCAAGTGTTAAGACATCTCAGTCTGTATAATCATGTTAGCCAAGTATGTACAGGATGGATCTCTGAGTATATAGTATATACACAGTATGTGTGTGTGTATGTGTGTGTGTGTGTGTGTGTGTGTGTGTGTGTGTGTACTATCTGTGTGTTTAGGCATAGTATCAAACTTACTTGACATTTAAAAAGCACCTATGAAAAGCCTGCAATAACATCTTACTAAATATTAAAAATTCTGGTTTTCTCCCTGATAGTAGGCAACCGGTTCTTATGACTTCCATTTAGTATTACATAGGACAACCTAACCATTGAAATAAAGCCTAACAAAAGTTTCTAGTTGATAATAAAAAATAAAATTAGCCGGGCGGTGGTGGCGCACGCCTTTAATCCCAGCACTCGGGAGGCAGAGGCAGGCGGATTGCTGTGAGTTCGAGGCCAGCGTGGTCTACAAAGTGAGTCCAGGACAGTCAAGAGTCAAGGCTACACAGAGAAACCCTGTCTCGAAAAACCAAAAAATAAATAAATAAATAAAATAAAATAAAATAAAATTATACCTTTTCATGGATACCTTAATTCACTTTTGAAAAATCATCAAAGTATTAAAATTTGTTCCTTATATATAATAATCCCTGAACAGAGATTCAGAGTACATGGCTAACATACAAAATCAGAGGTGTTTATTAACAAATAAGAAAAGAAATTCAAAACAAATACCAGTTAAAATAACATCAAACACTTAAAATACATATACAAATATAACAAATAATTTGCAAAACAGGCTCTATATTGAAAACTCAGAAATATTAGTCATAGAGTTTAAAGCCTTAAAGCATGGTCATATATTATCATGCTCTTGAGTTAGAAGAGTGAAATATTTTAAAATGTCATTTTTTTCCCTTCTGCTGTATTTACTCAATTATCAGTGTCAAAGTCACATTTCTCATATACCCCTCCTTCCTAGGACAGTACTGCCTGTAGTCGGCTGAGCCCTCACACATCAGTCAGCAATCATGAAAATGCCCCGTAGATATGTCTACAGGCCCATCTGATGAAGGCAGTTCCCCAGTTGAGAGTCCCTCTTGCCAGGTGTCAAATTGTGTTTTCATACAATATATTCTGATCATAGTTTTCTTCCCCCTCCCAAGCTGTTCCAGATCCTTCCTACTCCATACCCACCCACCCCTCTCTCTCTCATTAGAAAACAGGCATTGAAAAATAAATAATAAAGTATATAAAGAGAATAGGTCAAAACAAAAAGAAAAAAAAAGATCCAAAGGAAAAGCACAAGAAACATATGCAGGCACAGGTATGAATACCTCGACAATCAATGTCCTGCTGGCCTTAAATTTTTCAACACTTTTAAAAAGACTAATATCTCTTTAAATATCCAGTCTCTCAACAAGTTACATAATTTCTTACTCCCAGTGGAATAATCAGAGCATAAAAACAATCATCCTTAAGCAAAACCAAACGCCAACAATGTACATGGTTCTGTGCTTGATGTCTGGAACTCCTTGTTTTCTGGGCTCCAGAGGGCTTTGGTAGCTGCACTTCTCTAGCTCTCTTGTCCTCAGCACACAGCTCGTCTCCTAGGCTTGGACTAACTCCACTCCACACCTTCCACTGTCCTTTTGGCTTTCTCATAGTCCTGGCATCCCCAAGACCCCATGTCTTTACTGTAACTGATGCACCAGCTGGCCTGGTGGCTTTTCTTAGCCTCCCGTCGCACCAAGCCTTAGCTTCTTCTCCATGACAGTTTCAGGACTATGGGCTCCACAAGGGCTGCAGCTGACACTGAGGAAATACTTTCCAGAAGATTTTTTTTTCCTTCAGCAATGCTGGTTTCTTTCATCACAGCTGACTTTTCAGCCCCAGGTAACCAGTACTGAGTGTCCCAGGAGAGAAAAGGTTTCTCTTTAGTGATGCTGGTCTCTTGCTAGCCTCAGTTACTTCTTACACTCCAGCTAACCAAAACCCACAGATACTTAATTCAAAACATAACTTAAGTATCTCTGATGGGGTCTTTGAAAGGTTTTCAAACTTCCCTTTGACTCTGGGAGCTAAATGTCCACTGTCTACATTGCTCTCAGCCATGTTTTCCAAGTCCCTACATGAGCTCATTATCGTCTAAGCACTTAGTAAACTTTCCAACCCAAACTTCAAAATGTCACTTTAATTCTCCCCCAAAACATCATGGTCGGGTCTACCACAGAAACACACTAGGATATTGGGATCATAAAGAAATAGAAAACCTGAACACATCCACAAAAGAAAGATTAAATCAGTAACAGTGATTAAAAAAAAAAAACATAAGAAAAAAGTCATAGCTCAGTAATTTCATGGGAATATTCTATGAAATATATCTTAACTATCTATCTTCTTGAGGTTTTATGACTCTCCTCTCAAAGTAGAATGACATTTTTAAGCTCGGTTCGTGAGGCTCCAATCACTCTGATACTAAAGCCACATAAACACACTACAAGGGAACTGTAATCCAGCAAGTGCAAACTTTCTCAGCAAAATACTAGCAAACAAAGATCAACAGCATATCAAAGGGAGTAAACTACCCTGACAAAATGAAATTTATCCCTGGACACACGTAGGATTAGCATATACAAATTAATCAATATGACTCACCACATTAACAGAATGAAAAAAGAAACTACATCAATAATATCTCAGTAAATTGAATAAAAGCATCTGATGGATTACTGCGTCCTTTCATGATAAAACTCTCATCAGTCAGTATGGAAGGAGACTCATTGGACATATCCAAGGACCTCTTATGAGAAGACCAAGGTGCTGTGATAATCAATGTGGAAAGTAGAAAAAAAATTTTTCTTTAAAATATGATACAGAGCAAGTGTTGCCCCCTCTTGCCACATTTGTTCAGTGAAGTACTCTAAGTCTGAGCCAAAGAATCACAAAAGAAAAATTAATGATATGCAAATCAGAAAAAGAAGTGAAATTATTTGTTTGGAGTTAACATGAGCTTGTGTTTCTAAAGACTCCACACTAAAAAAAAAATGTTTTTTGCAACTAATAGTAACAATACTGTATACAAAAATCAATATATAACATTTGGTTGCCTAATATATTAACAAAAGCTTATCTGAAAGAGACATGGAAAGGCAATCACAATTATGATGTTAAAAAATAAATCAAATACTTATACCAATAAATTTTACTAGGAAGGTAAAGTGTCTGCAAGCTAAAAACATAAAACATTTCTGAATGTAAATAATTTATAAAATTGGAGACACTATCTTATATTCATGAAGAGATAATATTCTTTTTTTGTTTTGTTTCTGGTTTTTTTTTTTCATTCAAAATATTGTTTTATTGCGGGATATAGTCTATGAATTGATTTTTTTGCCTTCAACAAATAAATGGGAGTGACTGTGGAATGTTTACTTTTAAATATACAGATTACATTTCAAGAGACAGACTTGTAATCTTTTCTCAGCAGCACATGCCCATTTTTTTAGCAAGAGGGTGATGTGGCAAATCCTGCATAGTCGCTTCCTGTAACAACATCCACTACCCTCACCCCATTCATTGATTTTAGTAACTCATTTGCCAATGGTGGAAGTTGTCATTTTCCAAAACTGCTAATTACTATTTCTTGTTTGAAATGTTCATTCCTGAAGAGAATGCCCATCACAGTGTCATTTCCAGCTGAAGATCAGGGGGGGCATCAGCAGAGAGCATTGACTAGGATTTCTAATGCTGGAGTTGTGCTGGTTAAACTGAATCTAGAGTGGGGGGTTAACTATTTTTAATATATTTTATCAATTTATTCATATTACATCTCAATTGTTAGCCCATCCTTTGTATCCTCCCATTCCTCCCTCCTTCCCATTTTTCCCTTACTCCCCTCCCCTATGGCTGTGACTGAGGGGGACCTCCTCCCCCTGTATATGCTCATAGGGTATCAAGTCTCTTCTTGGTAGCCTGCTATCCTTCCTCTGAGTGCCACCTTGCCTTCCCCTCCAGGGGACGTGGCAGCAGAGTTTGTGTGAAAGTCAGACCCCACTTTCCACTCAACTGTGAAGAATGTCCTGTCCATTGGCTAGATCTGGGTAGGGGTTTGAAGTTTACTGCAAGTATTGTCCTTGGTTGTGCCATAGTTTGAGCAGGACCCCTTGGCCCAGATCTACCCATTATAATGTTTTTTGTGTAGGTTTTTAGGACCCTCTGAATCCTTCTATTTCCCCATTCTCCCATGCTTCTCTCACCTAGAGTCCCAATAAGATGTCCTCCCCTCTGACCCACTTTCCTGGTAAGTGAAGATTTTCATGGGACATGCACCTTGGGCTAGTGTCCAAATATAAGTGAGTATATACCATTTGACTCTTTCTGCTTCTGGGTTAACGCACTCATTATGATCATTTCTAGTTCAATTCCACTAAGGTAATATTCTTAAAATAAACTTCACATGTGACCCCAAATGATGCACAGAGCCATTGATGTGCCTGTAAAAATAGAAGAACGGTGCTCAGTTGCAGAATGGCTATTTGGCATGAGGGAGTTCCTCTCTTCAATCACTACAAATAAATAAATTGTTTTAAAACATAAAATTCCAATGTCAATTTTACAGAGATTAAGACGACACTTTAAAAAAAATTTACACAGAACCAAAAACAACGGAAAAGCTTTATACTCTTGACAACGAAAAGTTGGAAGCACACTTCTTGATTCCCTATAGAATTGCAGTAATCCAAATAGCTTGTTACCAGCATGAAGACAGATAAACAAACCAGACGGAAAGCTAGAAGAAAACTCACATTTATTTATCTATAACCCACTGAGAGTAACAGAGCGTATGTGGCCAACAAATGCTCAACAAGAGCACCAAGAACACAGGAAAGAGAATGGACAATCTCGTCAGCTAACACTGCTGGGAAATTGGATATCCACATGTAAAATAATGGAATTGGACATGTTATGCATAAAAATCAACACAAAGTGGATTAAAGATTTAAATATTAGCCAGAAAAAGCAAATGCTCCTACAAGGAAATGGGAGAATGGTCTTGCTCGTGGTTGGTTTGGATGTGACCCCAAATGCTGAAAGACCAAAGTGAAAACAGACAAGTAGGACTGAATCAAACTAATAAGTATCTGCCCTGAAAAGGTCATCATCTACAAGGTGAAATAGCAACCTAGGAATGGAAGTAAATGTTTCTAAAACATCCATGTGACAGAGAGCTAAGGTCCAAAATGTACAAGGAATAGCTACAATTCAATCAACAGAAATGAAAACCAACTTAATCTTTAAGCAAGTAAAGGACCAAACTGATGCTCATTTCACAAAGGCAGTATGTAAGAGGATGCTTCCTGCCATTAATCACCAGGGACAGCAAATTAAAACCAAAGAGATATCACTACAATACCTGTTACAATGGTTATGATCAGAAGATGAGACATCAATTTTACTGAGTATTTAGAACTGGCAGTGAATCATATGCTCTTGGTGGGACCTTAGAACATCTACTGTCAAAAACTGTATGACAGTTCCTCAAGAAAATGAGAGAGAAAGAAAAAGAAGGGATGTATAGAACATGGTGCTTACACAAAGACTGTACCTGAAGGCCTCTGTGAAAGCATAGCTGAAGAGACGGACAGGTGTAGTCCTGAATAGGTCCAGAAAGCTTTTAGATCAGATCCCATACCCAAGCCAGAAATATGACCTCAGAGATTGCTCAGTCCTGCCCTCACATTGAGGTTGCAGCAGGCATTAATCCAAATGATATTTTTTTTTTTGTCACTCACAGATACTACTACTGTGGCAGCAAATCCCAGACCAAGCTCTCCATGAGACAGGAAAGAGAATGGCTAGTTTGCACACTCTTGGGGTTAGGCAAATCTTTGATTAACAGCATGCTCATCTTGTTTGTGAAATTCACTGTGAGAAATTTCCAGAAGAGTCTTCGTGTATAATGAAGAACACAGTGAGATGATGCATGTCCCCAAAGCTTTATCCTGACAGACACCAGTGAGAGAGGACTTCCAGTAACTGAAGTTATGTGAACAGTAGAAGATAAAGTACAGGGTTGGAGACCCTCATCTCCATGCACCACTCTTCCCTTACCTTCTCTCCAAAGCACTGGTCTTCTCTTTTCTTTTTTTCCCAAAGATTTATTTATTTCATATGAGTGCTTTATCTGCAGAAGAGGGTATCCAATTACATTATAGATGGTCGTGAGCCACCATGTGGTTGCTGGGGAATTGAACTCAGGACCTCTGGAAGAGCAGGCAGCGCTCATAACCACTGAGCCATCTCTCCAGTCCCTTTTCCTTTTTGTAAATCGGCTGTTAGAGCCAGAGTACCATTCAGTACAAGATCTTTCTAAAACCCCACAGCTGAAGCTACCTCTAGTCACACATCATCCTCTTGGCGCCTTCAAATCATGTCAGATCCTATAATCTTTTGATCTGATCTGAGAAAGCACAATGAAGTGTTTCATTGCCATCCACATATTTATCTGTATTTATTAAAATATGCAGTTGGTCAGCCCAGTGAGTGGAAAGTTTATTTTCTAGCTGCTGCCAGTATCGTTGATTGTCTTTATTCTTTAGGCCAGTTCCCCAAGTCGCTTTAGACTTCAACAGGCCATGTCTTAGCCAATGGTCAATATTATTTCCCCAAATTAATAAAAGCCTTCTCTCCAGATGAAGGGTATAGTGTGTCTGTGGTTTTGCCAACCCATCTCCTAGATGTCAAAGAATTACCAGTTGTGCCAAGATTCAACTCTCAGATGTAAGTTCAGTTTCTCAAACTGTAGCTCATTGTAAAAATATTCTAAGATGCTATTTTATGATAGTCACTATTAGAACCTAAGGCAGTTCTTAATACAGCAAATACAAACATAACTCAGTGACCCACCAACCATTGCTTGGCGGACACACCTAAAGGAAGTAAATCCATATCTCAAAGGATTAGCTACACTCCCCAGATTTATTGCAGCATTGTTTACTGAGTTGTGGTATGGAAGCATCTATCAAAGTATGGATAAAGAAATCATATCATGTATACACATTTCACATATGCATGTGCTGTATATGTAATAAAATTATATGCTGCCATTTAAAAGGCCAAATCAAATCAGGACATGGGCAGGAGAAATGGAATAAATAAGAAATCATTATGTTAAACTAAATTACCATCCACAGAAAGACGAGTTTCTCTTGCTTCAAGCTTAAGCATTGGAGTGAGTTACAGGCTACAGATGAAGAAAGCTGGGTTCTGGCAATACAATCGTTAGTTTGCATGAGTCTTAATATAAAGGAAAAAAAGAAAGGTTAAGCAGAATCTGGGGTGGAATACCAAAGGATTTTCTCTTAATAGAACAGTTTATGAGATTATATTCTGGTTAATTGGGGGAAAAATCATAGCTTTGTGTGAGTGGGAGAAGGAACAACAGCAGGACTGTCACCCACCATTGTTAAAAAATAGGATGCTCTCTCTCGATGACGATTTTCTTCACTGGGAAGATTTCTTCTGGTTACACATCTCTGCAGTCACAAGCCCCTCAGACCCATGAAGCTATTGACTCAGTCTTGAAGTCCCAAGCACACACACAGCACAGCTTGCTACCCCTTTGACGGTTCTCTGTATGTTTAGTGGATGATTCTTCCTGGCTTACTGTTGGGCCGAAGGGTCTAGTGTATATTCCGTGTAGAAATTGTGTGTTGGGCACTGTACAAACATGATGGGGGAACTCTAAGGAGCTACTGAGCTACAAAGCGGAGACATGCAGTATATCTTCAGAAGTAGGTATTTCTTCTTCTTTTATTTTTTATTCATTTATTTATTCACTTTACATCCTAATCATAGCCCCCTCCCTCTTCTAACCCTTTCCTTTTCCTCCCTCTCCCCTCCCCTCTTCCTCAGAGAAGGGGAGTTCCCTCCTCTACCAATCCTTTCCAGCTCATCAAGTCACTCCAGGATTGAGTGCACCATCTTCCCCTGTGGTGTGGCGAGACAGGCCCACCATAGTGGAAACGATCAAAAAGCAGGCAAGAGAGTCAACATCAGAGACATCCTGTGCTCCCCTTACTAGGGGGCCCATGTGAAACTGAGCTGAGCTGCTCATTGGCTATATCTGTGTAGGGGGCCTAGGTCCAGTTCATGCATTGTCCTTGATGGGTGCTTCCATCTCTGCAAGCCCCTCTGGGCCCTTGTTGATTGGCTCTGTTGGTCTTGTGGAGCTACTGTCATCTCCAGGTCCTTCTAATCTTCCTCCCACTTTTCGACAAGACTCCCTATGCTTCACCCAACGTTGGGCTGTGAGGCTCAGCATCTGTTTGGATGCACTGGTGGGTATTCTGTTATGCTCAAAGACAGGAGCCTAGCATAGCTGTCCTCTGAGATAAGTGGGTATTTCTAACAGAAATAACTTGGTGTGAATTTCCTCTTGTTTTCAGAAAAACAAACAAAACCAAAAACAAACAAACAAATGTAACTCCAGAGTAAGTTGACATTTTTAATTAAATCATAGCACAATAGAATCTTAATTTTAAAAAATGTATGTTTGGGGTTTATAACAACACAGTGAATATCATGATTTGATTAAAATGCAAAAAAAGCAAAATTCAGTTTTTTGTTGTGTTTTTAACCCAATGACAAAATAAGTAATTATATTTCTGTCTGCCATAGTTCTCCTCCCCACCCCCACACTGGGTGCTGCCCCCTCCCACTCTCTCTCTCTCTCTCTCTCTCTCTCTCTCTCTCTCGTGTTAATTCTATCACGCCCAACATACATGACGCGTTGTCACAGTTCTCTCACTGGGATAGCCCCTGCAGTAAGACCCAGTGATCAGCCTGCTCACTTTAACTCTGCACAAAATGACCCCAACCTTTGAGTTTTCCAAATATATTCAGGGACTATGGACTTCTGGCTGCAGAGCTACTGTGCTCACGTTTACTGTGACTTACTACTTGTGAAGACTGATTCCTAGCCCTTCCTTGGGCTCAGTGGTTGGAGAATTCAGTGTTCTTCAAGTCTCTCTCCCCTAAATGTTGACTTACCTTCAGGAGAGGTGTTGGTTGAGGCTGTGCAGTGAATAAATTGAAGGCATATTTATTGTTTTTTTTTCCTTGGAGGTAACTTTTAGAAGAAATTTTCATGTAATATTAATAAGATAAGGGCCAGCTCAGTTGGAGCTTGTTCCTTGTAGACATTTCTGTGTGCTGTGTGGATGGGGCATCTTCACAGTGTGCGTGTGTGTGTGTGTGTGTGTGTGTGTGTGTGTGTGTGTGTGTGTGATAATTTGGTAGTTTGAGCCTTTGTCTTTTTTGCAGATGAAAAAAAATGAAAGGTGTCCCTAACTTTTTAAGTTGTGTCTTAGCATTGTCTCTGCTATGTAATAATTTGGGGGCCCAATTTATAGTTATAGATCTTGTGTATATCATAGCTTACAGGAAATTATCACCTATTCCTTATCATAACCCAGTATTTTATATTTGCAAATATATTTTAAAATATATATATTTTAGCAAATCCTAGTGTAGTCAATACTCACATTTAATTGGACCTGTTTGCATTGGGAGATGCCTATCTCATTATTCCTATCTTTCTCATGTTCATGTTTTTATATCTAAAAAATTTACTGTAAAGATGTATTATTATCAAATTGAATTTAAAATGCTACATAATTTGAATTATGTTTTTCTTATAACTTGGTTACCATCTTGGCAATGGGAACCAGGGTGTGTTGGCTTGAGGAAAAAAATAAATTCTCCCTTCCTTTGTTTTGTCCTAATTCCTTCCTTCCTCTGTCAAAAAATCACAAAGCAAAATATCACAAAGAGCAAGCCATGAGTCAGAGAGATCCTGTCTCTCCAGCATTCATTCCTCAGACACTGGCATTGGCAAATGACACAGCTCAGTGCCAGGGCCCTGCCTGCCTGTCTATTAACCTAATTGACAGCGCCTGTGACATGCATCGGGGTGATTCCTCTTGGAATAGCTAACGGATCTGAGCAAACCAGAAAAGGCAGGGAGGGAAAATCTAATCCCTCCTCCTCTTTCATTGCCAGAAGAATAAATCGGCAGCTTGACTGTCGAGGATCATGTCAAAACCCAAGAAGAGATGGTTCATAGGAAACATACGACGGAGCCGGGGGTGAGAGGGGGCAGGGGGATTAGGAGCTTTTGGGGACACAATGGAAGCCTGTTACTAATGTAGTCATGTAATCAGGATACAGCGTGTGATGACCAACAAAGGGATTTTCAAAGGGTTCCTGGACAGTGATGCCTGAAATGATTCGTCTCGAGACAGGTGCTTTAAAGGGGGAGAAATGCTCTAAGGCCCGATGTGGAGAATAGATGTAAAGGTCCAAGACAAGAAGAACAAGAGAATCCCAGAAAGCAAGTGGGGGTGCACATGGAAACACTGATAAATTAGTAATAGAGCCTCAGGCTTCTTGCCAAAAAAAAAAAGAAAAGAAAAGAAAAGAAAAAAAAAGAAAACCTCTAATACCATGGCTCAAAATGTCATGAAGCGTATTTAACAGTATGTCAAAAAGTCAAATTCACTCTGCTTATCTAGACGAAGACAAAAAGACATATATTTAAAACGCCTCATTTCGATCTCATGCCTAGGATCATGTGCAACCTGCTATTTTAACACACTGTGTATTTCCTAGCATACTATCAAAATGAAGAATTAAATTAATGAAACAAATGAAAGTTACTCATCAATCCCTCTATGAGGGGGAATATGGGGTGTTCCACAGTCAAAACAGAGGAGGCCAGACCAACTGCTGTCGCTCCTGTCTTCTTTGATGCCCACATTTAAACAAGGCTGACTTTGTCATGTGCCAGCCAGTCTAACTGGGATTCCACAAGCGTTACACCTCACACACAGTGGACATTAACGGTGCTTGTCAGTTTAAGCTCTGAAAATACCGTGCCTGTTTCTTAGAGATAATGATTTGATTTCCTTCCTCTAATTTCTATTATGGGCATCTCCAAACTCTCTAACTAATATTTATCACGTGCCCCATACCCTCTGAGACATCCTTGTTACTGCCACTCAGTGTGAATTCTACAGGAAGCAAACCCTGTGTGAGGGAAATCTTTGCACTGTGTTGAATATATAGAAGCTGCTTCATTACAATCACCATAGGCTGCAACCATGAAGGATGATTTTTATATTCGCCCTTTGGAAACCGGTTCTTCTACATTAAATTATAGGCGGGTTCTGCTTGTTTTTGTTTTTATTTTTCTGATATATATCATCCCACATAAAAGTCTTTCAACATTTTTTTTACAAATATCCACACAAATAGCAACAAAAAAGAATGCAAAATATTGTTAGTCACTGGGACAAAATAAAAATGTAAAAAAATTAACTTGCTTGTCCATTCCCTCTTTTAGTCCTTTGTGAATCACACCAAGATTCCACCATGCACTGAGAATAATACCACATGAGGAGGGCAGAACCAAAAATACATCAGTAAACACTGGGAGATTATATTCTTCTGAAGTAGAAAGTAAAAAAAAAAAAACAAAAAAAAAAAAAACAAGGAAACAAACAACTGTGTGCCATGCTGTCCACACAGACAGAAGCTGAAGAGGCAATTCACTGCTCTACAGACTGAAAAGAGAGACGCCCCAGATGGGAAGACCGCTCTGAGCAGGTGAAATTGAACCTGAAAACTGACAGACTTGGAGAACTTTAGCTATTTTGGACAGTACAGGTTTCTAAGACAGAAAAAGAACTTAGTAATGCATAATGTACTGAGAACAGCATTCACCCAAAATTCATCATCTATTCAGAACCACAGAATGTGACCTTATTTCTAGATAAAATATTTGTACATGTTATAAAATTGTAATGACGTCTTTCTGGAATAGAATAGACCCAAAGAGGAGGGAAATGCGAACGTTGACATACAGGGAAAAAAGCCATGTGATAGCACAAAGCGATGAATGATGCTGCTACAGCCACTATGTAGAAGCCACAAAAAGCTGGTAAAAGCAAGACAGGATTTCCCTGGACCCTCTGAGAATCAAGGCTGAGCCAACATTCCACAATGCACCTCTACCCTCCTAGTGTACGGCAGACAGAATGAATCTCCGCTGTGTTAAAATACCCAAAAACATAAGATAAACTGTTGCAAGAACCATAGGCAACTAAATGTCTTTAGGACATGCCAGAGGTGATGGGACAGGGAATTGATTGATTGCTGGGGCTGGTGACCTAGCAAACCAGGCTGCTAGGCTCTGCTTAATGGGAGACTTTGCCAAATAACAAAGTCATTGCAGACAAGGGGCGGTCCATAGATGGAGAAAGGAAAAAGTTCTCCATGAGCATGTGAGGTCAGACTAAAGTCTTCTGGTGTGAGATAGTTTGGGTAAGGGGCTCTGCTCAAACTATGGCACCAGCTAAGGACAATACGTGCAGTAAACTTTGAACCCCTACCCAGTTCTAGCCAATGGACAGGACATTCTCCACAGTTGAGTAGAAAGTGGGGTCTGACTTTCACATGAACTCTGATGCCCCATATTTGACCACGTCCCCTGGATAGGGGGACCTGGTGGCACTCAGAGGAAGGATAGCAGGCTACCAAGAAGAGACTTCATACCCTATGAGCATATATAGGGGGAGGAGGTCCCTCTCAGTCACAGTCATAGGGGAGGGGAGTAGGAGAAAAGCGGGAGGGAGGGAGGAATGGGAGGATACAAGAGATGGGATAACAATTGAGATGTAATGAATAAAAAAAAAGAGATAGTTTGGATAGGATTTCTGTCATTCATGGCTTTAAGAATTTCTAAACAATACAGAAAAGAGTATAACATATCATGGCTTATCTATGTCAAGAAGGACTTTGTAGCCATGTCTTTGTCTTGAGCTGAGATTGGAATCTCCTGGACATGGCTGGAAGACATCTAACAGAGTTGATGCCTGTCATCCTATGAAGACACAAAACACTGCTTCAGAGAAGCTGGAGTCTCACAACCTTCAGAGGTTTCATACCCATGTGCGTCATTTTACTAATTTTCCAGTATAATTCTTTGAAGAGTCCTTAAACTGAAGGACACAGAAATATAAGATGTGTTTTGGGTAAGGGCCGCAATAGATAATTGTGTAAAATGGAAGAAAAATGACATGGAGTTCTTAATATTGAAAAGATAACTTAAACTTACATGGATAACAAGTCACATCACATTATACAAACACATTTTTTGCCACATCAGTTTCTATCCCCAAATTACTTATTCTTTATGTATTATGAAGTCATTCATTTTATATTTTCCTTTTGTAGTATTTGAGCGTTTCATACATGAGCACTGTGTTTGCATCATTTCTACCCCTCCAACTCCCACAGTAGCTTCACACTCCCTCTAAATTCATGGCACTTTTTCTTTGATCATTATTCTTACATGTGTGTGTGTGTGTGTGTGTGTGTGTGTGTGTGTGTGTGTGTGTGCATGTGCGTGCACACACACACTCCAATGAGTTCATTTAATATGGATCATATGTAAAAATGCATAGGAAGACTACCTGGCATTGGATAACTTATCATAGCTATCGGGGTTGGTGACTTTTATTATGCAAGTCTCGTCTCAGCCATATTGGTGAGATTCCTTGTCGTGTCTTGAAGACAATAGCTCACTGCTGTCATCATGTTCTTCTGGCTCTCATAATCTTCTTGCTGTCTCTTCCATAATATTACTTCAGCCTAAGGTGCAAAGGTTACAGGCTTATTTTATGCACTTTGTCTAGTTCTGAATCTCTGGAGTAGCTTCCCTGTGCTGCGAAAAGGAACTTTACTGCATGATGAAAGCTACACTTCCTTGTGTCTTTTGACCAGAAGTTGAGGCCATTGATAACTAAAGTTAATATTAAAAAGGCTTCTGTTTTGCTGCTGTTTGTGTTTTTAGTCCTAGTTTGTGTTTTAGTCATTATAGCTTTGTGTCCTTTCTGTAGGCAAAAGTATTATTTGCAGTATTCTCTGTAGGCCTGGTTTGGTGAACACAAATTCTTTTAGACTGTTTAAAACATGGAGAATTATTTCTTTCTCCTTCAACTGTAGAAGATAGTTTTTGCAGGGTATGGTAGTCTGGGTTGTCATCTATGGTCTTTTGGAATTGGGGCACATTGTTCCAGGCTTATATGGCTTTTAAATTTCCATTTAGAAATAGCTGTTATCTTGATAGGTTTTCCTTTGTATGTGACTTGTGTTTTTTTTTCTTAAAGTTTGTAATATCCACTTTTTTGTTCTGTTTATATTATGTTTTCACTATATAATATGCTATGGAAAGTTTGAGGTGGTTTTTTTTTTTGGTCCTATTTTGTGTTATATGTGATTCTTTTATTGCTCTTGTATGGGTATGTCTCTCCGTCATTTAGGAAGTTTTCTTCTATGATCTTGTTGAAGGTTTCGTCTATGCATTGACTAAAATAATAGTGATCCTCCTCATCTTCATCCTCTTCTTCCTCCTTCTCCTCCTCCTCCTTTTATTCCTCCTTCTCTTACAATGTGTAGATCTGAGTTTTTCACACTGTTCCAAAGTGACCTGGTATTCATTTTATTTATTTTTAAATTGTCACAATCATTGATTGAGTTTTCCAATCCCTTTTCCTTATCTTCAAGTCCTGATATCCTGTCATCTACTTGATCTATTCTTCTGGCAAGGATTCCCCCTGAGTTTGCTAATTGGGTCACTGATTTTCAATCTCATCTTCATTTTAACTAGAATTTTCTTCAAAATATTATTTCTTTATTGAATTGAGTTTTCCTGTACTGTCTTTGTCATTTCACCGAACCATATGATTTCAATGAGGTGTTTGCTAACATCCTCTTCCTTGATTTCTTTGATCATATTTATTATTATTCTTTAAATTCTGTGTCCTGGGGCTCAACAAGGGGATTCTTAGTGAAGAGCATTGCTAAGACATTGGTGTAGCTTGTAGAGCACATCATCTTGTCTTTCCTATTGTTTGTGGTTTTGCATGTGACCTGGGTATGTAGATTCTTTCCTTGATTGGGTATCAAGTACAAGATTCTAGACCCTGTTCGTTGAGTAGGTTAGTTCTGACTTTGCTTTTGCCAAAGCTTGGTTGGATTCAGACAAGGTATGAAGAGTTGGTGGGTCAGTTTTTTATTGGAGGGATGAAGGCAATTCCAATTCAGCATCGACAAAGAAAGAATGGAATCCTAACTCCCAGCTAGGTCTCCTGGGCTGTTCTCACACTCATGGGCCTACGTTACCTGAGTCAGGAAGTTTGTGGTTAGTATAAGTAGAGATGATTTGGGGCACTCATCAGCCTGGGCTTGTGTACAGTCTATGTGAGCAAAGCTAGGTCTGTGAATGTGGTGGTAGAAGGGTAACATGTTTCTGGTGAACCAACCAAGGCTGGTTTGGTATACAGAATAAGGGGCTAGGTCTGTGAGTGTGAGGAGCACAAGGTGGTTTATAACATCTATTAGCTTAGCAACTGTCCCCCCCTTGCTGTCCTAGAAAATACCCAATTTTTCTAGGCCAAATTTAGATGTTCCTTTTTCTATAAAATGTTCTCTATTTCCTTCTCACAGTATAATTTAATTTATTTTCTTGTTTCATTTTATTTTATTTGTTAAGCACCTAAGATGTTTGAGCATTACACATGGAAATGTATTAGACATTGTTTGAGAGATTTTATACAAAATTAAGGAAAGGGAGAAAATAAATAAGTAATTACAATGTATAAGTAAAAGGTATTTTTAAAAATTTACTAGCAGAAACTGTATTATTCACACAGATAAAATTCTTCATGAATTAAGTGTGCATGTCACGAGACACATATATTTGTAAAACCAGTGCCTCACAGAAGCTGAATGGTGATTCTTCTGCTAAGGTAGCTCAGAGCTCAGAGAAAAAAAAATTCATGATCACTTTCATTTTTTTTGTGTGCTTTGACAAATAAAACAACCACAGAAAGGAAAAACATGCAACTAAACCAGGGGGAGAAGAAAGAAATGGAGAATATATGTTGTCAAAAAACAGCAATAGGTGAAAATTTTTTTCAGTTTAAATATTTGTGAATAAGTTTAAATGGAGTATAGAAAATAATATATATATATATATATATATATATATATATTACAGATAAAGCAGATTCAATGTTTACAAAATATTTACAAAATAGCTATTGGGAGGAAGAAAAATAGTATGGAACTAGGAAAAATACATTTAAAGAAAACTGAAACTAAACACTTAATACATATAATAAACTTGTTAGACTACAAATAAAAAGGAAAGAAAATGGGAAAACCATTTAAAAAATGGGAGAAGGGAAGAAGAGGAAGGAGGGAGGGAGGGAGGGAAGGAGGGAGGGAGGGAGGGCTGGTTCCCTGCTCTCCCCATTCTCCCTTACATGCTTCTTACTGAGAACTGCAACAGGTCAGGAAGCTAAGCTGATATGAACAATGGATGTTCAAGATCAGAACCTGAATTTGCAGTGCAGTTGGTGCCATCCATAAATACACAGCCATTGACTACCCCCATCATTCAGGTATCAACAAATACATTATAGTATCATTGTGATGAGTCTTTCATGATAACTCCTATATTCTAAGGAAGTAAGGCCCCATGAAATGTATCCCTGGCATCTTGATCTTCACTAATGTAACAGATCTTGAGGCTTTGAAAGCAAGCTTTTTTTTCATTCCTTGACCTGCAAAAATAAAATGGTTGTAACAGCTTCTAAGTACAAACCTATCATTTATCAATCTTATCAGTGGAATCCATGCTAATATCTGGTCCTGAATATTGTAGACACTAAAGGAAGTAGTTGAATCAAGTTTGGTGGGGTATTTTGAAACTATCACCTATGGAGTGGGGCTTCCTCATAAAAGCTATTCCTGGGATCCTCTCGAAGAAATATTATTTCCAGAAGTTTGCCATCTGTAAAGCCACTAGGGCCTTTGCCATCAGCTAAAGCAAAACCAGCACATGTTTCTGTGAAAACACACCAGCAGGTAGAATTTCATTGTCCGTGGTTACTACTATGTGAAAATAACAACCATAAGCAAAATCGATTTCATTTTTCCCTTTCTCCCATAACTCCGCTCAAAATCTCTAGAGAAAAATATATGGAACTAGCAAAATAATTTGACTCCAAAAGGAGGGGTGGGTACATTCAATTAAGCAAGTAATTACTACAAATGTTTGTACTCTGGGTCATTGGAGACAATCGCTAAAGTTAAGCGGTAAACGGAAAGTCTGAGCTTCAGGTTGCCCTGGAATTTTGAAACTCAATGTCCAGGGAACTCAACACAGCATTTTTGCTGGACTACTGACTAAATCAATGTCACTAGGTTAATATTTTCATTAGTAAGAAGAAATTTAATACAGAAAAATCTCTCATGAGGCTTTAATTGAAATAAGAAAGGTAAAATTAGATCACAATCCACAGAAACAAGAGGAGGCCTATGCAAGTCAGCCTGACAAGGCCTTGGATGGGGAAGCTTCTCACAAACTTCAGGACACAGTAATAAGATGTGCGTTGGGGTGGAAGGACTAGTTCATAAAAATAGCAAGTAAAGAAGACATGAATAGCCTTGCTTTTTTTTTTTTTCAGATAAAACCACAGGCTCTTTGGAAAGAAGATGGCTTAAGCATAAGAAAACTGGGTGAGGGAAATCATGGAGGGAAGGGTATTTTGAGCAGAGAAAACTGGGGAAGGGAGGAGCCAAGAATATTTGCAAATGTGAAAGGAAGCCTTTGTGGATGGAGCATTCTGGGATAAAGGAGAGTGAAGTGACTTGGGTTAGACAGCTGGGAGGGGCAAGTATCTGCTGAGCACAGTAAACAGGATTCATTCTTATCTCAAAAAAAATAAAATAAAATGTTAAGGGATTTATAGGAGGGTGATATATACATTATATTACAGTATGATTATAAACAGGAGAGATTCTGAGGAGGTAAGGAGATCACAGATGGGAATATGGCAAGACCTTTCAAGGCATAGGACAAGATGTCAGTGACTTGGGTCAGGATCGCAATGATGGGCTTGACAAAAGAAAACTGAATATAATCATAAAAAAAAAAATAGAGAACTGCATGATAGTTGGCACAGGAAAGACCAGTTTATTGTTCCGCTGCAGGGAATTCCTGGTGAACTTTAAGATTTGATACAAGATGACAGCTTTATGGTGTTATTCTACGACGGCAATGCAAAGAGTAGAAGAAAGGGGGCCTGAGTTTTTAAAAATTAATAAATAGAAAAGAGGATGTGATGGCATAGAATGCCTGGGAAAACATGCAGCACTTGAGTGATTTCAAGGAGAGACGGTGGAGAAAGGAATTGGAGAGGAGGATCAGCTCCTTGTTTTCAAGCAGGTAGTGAGCTGAGGTTTTCATGGAGGAAGGACTTATGAAGAGCGTGGGCAATGTGGGCATTAAATACATACATTCACCTTAGTGCGCACCCGCGGAGCACGGGCACGAGTGGATATGGCAGAATCGGTCACCTGCTTCAGGAGAAACCTGGTACTGTGGATCAGGACAAATGCTGGGGGAAAGCTGAGATTGAGCCCTCTTTTCTTCAAGGACCAACACACTAGAGGCATAAGATAGATCCTTCATCTCCAGGATGCAGGGGTGCAACAGAATAGTAAGAATCTAAACCATTTTCCCGTCTCTGTCTCACTCCAGAACTGCTGAGACTTGCTAATTTAGATGACTGAGTGAAGGTGTCCTTGAGAGACACTAAGATTTCCTCAAAAGACGACCCTCTCAGTAAGTTCCCAGAGTGTGCTGAATGTTGAAAATTGACCATAGTAATAAATGGCAGCAAATGAAACGGCTGAGGAGAATGAGGAAAGCTAAGAAGGATACAAACCGCAGCAGAGAGAGGAGAAACCTAAGGCAAAAGTTGGTTTTTTAACATGAGCCTAAATTTATCACACTCTATTTTAAATATCTCTCAGTCCCTGCAATTTAAATATCAGGTCCAAAAATACCTAACAGCCTATTGGGAAGCCCTTACACATTACAAAAAGAAATTAGAAGTAACTGGGGTTTTGCCCTGAAAGTTCGTGTTCCACAGATAAAACCCTTCTTCCTGTTTTGAGCAATGGGTATGAAAACATCAGTGAATAGGATGGACTCACTTCAGTAATAAGCTATTGGATAAACATTGGTAAATTATCCCCCAACCTAAGGGAAGCACTGGTAACAAATTTCAAGAGATACACTGCACATCCATGGGGTCAAAAAACATCCTTTTGAGGCCAGGAGATGCTGGACTAAAACTAGTCGTGAGAACATTTGCATTCCCAGCAACCAGCATGATACGATAGGCCCAGGAGAAATTGTTCATGGAGTGTAGTGAACCAAGCTCTCGGGCTGACAAATGTTGGGGTTTTACCCTTTGTTTTCTCATCATAACTGCTTTTGATTTGGTCTATCTAGTTTCTGGTGAGCCACCACTTGCCCATCCTCTACGACCATGTCCAGCTGTTATCTCCAGAAGTCTTTCTTCAGACTGTCACTGTGCCTCTGCACTCCCTCCCCACCATCGTCGGGATTCAGCGAGGTGACCCTGTTCACACTACTGAAGCAGTGGTGATTCAGGGCAGGGCTGCACATCCCCCCCCCCTTCATGATGCTTAGCTGCTGTGGTTGTGACAACACAGAGGACAGAGTTGGAGGCTGCTAACGCCATCTAATAGAACTGACCAAAATGTCGCTAACACATCATGGACAAGACAATATGCACAAAACATCACCACCCAACATTGGCAAAGCAGAGAAGCCCTGTGCTCATTAAAGAAGTCTTTATCTTTCCTTGGATCTTATATGCGTTGCCACAATTTTTCTTGTGTCTTTACTATACAATGAAGGCGCTTTCATTTATTGCATTCACATGTTTGGCAATCACAGCATTGTACTTACAGACAAAAGGGATCAAATAATTTACCAGCACCTTCAGACTTTATCTGGCAGCATATGTAAAAACTAAAGTTAATGGTCAGTTTTCAATGCGTCATTAAATATTTAAGTTATTTCTTCAGCACTCTGAGTTTGCCTTTTATCTCTCAGCTGCCCGTTTAAATGATCGTGGCGATATTTGCCAGCCTCTTACAATCTTGATGATTGTAACGTGGGTGCTACATGTTGTGGATGGGGCGTGTTTATTCCTTAATTCTATGCCTAAAGGCTTGAAAGTAAGCGTTTGCTCCCATGAACCCTTGTGGTGAACAGGCCTTCTTTATATAAAGCGTTCCTCTTCCCCTCACCTGCTCTCTGTCTTTGCTCTAGTTCTCTGGGCATGACAAAAACAGGTCACAAGACTCATGGGAATTATACTGACCTGTCCCTTTCACTTGGACAAAGAGTTTTGAACGCTGAAGTCCTTTGTCAGTTGTAGTCATTGGTCAAATCTTCATTTACCTATGGTAAGAATTTGTGTAGGTTTGTCGGACTTAAGTCCTCTTTAAAAATAAAAATAAAAAAGCCCATGAGGCTTATTCCTTCATTGGTTTTGTGTTTAAATGTTCAGTGAATTCGTTTTCCATTCTCTGTTCAGCTGCTAACTCCGGAGGCTGCCTCAGGGGACAAGAGAAGCTCCTCTGCACAATCCAAGCAAAAGCTGTTGATTGGGCTGAGAATGCTGCCATTGGTGCTCCTGGGGGGGCCGAACATCTGTCTCACTTCCCACAGAGCCCCTCTAACGGGTAGCCTGAAGGTCCATACTCTCCCCTAACCTTGGCGGCTCCACTAATAACGTGAGCATTATCTTTACTGCTCCTTGCTCTTTAAGGAAGGAAGATCATGGCAGAGCCTCGTCAGGTACCCTGGAGCTCTGAAGGCTTGCCTCGGGCCTGTTGGTTGTCTGTGTGGTAAGGAACATTTTTAATTCCGTGTTCCTTATTCACAAAGGGTGAAACCTATTTCCAGTGTTTAAAAAGTGAAACCGTGCACAAGGTCTTGCAACACTGTGCACCTAACAAAATTCCCTCAATTTCCAGGAATTCTGTTTTATGTTAACCCGTAACAATACATTGGAGACTATGTATATGACCTACTTTAAAGTCTATTTTCTAAATGCAAGGGTGAAGGGTTCAATGAATGACAGCAACAGATTGTGTCTTCTGCATGAGAAAATAGAGAATGTAGCTCTTAAGGCTCAGCCTGGATCCTCTTGGTCTGGCTTTTTACATGGTAACAGCTCATGAATGCTCTGAGAAACCATCCCGGGTAACTCAGTCTTGAATTAGCATCACACTAGTTGTTATTCCTCCTGGTTTTCATGTGGCTGTCTCCTTTCAGGCACCAGAAGTTCCAGCTGGTTAATAAGTCACATAGCATGGAATAAATGCTACTTTAAAGTAAGGCATTTTGAGAACACACAAGAAGGCATATAAGACTCACTTGAATTTTTTTTTTTTACATTTCCATACCATTTTTGCATAAATACTTAGAGAACCCCTTCCAAATCTCCCCAGTGGCCTACCACAAGTCATCTCAAGGGAGATACTTAATGTAGCAAGTGACTCCCTAGGAACGGACTAGAAGCAAGCGACTCTGAGACCCCAGCGTCTCTAGCCTGCTCATTTACTTTCCACAAACTGGGTTTTGTGTCGCTGTGATTGCTTCCCATCAGAAAGAAGCGATTGTTTCAGCCGCTGCCCTTGCATATTTGGAGCCCCGCAGCATCTTTGACTGCTGAGACGTTGCATACTGCCACTTTAACAACGCGTTCATGGCAAATTAATCTGCCTCATCAGGGACTGACATTCATCGCCTCTGTTCTGGGGATGGGCACGCTGCCTTCCTGAGAGCTGTCCTCAGTTGCGGCATTACTAATAGTGATAGCATGCTAAGTCTAGCGAAGCCCTTTATATCTTCAAACAGCCTTCTAAAATCTCAGACAGTGCTGGTAACAGTCGGCACGTTAACATGAATCTTAGCTGTGGAGCTTTATTTATTTTCCTTTCAGTTTTTGTAATTACATCAAATTAAGACTACTCTTTCTCTCACCAGTATATCCAATAGTGTTTTTGCTCAAAATAAATGCCTAAGAATCCTTTAAGAATAAAAGAGCTTCGCAACACTATGTTGGTTCAGGCCACGCCTCTGTCAAGAGCTTTCATCATTTCCTAGGTAGCACTGTGATCAGGAAAATGGAGATTTAACAGTATAGTGAGCCAGTCAAGTGAGGAAGTCTCTCTACTATGCCTTGCCTGATCCTAAAGTAGGAGAGACAAGAGCATCTCTGGGATTAAAACACACACACACAGGCCTCATAAACCTGCAGATGTTTACTTGTATCAATGCATAGCCGGAAACCCACTGAGAGGATTCTGAGCCCAGCAACCCAGAAACTGAAATAAAATAAAATAATAAAATAAAATGAGTTTCTTTCTACGTCTCTAAACTTACTTATTTTTGATACTAGTTGCCTTCGATTTTCATTGTGTTCCAGGTTTCTCTCATACATGATAAACACTTGTAAGGGTAGGAAGTCTGATATGGCACTCGGTTTAAAAAAATAAAAAAGGGGACTTCCTCACACCCTTCCACACATGCTCCAGAGTCTGAATTACCCATTTCTAATCCCAAGGGCCTTTCAGGATGCTGTGCTCTTGTAACAGAACTGTTAAGAAAGGCCACTTAGAATGAACAGAAATATATTGGTTCAGAGTTTTGAGTTTTGGAAAACTCGATATCACGGTTGCTGCCATTGCAAGAGGCTTTCTGGCTGTGTTGTGAAAATCACAGGGGATCCCAGTACAGAAGAGCAATGACAGACACAGGAAAACTCGTCGTTTTCTAAGGAACTCGGTCCCATGATAATGGACACCCATTTGACAATAACGGCACTGGCCCATTCATGACTGCACACTTCTCACCACTAATAGTAACACAGAGGCAGTAAGTTTCATTGTGAGTTTTGAAGGGCATAAACATTTTGAGGAAGACCCTAGATAACACCAGCTGTGGAAGTTATATGAAATTAAGACCTTTCTGACCTCTAGGTCATCCAGGAGCGTACGTAGATCTGGCCTTCTTCTGTGTCTTACAGTTTTCTTCAGGCATGCATTTCCAGAACTGTTTGCTCTGCAAACCCATCTAGGAATTCTGTGATTCCTGAGAGCCCTGGGACATACCTCAGTGTTGGCAGGTAGCAGTCAGGACCTCTTCTTAAAGGCCATCAGGGTGTCCATACTCCAGCTCCTCATCTAAGGACTGCCCCACTCCAGTCTGGGTAAAGTGACATTTGTCACTTTGTAAGAAGTACTGGCTTCCCTTCAAAGACGGCCTCCACTCACACTTGGAGAAACTAATTTATTTCTCTATTAACTAACCCTGCTCTGAGTACTTCATCTGTTGCTTGGGATCTGTACTCCTTTCTGGCCTATACTATAGGTAATTAAAAAGCAGGAATATTTTTATTTCTTCCGCTGCTTGCATATGAAATTCCTTTCTGATGCATTACAAGCTTAATGTCTGAGTGTCCAAACTGCAGAAAGCTCGTGCACTATAAGGAAAAGCCAGAATGCAAACCTGGGTTTACAATTCAAAGTGTGGACAGATTTTACTCAGATTCACTGAGCTTCAACTGTATGCCACACGCAGGGGTAACAGAATCTCAGGGTGATTCTCTAACCTGGTCATAGGAAAGCCTATTGCCAGCATGAGATCAACACTTTGATGTATGCAAGTAGAGAAGATCATAAATATCGCTTATACCGTTATTCTGAATGCCCTGGAAATTTTAGGACTCTAGAATATCAATTCTCCTAAGCCTCTCTTCCTGAAACCAAGACTCCACAACTGGCATAGGAGGGGCATTAAAACAAACAGGTTGATTAATGGAATCGAATCAAAGACCCAGAAATAAATACATACACCTATGAAGATCTGATTTTTTATAAAGAAGCCAGAAATATACAATGGAAAAAATAAAGCATCTTCAACAAATAGTGCTGGTCTATCTGGAGGTCTACCTGTAGAAGCATGTAAATAGATCCATATCTATCATCCTGCACAAAACTCAAGTCCAAGTAGATCAATGACCTCAACATAAAACCAGATAAATTGAATCTGACAGAAGAGAAAAATGAGGAGCAGCTTTGAACTCATTGGCACAGGAGATAACTTCCTGAACAGAACACCAACAGCTCAGGGTCCAAAATCAACAATTAATAAATGGGACCTAATGAAACTGAAAAGCTTCTGGAAGGCAAAGGTCAGCATCAATCAAACAAAAAGGAATGGAAAAATATATTCTCCAACTCCACATCTGGCAGAGGACTAGTATCCAAAATATATAAAGAACTCAAGAAACTAGACATCAAAAAACTAAATAGTCCAATCATTAAAATGGGATACAGATCTGAACAAAATTTTCAACTGAGGAATCTCAACTGACTGAGAAATGCTTAAAGAAATGTTCAACATCCTTAGCCATCAGGGAAATGCAAATCATAATGACTCTGAGATTCTAGCTTACACCTGTTACAATTGCTAAGATAAAAAACAAGTGATAGCTCATGCTGGTGAGGATGTGGAACAAGGGGAACGCTCCTCCATTGCTGGTGGGAATGCAAAAGTGTATAGACACTATAGAAACCAACATGGCAGTTTCTCAGAATATTAGAAATCAATCTACCTCAAGACCCATCTATACCACACTTGTCAATATACCCAAAAGATACACTCCATCCTACCACAAAGACACTTGCTCAACTGTTTGCAGCAGCTTTATTCACAGTAACCAGAAACTTAAAAACAACCTAGATAAAGAAAATGTGGTATTTACACATGGAGGATTACTCAATTTACTGTGTGTGTGTGTGTGTGTGTGTGTGTGTGTGTGTGTGTGTGTGTGTGTGATGAAATGTTCAGGCAAATGGGTAGAACTAGGAAAAAAAGTATCCTGAGTGTGGTAACCCAGACCCCAAAAGACAAAAGTGGTATGGACTTACTTATAAATGGATAATCGTGCTATAATACACAGATCCAGACAGACTAAGTAACAAGGAGGGCTCCAGGGGCCATGCATTAACCTCTCTGGGAAAGGGAAATAGAATTAATTTTGTGGATGGACTCGGGGCAGGTAAGGATGGGAGCAGGAGGGAATAGGTGGGGGTGGATAGGAGAAAGTAATGGGAGAGACTATTTGAATTGGGGTGCATTTCGAAGGACAAGATAGTAGCCTAGCACAATGAAAACTCCCTGAAATCTAGGAGGGTGACCCTAACAAAAAACTCCTGGAAATACAGAATACAGAAGAACCAGCCATTTTCTGTGATCATGCAAGGCTTCCAATGGAGGGATTGGGACACCAACCCAGCCACAAAACCTCTGACCTACAAGTTTTCCTGCCTGCAAAGTGTGCTGTGATAAAAGTGTTGCAGAAATTGTGGGAGTGGCCACCCAATGACTGGTGTAACTTAAGACCCATCAGAGAGGCTTTGTCCGTCAACTGATGGAAGCAAATGCAGAGACCCACAGCCAAATATAAGGCTGAGCTTGGAGAATCCTGCAGAAGAAAGAGGATTGTAGGAGCAAGAAGCATCAAAGACGCCACAAGAAAACACACAAAATCAGCTAATCAGAGTTCATGGGGGCTTACGTAGTCTGAACTGACAATCAGAGAGCCTGTATGGGTCTGACCTAGGTCATATGCACATATGTCATGGTTGTGTAGCTTGGCCTTCCTGTGGGATTCCTAACAGTGGGAGTCGGGGTTGTCTCTGACTCTTTTTGTGGCTTCTGGGATGTTTTACCTTCTACTGGGTTGCATCATCCAGCCTTAATAGGAGTGGACGTTCCTAGTATTACTGCAATATGATATGACATGTTTGGTTGATACTTCTAGGATGCCTGTCCTTTTCTGAAGGGAAATGGAAGAGAAGTGGATCTTGAGGAGAGGGGAGGTGAAGAGAGAGACTAGGAGGAGAAGAGAGAAGGGAAACTGTGGCCAGGATATAATATATGAGAAAAGAACAAAATTTTTAAAAAGGGAAAAGAAGGAAGGTAAAAACGTAGACAAGATGGAAGGAAGGAAGGCAGGAAGGAAGGAAGGAAGGAAGGATGAAAGAGAAAGGAAAGAAAAGAGAAAACCAGACTAAGAAGCAAAAAGATGATGAAGACAAGGAGGAGAAGGAAGAAGAGGAGGAAGAGGAGAAGGAGGAAGAGAAGGAGGAAGAGGAGGAGGAAGAGGAGAAGGAAGAGGAAGATGAGGAAGAGGAAGATGAGAAGGGGGAAGAGGAGGAGGAAGAGGAGAAGGATGAAGAGGAGGAGGAAGAGGAGGAGGAAGAGGAGGAGGAAGAGGAAGATGAGGAGGAGGAAGATGAGAAGGGGGAAGAGGAGGAGGAAGAGGAAGAAGAGGAGAAAGAGGAGAAGGAGGAGGCATAAACTGGCCATAAACCAAAATATATTGGCTACTTGGACTTCAGTATTGATTTTGCTTTATGTTCCTAACTACAGTCCTGTTACTTGATGATAGTAATGTATTTTGAGAAGTAGGACACCAGGCACTCTTGTCACTGGGAGAACATTATAGACTAGACCTACACAAACCTACATAAGCTGTGCCAATCATTCAGCATGGGTCCTTGACGGGCTCAAGAGGCTCAGTAAATATGAGGTTGTCTGAGGCTGCTGCCAATTTAACCCAGAGGAATGATGTTCCAGTAAACTGTCGTTGTTAGTGGAAGAAGTGTTGTCAATGCATTAGCCAGCCACACGGTTGTCTAGTAACTAGGGGCAATAGTCTGTGCAATGCTATGCTATGAAATTAATGCTGTGGCTTCATTGTCACAATGAGATCACTATCTATGCATAGCCCATTGCCCAAAATGCAACATGCATCAGATGACTGTGATATAAATATAAGATTATATCACTTACAAGCCAGTAAAATGCTGTATTAAATTCTGTTACTCATTGTAATTACTAAGAGCAATATTCAAGTCCACCAACTCGCACCTACCCTCGAAATATAAGTTACTTGGTTATTTTAAATTCTTTTTTTCCCCTCAGGATAAGATGACAAGGAAGTAGAAGCAAAACTGTCTAAGGGGACAAAGAAAAACAGATGGTAGGAGAGAAGGGTGAGAAAGAGGTGACTAGGAGGGTGTGGGGAAGATGCTTTGCATACTTGTATGGAAATGGCTTTATGTAAGCCATTATAATAAAGAAGAAATAAAATCATCCAAAAATCATTATTGAGCATGTACTATATGTCAGGTCATATTCTAGGGATTTTGTTCAATAAAATAAGGAAAATATGTAAAAGTTCATGAAATAAAGGCACAAACAAATAAATGTCCAGAATGTCAATGGCAGATATATGCATATATATATATATATATATATATATATATATATATATATATATATATATATATATATATCTCAAGGTAAAGAAACAAAATGAGGGCCAGAGTGGAAGGCATCACTTTCGTGCAAGCTGTTCTAGAGCAATTAAACGCCGCAGCTAAGGTTATATTTGAGCTAAGATACAAAGAAGTAGAGAATAAATGATGCCAGCATCAGGAATCCATGAACTAGGGAACATCCCAAGCAGAGTGAATAGTGAATGCAAAGGCTCAGCACACCAAAGAAGAGTAGGGTGCGGCTGCACAGGTCAAACAAGGATGGGGAGAGGAGCTCTGAGCTATCGCCTCTGCAAGTGCACCGAAATCGTAACAAAAGTTTCGGAATTTATTGAGTGGGATGAGAATTTATCAGAAAGTTTTGGAGCCTAGATTGACGTGACCTGACTTAAGTTGTTAAAATGTCACTCGGGGAGTGTTCTGGTAGAAAAGCCTGCATAGAATCCAGGTGGAAGACAAGAACACCAAGAACAAGGTTACTGCGATCCGGCAGGGGGAGAGATGACGGAGGCCTGGTCCAGGGGAAGTGAATGGCTCTGGGTCTACCTCAGATGCAGCAGCCATAGCATGCCTCCCGACAGTGACAGAGGTTGCTAAGTATCCACATTAAAATCTACTCAGTATTTGAGGCCTGGCCTGCTTGATGAGTAGCCCAGTTATATTCTAAGACAAGAGACACTGAGGAAAGAGTGAGGGAGGTGGGCACAGAGGCAACAAGAGCTCCCACTATCTGAAGACTAGTCTACTCTGTGGTGCCTGAATAGAGAATATAATACTAACGATACACATTTTGAAATTTTTTGGAGATTCATTTATTTATTTATTTATTTATTTAATGCATCAGTGCTCTATCTGCATGTACACCTGCAGGCCAGAAGAGGGCATCAGATCTCAGCGTAGATGGTTGTGATCCATCATGTGGTTGCTGGGAATTGAACTCAGGACCTCTGGATGAACAGACAGTGCTCTTAACCACTGAGCCATCTCTCCGGCCCCCCATTTTGAAATTTTTATCCTATCAATGGTCTATGGAGCCATAAGAACAGGTGAAATTATATAGTAGAATACAGAAAGGCTGGAGAAGGGAGACTCCGCATATGATCCAAGTAAGTGAAAAATGAGGATGAATACAAAGAGATGATTCTTTCTCTCTTTCACATCCATGGCAGAGAGAGCTCCACCATCTCTGCTCCCCAGCATCTGATGTACACCTGCACCGTGATATCCAGGTCGTCAAGGGGGAGTGGGGTGATTGAGATCAAATGAGGCCGAATGGAAGATTGGGATAAGAACTCAGAACTGTGGATTGTATTTGGAAGAAGGAGGAAAGAGGCATTGAAGACACTGACGTTTCAGTAGTATGGTGGTGACCGAATGCTGCAGGGATAGTAGAAACAGTAAATATGCATAACTCTTCATAGAAACTTTTCTAGAGAAAGAGCAGAAATGAGAGCATGTAGCTAGAAAGAGCTGTGAATAGGAGGAAATTTACTATTTTTTTTTAACTTTTGATTTTTAAGTGATTGTAAACATGCAACCTGTTGAAACGCTATTACAATGATCTCATATGGCCTTTCTCCATGTTCTGGGCTGTAAAAAGAGAGAAGATAAAACCTTTGAACTAGATATTAATACAGCCTACAATTCCAGCACTTGGAAAGCTAAACAGAGAAGAAAGAGAACTTGAGGCAAGTCTGGGCTACATAACCTGTCTGAGAGAGAGAGAGAGAGAGAGAGAGAGAGAGAGAGAGAGAGAGAGAAGGGGGTGATGAGGGAGGGTGGGGTGAGAGAGGAGAGGAGGAGGGAGAACTGGAGAGAAACAGAATCAACAACAGTGGAGGTAACATATGGCTTTGTGTGGGTTTGTGAGAACTGATCGATGTTTTGCAGAAAGTGGAAGAAGGAAGGCCTGTGGGTAGCTGTAGGCATGAAGAAGGGCAAAGGGATCGTTTCACATCCACAAGCTGAGATTCTTAAGAGAGGGAAGAAGAGTTTGATGTGAAGTCACGTGGGTGCCATCTTACTCCTCGGGCTGGACAAGACCATGCAAAATGATCCGTGCCCCTGCATGTTCTATTGTACAAGTCTAGAACAGAAATGGCTGGAAACTTTTCTAAAAAGGAAGAAGCATTCTAGGAGCTGGAAAACCAAACAGAAGATCTCGGGGGAACTGTGCCCCCTACCCAGGCTCACCTGTACATGGGTGTGAAAGGAAAAATGGCTCTCTGTGGAAGCAAACAGGGAGCAACTGAATTTCAATATGAAGGTGAAGATACTCTTGCCGAAAAGAGGGGACACAGGCACTCTCTTCCTGAAGGTCTTCTGGTAGATGGACACCGTATACAGGGTCATAGATTCAAGGAGTTCAAGGAGGTGAAGACTGGGTCAGTCTTGACAGCGTAGAGTCTTGGGAAATTCTGGGTCAGAACTGTGGAACTCTTGTGCTTTTTTTTTTTTTTTTTTTTGAGAGGGAGATAATTAGGATGGAGATAATAGAATTGAGTCCTGTTTGTACCTTGAGGAAATCAAGTCTAACTAAACCTCCTTCTGAGGACTAGATTCTCTGTCATGATAGAGAAGGAACGGTGGAGGAGAAACATGGCCAGGAGGTGGACTGCCCCTGCCCAGCTTCGCCAACGTGAGTGTGGAAACGACGTGAGAAACTTATAAGAAGCACACCAAATGTGTGGCATCACAGCTGCTTTTAATAAGACCTAGTTTGTTCAGGATAAGTTGCTTTGGAATGTGGTTTATTTGGGGCAGAGCCGAGCTAAGGCTCACAGTTTGTGGGATTTCAGGGCCAGACTCCCTCAGCATGTTATTAGTGCAAATAACACTGCAGACGTTTAACTTACTTTGGAAAACTCTATGGGTGACACTTTTTACATAAATATGTCAAACTGATCCTGGAATGAGTCGTTTAGTTTGCTACAAATATGGCAGGCGAGCATTCCCACACAGTAAGGCCCTTTTCACAGTCCATTCAAAGACAGTGAGCTCTATAAATAGACAGGTGCCTGCTTGTTGTAGTAGCAAATGTTTTCTCAGTTTGCTCTCTGCCCTGGAAAACTTAATTTTGTTCCTACTGATATAATCTTTAGCATCTACTCTCGCTTTCATTACTGCTCTGATTCTATTGAATACCTAAACGATTAGCTCACAAAACAAGACACAGCATGGTGTGTTAGCAAAAACACTACTAAGGAAATTAGTCCTCATTCAGTCACTAGCTACCTATCAGAACTCTATCAAGTCACTTTACCTCATTAAACAATTACAATGACTCAATTAAATAATCTTCTGAGGTTACTTTCAACTCCAAGTTCTTTAGATATTATTAAGATTGAAATTATCAATTATCCTAATGTGCATGTGTGCCATATAGACAAAACCACCCTAGACTCAATAATTGAAATTAAGAAGCACTTATTTAAGTCAATTTCAGCAGGACTTACTAAAAGTGAGTTGTTTATGAAGACTGGTAGATAATCTCTACTATACTGTACAATAAGCAAGGCTTTTCAAATATTCCCAACTCACTCTACAATTAAAAATTAAATGACTATTGGTTATAGAATACCCATAAAACAAAGATAATGAAGACGGAAATCTTACCACCAAGCCCTATATAATTTTCCCACTCTTGTCTCTTTCTTATGAATATATGTTAACAAATTGTTGTCCAATACAGGAGTCCTATAGGTTTTGTTAGTCCCTAGTTGGGTATTAAACATTCCAAAAACATTCGAAGTATGTGTTTTGGGGAAAGATAATTTTTAACTTTCATCTTCTGGTTGTGATGGAGTAACTATTACAAAATCTGTCTTCAGGGGTATAATTACAAAACAGAATTAAAGACAATTGTCCATTGAACAAATGCACAAATCTATAATTTCTAAGAGGGGAGGAAAATACAAACCTTAGTTATTTCCCATGCGTTCCAAACTACAGGAAACGAGGTAACTGAAAGAGCAGAGCACTCACTCAGCTATAAGTTTAAGGAGGCTAAGGTGGCTGAAATTAAGTGACAAAGATACTGAAGAGAGGTGTGAAGGGAAGGAAAGAGAGAGAGAGAGAGAGAGAGAGAGAGAGAGAGAGAGAGAGAGAGAGAGAGAGAGAGAGAAGATAACTGAATACTTATGTCCTTGGCAAAATGCTGAGCTGAACATCCTAGGGAGAGACTCTGATGCTGACCTAAGAACTACCAGTAAAGAAATGACTAAGTGGAAATGTGGCTACATGATTCTCATAACTGAAGCAGAACTGGAAAGTATTCTAATTCTCAGTGCCCCTAAGTAATGTGTACTTACTCAAATTCCAGTGTATTCAGCAGAGATGTCAAGACGGAACACTCAGTGGAAATAAACCAGCCCTAAGGAAAGTCAGCTATAAAAAATTCCTAACAATATTTAAATATGCCATGAAATTGGCAAATCAGAAGTGATTTAAAAAAGAAACACACACACACACACACACACAATATGAAAGTTTATACAGTCGTAAAAAATAAAAAAGAAATGTATATATCAACCTAGCAATAAAACCTTTGATCTAGAATGCTGTCTTGCTTGCGAAATATGCTAGGGCAATGGTGGCACAAAGCTTGCGGACGTTGCCAACCAATGTTTGATTTTCTATAAGGCCCACCTCCTGAGTAGGAACCAATACTCAACACTGTTTGGGTGACCAAGAATCTGAGACTAGATAGCCAAGATCCCTGGGTAAGCCCAAATACTACTGGACTTAAAAATGTGGTAAAATTGACTTAGAACGATATTCTGCTATAATCACAGATAAATGCCTATTCTGCTATCATCTGAGAAGTGTCCTCCTGCCGCAGAGAGGAGCAAATGCAGAGACCTACAGCCATACATAACAGAGAGGTGGGGGTGGAGAGAGAGGGAAAGAGAGAGATTGACCTTACATCACTAAGCCCTAAATGGGATGTCTCCATCAAATCCCTCCCCTCGGAGCTCAGGGAACCCCATGGAAGAGAAGGCATGAAGAACGTGAAAGAGAGAGAGGGGGGTTGGAAGATACCAGGGTAACATGGCTCCCTATATCAACAGAGCTGAGTTCATATGAACTCACAGTGACTGAGGAAGGAAGTACAGGGCCTGCACAGGTCTTCACCCGGTCCTCTGAAATATAGTATAGCTTTTAGTTTAGTGTTATACGGGTCTTTCTGAGTGTGTGCACGAGTGGATCTCTGACTCTTGTGCCTTCTTTTGGGTTCTCTTCCTCCTGTTGGTTTGCCTTGTCCAACTTTGATGTGGTTTTTGTTTTATGTTATTATTATTTTGTTATGTTTTGTTGTTATCTCTTAGAAACCTGTTCTTTTATAATGAGAAACAGAAAGGGAGTGGAGTGGATCCAGATTTTTGGAATGGGAGGTGGGAAGGAGCTAGGAGGGGTAGAGGGAGGGGAAGCTGTAATCAAGATAGAATGTATGGGAAAGTAATCTACCTTTAACAAAACAGAAAAAAGAAAAATGAAATTATAACATTTATAGAAAATGTATGTAACTGGAAATATTTATGTTAAGCAAAGTAAGGAGATATAGTCAAACACTCTTAAGGATTTTTCTCATACGTGAAACCTAGATTCAAAGCTACTCGCAAGTACGTGTGCACACATACACACACATATATATACATATATATAGTATACTAAATACACAGAATTCGGTGAATGTAATATACTAAATATAAAATGATTATTAGAATTTAACAAAAAGCACAAGTTTATATTTACTAAGAGGAAAAGCAAAAATTCTCTATTTTTCCATGCCTTCTAAAATAGTTATACTTTTTATACAAATATATGCATAATATATGTATGTAATATATATACATATATGTATACATATATGTAGACTGTGCATTTACATGGTAGGGTCATGAAACTTGAAAGGGATCATGAGAAGAAAGGAAGAAGTCTTAATGAAGGTGGGAAATTAAAGAGGATGATAGAATACATATAATAAGAAATTAAAGGGACTAACTGAAAAAAGAATGAGAAATACCCAGAGGACAAAGGAGGTTTCTGGAGGGCATGGAGCAAGGAAATGAATGAGAACAAATTATAATCATACACACATTCAATATATATACATTGTGCTTGAGCTAAGTCTGGGTAGATAACAGAATAAATGAGGCTGAGGGAAAAATAGGCTGTAGACATTATCAGGGAGTTTGGTAAATGTTAATAAATTGAATATTCAATTTAAAAAATCAGTGGTAACTGCCACAACTTGTGAGAGAGGGTTTTCTTTTTTTTAATTTTTAAAATATATTTTATTAATTTATTCATATTACATCTAAATTGTTATCCCATCCCTTGTATCCTCTCGTTCTTCCCTCCCTCCCATTGAGAGAGGGTTTTCAATGGAACAGAACCAATGTGTCCTAGTTATGAGAGATCTAGTAGAGGCTTCTTGTGTATTAGGATGGCTTGCATGGTCAGAGGCTGTTGAACCCCACTAGAGCATCTACTGGATGCAGAGTCAAGGAATGAGCTGTTCAAGAAGCTGAGAACTCTGAGGCAAGAGAGGCCAATGATGCAACCCTAGTCCTATGTGAAGACCTAGAAGCTTCCGGGAGAGCTGCTGGTATGAGTCCAACCTCAAAAATGAGGCTATCTAGAGCTCAGTGTTTGTAGGC